>NC_058381.1:38172517-38472517 GCF_018350175.1 Felis catus | reverse complement strand
TACCAAAGTTTGCTGTTTCTCTCAGTTTGCATCTGTAACACACACATGCTCATAAGTATATACATATGTACGTATATACATACATACATACATAATAGTATAAACTTAATAGGTGCTTATGAACAAGTAGGTGAATGAATGAAAAGATATAAACCATTTGTCTTGAAATAATCCCCTTTAAACATTAAAGGTGAAAAAATTACCCGGCTTACTAAAGAATTACAATAATGGATGGTTTTTTTTGTTTTTTGTTTTTTTTAAGTTTATTCATGTTTTTTGAGAGAGAGTGAAAGAGAGAGCATGTGCCTGCGGGGAGAGAATCCTAAACAGGCTCTGCACCGACAGTGCAGACCTCCCAACTCACAAACATGTGAGATCATGACCTGAGCCAAAACCAAGAGTCAGACACTTAACTGACTGAGCCACCCAGGTGCCCCTCTATTTGCTTTTTAATATACTAAAACAAAATGAGAAATGGCCTAATCCCTCATTTGGTTCCCTTATAACTTTAGTCATTGATTATCCTATAATCATAATTCTATTTAAAAGCATTCTGGAGTTGGAGAAAATAAGTAAATGTCGGTAATGTGCCTTTAAGGGGCTCCTGGGTGGCTTAGTCGGTTGAGCATCCAACTCTTGATTTCAGCTTAGGTCCTGGTCCCAGGGTGATGGGATTGAGCCCCATGTCGGGCTCTGCACTGAGCGTGGGAACCTGCTTAAAATTTTCTCTCTCTCTCCTCTCCTCCCTCTGTCCCACTTCTCTCCCCCACTTGCAGTCTCTCAAATAAAAAAAATAAAATAAAAAATTGGGACACCTGGGTGGCTCAGTCCATTAAGCATCTGACTTCAGCTCAGATCATGATCTCTCTGTAAATGAATTTGAGCCCTGCATTGGGCTCTGTGCTGACCACTCAGAACCTGGAACCTGCTTCAAATTCTGTGTCTCCCTCTCTGCCCCTCCCCCGTGCTTGCGTGCACACTCATGCTCTCTCTCTCTCTCTCTCTCTCAGAAATAAACATTAAAAAATTTTGTTTTTAATTTTTTTTCTTTGGAGTATATAGTTTCCTGTATTTTGTTTTATTTACTGACAGAAATACTGGTTATTAGAAGGCAGCTTCTCAAACTTCTAAGTCATACAGGTATTATATTATCTGACAAATTAGGGTTAGCAAATTATGCAGAAGGTAGTTTGTTTTTTTGTTTCTAAGTGTTAAGATCCTTGTAATTTGTGTTACTTTGGAGAATACCCCTTTTCTTTCCTATTCTCAGTTCCTCGATCATTGGGCATGAACGCATCAGTGACAATAGAAGGAACATCTGCTATGTATAAACTTCCAATTGCACCATTAATTATGGGGTCACATCCAGTTGACAACAAATGGTAAGTTAAATATACTTCCAGGGTAGCAAAGTTTATTTTTTCCAACTTCAAGCCTGGTATGAAATAAGTAATACTTTCACTTGGCTCTTCTCTCACTTAACTTTCTAGAGATTGGCTTTTTATTTTCTCTTTTTAATTCCTCTTTTCAATATCTATTTGAATGTTCCTGTCTGAAGTCTGCTTATAGAACACATTGTCTATCCTGACAGAGAAGGAGGAGAACTGTACTAATTCCCTTGGTTTAATGATTGCTTCAGTTTTTTAGGTTATCATGGGATTTATATTGTTTTGGAGTCATATTGGAGTAATAACTAGAGAGCCTGTCTCAGGATAGATGTTTGATTAAGTACGTAAGGGTTAATGAATAGGATGTTTTGGAACTGGGGAAAGAAAGTTGAAAGAGTGAACTATTATTTTTTTTTAACATCTTATTTATTTTTTAATTTTAACTAATCTCTACACCCAATGTGGGGCTCAAACTCACGACCCCAAGATCAAGAGTCGCATGCTCTTCTGACTGAGGCAGGTGTCCCCAAAAGAGTAAAATTAAAAAAAATATATTTGTTTATTTTTGAGAGAGAGAGAGAATAGCAGGGGAAGGACAGAGAAAGAGAGGAGAGAGAGAGAGTCCCAAGCTGGCTCCGCACTGTCAGCAGAGAGCCTGATGCAAGGCTCAAAGTCATGAACTGTGAGATCATGACCTGAGCCAAAGTCTGACAGTTACCTGACTGATCCACCCAGGCATCCCCTGAAAGAGTGAACTTTTTTGATAGGCTTTTGTTAAATGATACGGACATGTCTAAGAACAAATGTTTAGATTTTTTATTTTCGTATCAAGTCAAAATCCAACCATCCCCCCCCCTTTTTTTTTTGAAGGACTCCCTCCTTCTCCTTAATCACCAGTGCCAACAGTGTTGATCTTCCTGCCTGTTTCTTCTTGAAATTTCCCCAGCCAATCCCAGTATCTAGAGCATTTGTTCAGAAACTTCAGAACTGCACAGGTGAGTTTTAAGCATCAGGAGGTAATACTTGTTAAAAGTGTAAAAAACAAACTTCAAATTCAGATTATTTTAGACCTCTTTCAGTCTTGCAGGTCTCAAAAAAGTACTGATGGGTATAAATGTCATGGTGCTGTGTATTAGTAAATGCTTATTAGTAAGTACTTTTTCAATGAATGGATGAATGAAATAGAAGTCACAAAGGGAAAACAGAGCTGTCACCATTTTGATGTTATTGTGATCATTATATTCTTGTTTTTCCAGGAATTCCATTGTTTGAAACTCAACCAACTTATGTACCCCTCTATGAATTAATCACTCAGTTTGAGCTGTCAAAGGACCCTGACCCCATACCTTTGAATCACAACATGCGATTTTATGCTGTAAGTAAGGCTTATAGATTGTTGTAGGTTATGTTTGAACCCAGGATCAGAATCTTCCTTTATAGGAATACTGAGGTCAGAAACATATCTTTTGGACTACTGGGCCATTTTCTAGTTCCTCATTCAGGCAGGAAATCACAGAAATTTCTGAAACATACTGAAGAAAGAGAGCATGAGCTTCCAAGTCAGGATATAACTGTACATTTCATGGCCAAAATTTCAGATGAAAGTCTCATAATGGTATCCTGAACTTTTACAAGCTTTTAAGTAGATGTTAAGAATTTTTTTTCTTTTTAATTTATTTAGAGAGACAGCAAGTATGTGCAAGTGGGGGAGGGGCAGAGAGGGAGAGAGAATCCCAAGCAGGCTCTGTGCTTGTCAGCACAGAGCCCAATATGGGGCTCCAAACCCATCAACCATGAGATCATGTCCTAGACTGAAGTCAGTCACTTAACCAACTGAGCCACCCAGGCACCCCAGATGTTAACAATTCTTAATGTTTAATTCTTTCAAGTGTCATGACGTGAAAAGATCCTTCAAGTACATGCAAAGAAAGTCCTGGAATGAATAAATTAAGGAAGGTTCCAAAACCTCATCTGGACTTGAATTTATTTGAATGTTTGATGATAGTCTAGACTAAAGTAGTAGTTCCCAAATTCTGACTGCATTAAATTATATAAGGTGTTTTATTTAAAATATAGATTTTGCACTTAGAATTCAGGAACCTTTTTTAAACAGATTTCTGAGGTAATTTTTTTTAGCTAGGTTAGGAAACCACTAGCAGAACATTTACAAAAAAGAGGTCTTTTCAGCCAAGTAATTGATAACATCAGCTGACCAAATAATTCACTGTGGAGTTTTATTATTCACTAAGGAATTGCGGCTGATTTTTGAGAAGTGGGTTGTTCCCCCCCCCCCCCCCCCATGCTTCTGTGGTTGAAGCATGATGGGTGAATAAATAGCATTCATTTCTTTTGTTCTTTTTGCCCAGGCTCTTCCAGGTCAGCAGCATTGCTATTTCCTCAACAAGGATGCTCCTCTTCCAGATGGCAGAAGTCTACAGGGAACCTTAGTTAGCAAAATCACCTTTCAGCACCCTGGCCGAGTTCCTCTGATCCTCAATCTGATCAGACATCAAGTGGCCTATAACACCCTAATAGGAAGTTGTGTCAAAAGAACTATTCTGAAAGAAGGTACTACTTTTCCTTTTGATATAGTTACTGGCAAATGGAAACTTGATTACTCTTGTGGTTCTCTAAATTGGTGGCCTATTATATTCCCTGTAGAACTTTTAAAACTGGTTTCCGTTCCCAAGTAAATTGATATAGAACTCAGTGGTAGGAGTTGGGAATCTAGTTTAAGCTCCACAAATAGTTATGATAGAACTCATCAATAAATTGGCATTTGGAAACCACTAGTTGTTTGTAATGAATTTATTCTTTCTCTGCATACAGTGATATAATTGGGTACCTACGAGCCTGAATCTTATAGCAGATATGTAAGGTAGAACTTGGGACACTATAGGAAGAGATGACTTCTTCCTCCCCACCTCTTTTTTTAAAGCAATCTCTACATTCCATATGGGGCTTTAATTCACAACCCTGAAATCAAGAGTCGCATGTGCTGCCAGGCATCCCAGAGACGATTTCTTGATATCTAAATCAAGGTTGTTTAGGACAATGCTTCCCAGCTTTTAGTCCTGCCTGAATATATTTCATCTCCCCATTCTTTGGGGAACTTAAGCTTAAAAGGGGTAAGACCTGTGCCCTTTGCTTTTTCTCCCAGGATTCTGAATGCTGATATTTTTCAAATGCAGTTTGCTATTAGAAAACTGCATCCTACTATCCCTGAAAAGAATTTTGGCTGCTCTAGTTAACCACAGTTAACTTTTTACCTTAGTTGTAAAGCACTTCACAAATAGAAATGTATCAGTGCAAGTGGTAGGCAAAAAGAAACAGGGAAGTTAAATCAGGAGATAGCATTTTTGAGAATAAGAACTGGTTTAAAATGAGAAATTTTAGAGTAATGGCACTGACCACATGCAAGTGTGCTTATGACCCTTCTATGTCATGTATTTGAATCCTGGGAGAATTCTCCAGATGGTTTCAGGACATCTGGATATTAGTTTTCGTAAGATAGTTACAAAGTTAGTCCTGCAGAGATGCATATGCTTTTTTCCAAGAAAGTACATGATCCTTATCTCTGGGCTGCCAGCATGTTTGGCTTAAGAACCTATGATGATAGTTACATACGTGTATTTGGCATAACTATCATTTTACATGATAGCCCCTAGATCCCTGCTTACCAAACTATGGGTTGCATAGCTAACATCTGCAAACACTGATAGCAGGGTTTATTATAGTGGTTCTGGATATCTGCTTATCACAAAGAATGAAAAACTCTTCTTGGCCAGTTTCTTTTCAGAATTCACTTTCAAGGCAAGGTGTTTATATCTGTCAAGGTCTCCAGTAATTTAGGGATCAAATGGCTTTCATTTTAGAAAATGGAAGTTTAGTTGCTTGTTTTGGAGTATTTATAACATAAGCTGGCATAGTCCTTGGAATCTGATTCCTTCTATCACCTCTGAATGATGTTGTAAGTTTTGTGTGTTAAAAAATGTGTGGGATTTAGTTTCTAAGGAGACAGAATTTCTGTATACTTAGGGATTAGTATTTACTTGTATCTAATATTTGGTTGATTATTTTATGATCCTTTTCTTTGCTTTTTAGATTCTCCTGGGCTCCTCCAATTTGAAGTGTGTCCCCTCTCAGAGTCCCGTTTCAGCGTATCTTTTCAGCACCCTGTGAATGACTCCCTGGTGTGTGGTGAGTTGTGAGGGGGCTAGCACTTCTCTTAGGGCAGTGGTTTGGTCCCTTTATCTTCTTTTTGAAAAATCAGAAGCTGAGTCTCTCTCAAATACCTCCTATGTATTTTGTCTTTCAGTGGTTATGGATGTACAGGACTCAACACATGTGAGCTGTAAACTGTACAAGGGGCTGTCAGATGCACTCATCTGCACAGATGACTTCATTGCCAAAGTTGTTCAAAGGTAGCACTGGCCCTTTTCCTTCAGAGTCCCATTAAGAGGAGTATAAGGAGTGCTGTTTTCAGTATTAGATTGAACTGGAAATTTAGGAGGAGAGCATATAGTCACTGCTTTGAATTCACCTTCCTCTGCTTTAGGATTCAAAAGCAATGTGAGCTTTGGTGTTTTAAATATTATGAGAGTAATAGGAAGTAAGGTAGGTAACTTTAGGCCCAGTGTTAGGGTTCTTTTAGGAGGGGGAGAGCTGAAATAAGATGTAGATTTTTTTTTCACTTACCTTTTGTTTCACTTTTTAACATATGTAATATGTTAAATGGTGGCATGTGGGAAGATACTTAAGGCAGTCAGCTTCCCAGAAACATTAGTATGTAATTTTGAGATTTTTCTGGAGTAGGTACTTGTGGCTTATTTTGTAAGTAAATCCTACTGGAACGCAGCCATGTCTGTTCATTTACGTATTGTCTGTGGTGCCTTTTAAGTTCAGATGGCAGAACAGCTGGACAGAAACCATATGATCTTCAAAAGCCTAAAATATTACTATCTGGTCTTTTAAGAAAGGTTGTTAAAATGTTCTGGAGCAAAGTGTTTTCAAAAATATGTTTATAAATTTACCTGTAAGATAAAAACTACTTTCAAATAAACAAGATTTTATACCAATAATAGCATTTTTCACAGTATAGTGTTGGGATGATCTAAGCCATTAAAGCTTAGAACTTGATGGGTCAAGAAATTTTTCTAGTGGTTCATTAAGATAAATAGCAATCTCATTAGTCACATGTGAAGCCCTAAAAGGAGGGCATTTTCTTACCAAGTTCATTATCAGTTTTCTTTTAGTTCAGTATGATATCTAATTTGGACTCTGTTTATGGTTGGTTGGTTTTTGTTAGTGCTTCAGAAGAGGTTGAGATTGCTTACTAATACAGGTTCTTATTTTATCAAGTTTATTTTTTTGAGAAAGGGTGTGCGTGCGAGCGGGGGAGGGGCAGAGAGAGAAAATCTTAAGCAGGCTATGTGCAGTCAGTGCAGAGCCCATTGTGGGGCTCAGTCTCATGAACTGTGAGGTCATGACCTGAGCCGAAATCAAGAGTTGGATGCCTCACAGACTGAGCCACCCAGGCGCCCCCAGATTCTTTTTAGAATGAATTTGCTCAAAGCTCTGGCATTTTATAGAACTACTCCTGCCTTTTGGGTTACTTGCCTTACCTGAAAATTGCTTAATGCAAACTTTTGATGGCATGTCTGAAACTCAGGCAGAATTAAAGCCTGTTCTCCCAAATAAAAATTGTTTTCATTCAGCAGCTAGTACATTGGTAACTTTGTTTTTTCCATCTTTTCTTACAGATGTATGTCCATCCCTGTGACGATGAGGGCTATTCGGAGGAAAGCTGAAACCATTCAGGCCGACACCCCAGCACTGTCCCTCATTGCAGAGACAGTTGAAGACATGGTGAAAAAGAACCTGCCCCCGGCTAGCAGCCCAGGGTATGGCATGACCACAGGCAACAACCCAATGAGTGGTACCACTACACCAACCAACACCTTTCCGGGGGGTCCCATTACCACCTTGTTTAATATGAGCATGAGCATCAAAGATCGGCATGAGTCGGTGGGCCATGGGGAGGACTTCAGCAAGGTGTCTCAGAACCCAATTCTTACCAGTTTGTTGCAAATCACAGGGAACGGGGGGTCTACCATTGGCTCGAGTCCGACCCCTCCTCATCACACGCCGCCACCTGTCTCTTCGATGGCCGGCAACACCAAGAACCACCCGATGCTCATGAACCTTCTTAAAGATAATCCTGCCCAGGATTTCTCAACCCTTTATGGAAGCAGCCCTTTAGAAAGGCAGAACTCTTCTTCCGGCTCACCCCGGATGGAAATATGCCCGGGAAGCAACAAGACAAAGAAGAAGAAGTCATCAAGATTACCACCTGACAAACCCAAGCACCAGACTGAAGATGACTTTCAGAGGGAGCTATTTTCAATGGATGTTGACTCACAGAACCCTATCTTTGATGTCAACATGACAGCAGACACGCTGGATACACCACACATCACTCCAGCTCCAAGCCAGTGCAGTACTCCCCCAACAACTTACCCACAACCAGTACCTCACCCCCAGCCCAGTATTCAAAGGATGGTCCGACTATCCAGTTCAGACAGCATTGGCCCAGATGTAACTGATATCCTTTCAGACATTGCGGAAGAAGCCTCTAAGCTTCCCAGCACTAGTGACGATTGCCCACCCATTGGCACCCCTGTTCGAGATTCTTCAAGCTCTGGGCATTCTCAGAGTGCCCTCTTTGACCCTGATGTCTTTCAAACCAATAATAATGAAAATCCATACACAGATCCAGCTGACCTAATTGCAGATGCTGCTGGAAGCCCCAGTAGTGACTCTCCTACCAATCATTTTTTTCCTGATGGAGTAGATTTTAATCCTGATTTGTTGAACAGCCAGAGCCAAAGTGGTTTTGGAGAAGAATATTTTGACGAAAGTAGCCAAAGCGGAGATAATGATGACTTCAAAGGATTTGCATCTCAGGCACTAAATACTTTGGGGGTGCCAATGCTTGGAGGTGATAATGGGGAGACTAAGTTTAAAGGCAATAGCCAAGCTGACACAGTTGATTTCAGTATTATAGCAGTGGCTGGTAAGGCTTTGGGTCCTACAGATCTCATGGAGCATCACAGTGGTAGCCAGAGTCCTTTATTGACTACTGGGGACTTAGGGAAAGAAAAGACTCAAAAGCGAGTAAAGGAAGGCAATGGCAGCAGTAATAGTAGTCTGTCAGGGCCAGGATTAGATAGCAAACCAGGGAAGCGCAGCCGGACCCCTTCTAACGATGGTAAAAGCAAAGATAAGCCTCCAAAGCGAAAGAAGGCAGACACTGAGGGAAAGTCTCCATCTCACAGTTCTTCTAACCGACCTTTCACCCCACCTACCAGTACAGGTGGATCCAAATCTCCAGGCAGTTCAGGAAGATCGCAGACTCCCCCGGGTGTTGCCACACCACCTATTCCCAAGATCACTATTCAGATTCCTAAAGGCACCGTGATGGTGGGCAAGCCCTCCTCCCATAGTCAGTATACCAGCAGTGGCTCTGTGTCTTCCTCAGGCAGTAAAAGCCACCATAGCCATTCTTCCTCCTCTTCTTCCTCATCTTCTGCTTCCAACTCAGGCAAGATGAAAAGCAGTAAATCAGAAGGTTCTTCAAGTTCCAAGTTAAGTAGCAGTGTATATTCTAGCCAAGGGTCTACTGGATCTAGCCAGTCTAAAAATTCATCCCAGTCTGGGGGGAAGCCAGGCTCCTCTCCCATTACCAAGCATGGACTGAGCAGTGGCTCCAGCAGCACTAAAATGAAACCTCAAGGGAAGCCATCTTCACTTATGAATCCCTCTTTAAGTAAACCAAACATATCCCCTTCTCATTCAAGGCCGCCTGGAGGCTCTGATAAGCTTGCCTCTCCAATGAAGCCTGTCCCTGGGACTCCCCCATCTTCTAAAGCCAAGTCCCCCATCAGTTCAGGTTCTGGTGGTTCTCATTTGTCTGGAACTAGTTCAGGCACTGGCATGAAGTCATCTTCAGGGTTAGGATCCTCAGGCTCATTGTCTCAGAAAACTCCCCCATCATCTAATTCTTGTACAGCATCTTCCTCTTCCTTTTCTTCAAGTGGCTCTTCCATGTCCTCCTCTCAGAACCAGCATGGGAGTTCCAAAGGGAAATCCCCCAGCAGAAATAAGAAGCCGTCCTTAACAGCTGTCATAGATAAACTGAAGCATGGGGTTGTCACGAGTGGCCCTGGAGGTGAAGACCCAATGGATGGCCAGATGGGGGTGAGCACAAATTCTTCTAGCCATCCTATGTCCTCCAAACATAACATGTCAGGAGGAGAGTTCCAGGGTAAGCGTGAGAAAAGTGATAAAGAAAAATCCAAGGTTTCCACCTCGGGGAGCTCAGTGGATTCGTCTAAGAAGACCTCAGAGTCAAAAAATGTGGGGAGCACAGGTGTGGCAAAAATTATCATCAGCAAGCATGATGGGGGTTCCCCCAGCATTAAAGCCAAAGTGACTTTGCAGAAACCTGGGGAAAGTAGTGGAGAGGGGCTCAGGCCTCAGATGGCCTCTTCCAAAAACTATGGCTCTCCACTCATCAGTGGTTCCACTCCAAAGCATGAGCGTGGCTCTCCTAGCCATAGTAAGTCACCAGCATATACTCCCCAGAATCTGGACAGTGAAAGTGAGTCAGGCTCCTCCATAGCGGAGAAATCTTATCAGAACAGTCCCAGCTCAGATGATGGTATCCGACCACTTCCAGAATACAGCACAGAAAAGCATAAGAAGCACAAAAAAGAAAAGAAGAAAGTAAAAGACAAAGATCGAGACCGGGACCGGGACAAAGACCGAGACAAGAAAAAATCTCATAGTCTCAAGCCAGAGAGTTGGTCTAAATCACCCATCTCTTCAGACCAGTCCTTGTCTATGACAAGTAACACAATTTTATCTACAGACAGGCCCTCAAGGCTCAGCCCTGACTTTATGATTGGGGAGGAAGATGACGATCTTATGGATGTGGCCCTGATTGGCAATTAGGAACCTTTTTAAGACAAAAGTGGCCAGAGAAAAACTAAGTATATAGGCAAACCACCAAAAGGGGTGAGTTAGGCAGGTCTGATTTTGTGTTTAAGAATCTTAAATGGCATGGTTTTGACACCGAGCTGGGTGAATTTAGAAAGGCATAGCCAGACCCAACTAAAGAGACCATAGGGTTTGATTCTGGTTACCAAGAATCACTTTTTCTTTTGCCAGATAAAAGGAAAAAAAAAAGTTAAAATACTTGCTTATGAAAGGGAGGGGGTGGGTGGGGCATAAGGAGAGGGAAGGGTGGGAAACAGTTTTGTGGGAAATATTCATATATATTTTTTTTCCCCTTTTTCCATTTTTAGGCCATGTTTTAACTCATTTTAGTGCATGTATTTGAAGGGCTGGGCAGCAAATGAAAAAGCAATACATTCCTTGATGCATTTGCATGAAGGTTGTTCACTTTGTTTGGGTAGTTGTCCATTTGAGGCATGGGCAAATGAAGGACTTTGGTCATTTTGGACACTTAAGTAATGTTTGGTGTCTGTTTCTTAGGAGTGATTGGGGGAGGGAAGATAATTTTAGCTATTTATTCATAATATTTTAATCCTTTATCTGTTTGTCTTTATACAGTGTTTCTAATTCTATAAGGTTCAGGGTTCAAAGTGAGGGGAGGTGGAAAAGCAAGGCTTATTTGGTGGTAGGGAGCCTGTAGCTTGTGCTGGTACTGTACCATCAAGCCCATGCAGATTAGAGCCCACCTTTGGAGTTAAGTAGAAAAAACCAAAATGGTATTTTTGTTTTAGGAGATTTATCATAGGGTTCAGACATCATAGGAATATTAGGAATTACCTCCCTGTGGAGGTATTGATTTATAGTCTTGTTTTTCTTTTAAAAAGGCTGGGCTGGTTTTTTGGGATATAAACATGTTTTCAGATGTAGTAAGGTTTAATGTGGTACAGCCTCCCTGACCCAGTGGCATGAAAACCATTACAGAATTAATAGTTCTCCTATTTCCACAATGTGCCAAAAGTCCACATCCCAGCATTTTGTTTGTTGGAGAACTGATGCCATTCCTGAGAGCTGGGCTCCTTGTTTCTCTTTATCGTAAGGAGAAGGAGTCCAGACTTTAATCACTCCACTGTATGCTCCCTTAGATAAAACAGAAAAAATTTGCAGCCATAGTTCACTTAAAACAATTTCAAGCTCACTTGAAAGTAATGGGGGCCTGGAATGCTAGGTGGGCATGAAGATAAACCCTTGCTACTATGTAGCAACAAAATTGGACCTTTTTGGAGGAATAGGTCTGAGTCTGGATTCTGGGGGACATCAATAAGAAGCCCTTCTCATAAATATAGAAATCCAGGAGACCACATGAAGTGCAACACAAGTTCTCAGTATTTGGAGGGTCCTCTCAAAATTCTGCGGCCTTACTTTGATTTTGACACCTGCACTGTGCCATTCCTGATGATTCCATTCAGGATCTGTATCAGCAGGACGGGGCACGGTCCCCAGCACAACTCTTCTGGATTAAAAAAGAAAAAAAAAAAAAGCCAGGTGATTCATTTGTGTGTGTGTGTGATAAACGGAGTGACTTCATCAGATAATGAAGAAGATTTCTATATTCAGCTCTTTCTGCAGGTTGGAGTTAGCATAGAGTTGGAAAATCAGCTTTGGCGTTCTTTCCTGACTGTCTCTGATTTCCTCTAGTGTTCTCCCTTTTCTGGTCATCAGCTCTCAACAACTCTGCCACTTTTGTGTCCCAAGGTAATAAGAAGTAGGAAACGAAACATTGCAAAGTGGAGCAAGAAAAGTTATCGGTTACCGTATCAGAGTCAAATGTCTTGGGTGACACTAAGGAGGACATGGGCAAGGTGATACCAGAGTGCTTTATCTTGTGATGCTGATACAGTAGCAGCCTCTCAGACATATAACCAGGTTGGATTTCTCACAAGTTTCTCACCTAGTTTTGAATCCTATCCCATTGGTTTCTGCAGAGAAAAAAAAAAAGTTACACGGTTTTAAGTTTGTTCTGGGTGGGGAAAATCTTATGGGGAACGTACTACATATCAGGGGCTCAGCTTCCCCAAGCAGAGCCAACAGATACCAAAATGAGTAAACTGGGAAGCTTTTTCTCTCTTTCTGTCTTCATCCCAGATCAAAGAATCCCGAGTTAGGATCTGGATGAAGGATAAGCCCCTGAATTGTCGATGGGCACACCCCACACACTGACCCAGCATCTGAACTTGCTTAACAGGGAGCCGGGGCTAACCTGCTTCACCCTGCCTGAGAACCAGGGAGCACTGCATTTCTTCACAGGGTGGAGGAGAAGAGGCAGAATAAACCAAGCCTGGGACACCTCCCTCCTGTCTAGGTGTACTCACTCTCCTGTTTCAAAGGACTGCAAGGACATGAAGTCAACTTCCACCTATCTTCTGCTGCTGGTGTCTTGTGTATTCTTAGTTTGACCTGATTCCTCTTCTGTCTTTTGGCTCCATGTTAGGGGTTTTTGGTCAAAACCTGCTCTGATGTACACGAAGATTTCAGGTTCAAAATCTATGTGTTTTAAAACCGGTATTTTAAAGAAGGGAGGAGGGAGAAACGAAGCAGGATATAATTGCCAAAACTGGCCTTGAGGTTGGTGACTCTTGGGAAGATTTTCCTTAAGGCTTAGGTCTGAAAACTTAGTGCAGCAATACCATGAATTCTCAGAAGCAACCCTTTCAAGGGAGCCAGTGAGTCATACAGTATCCAGTCAAGTCACTTGAAGCAGATGCCAGTATAGGAAACTCATTCACAATCCCTGGGCAATTCATTTCCCCCCCCCCTTTTTTTTTTCCTCTTTTCAATCTCCCTGCCCCCTTATTTCTACCCTGGAGTTAGTTTTTTGAGGGGTAGGAAGTACTTAACATCTCAGAAGCTAGGTTGGGAAACATGCTCAGCTGTAAAAGCTGGGCTTTATAAATTTTGTGTTTTAGAAATGTACATCAGGAGCAGCTGGGGAGGGTCTTTTCTAAAAAAAAATCTTTCAAATTTGATTTTCTGTGTGTATGGCCGTTCTGTAAATACTTTGGGGTTTTTCATTTTTTTGAAAGTAGACAAAATCTGTGGGATTTTTTTCCCCAAAACATTAAAAAAAACCTGTTTATTTACATTAAAATAAATTTCTTTGATAAAAAGTAATATACCTTTGTGTAGTAATTTTTTTAATGTTTATTTGCTTTTGATAGTGAGCAGGGGAAGAGCAGGGGTAGGGTGGGGGGACAGGATCCAAAGCTGGCTTTGTGGTGATAGGAGAGAGCCCGATACTGGGCTCAAACCCACAAACCAGGAGATCATGAACTGAGCCAAAGTCTGATGCCAAACTGACTGAGCCACCCAGGGCCCCTGTGCAGTTAATTTTTAACCTTTGAGTGATTTTCATTCAGCTTTTTAAAAATACACCATTCAGAAAAAAAATTCAATCAGGAAGTAAAAGTCTTCCCTGATAATTACTCAAATAGGTTAACTGGAAAGGATAATTGAAAAAAGGAAACAGACTTGGGAAAATTTTCTTCATTTATCTGAGCCAGTTTGACTCTCGTTTGCAGGCCTTAGTCATCAAATTCATCAATAGTCGGGAGAAAACTGCTCTTAGATACATGGAACTAAACTATTTTTATATGGCTGAAGAGAAGCAGTAACATTAAAAGTATCAGGGAAAAGAATATAACCTCTAGATCACTGAGTTTGTGTGCCTGAGAATGACTTTCCGAAGCTTGGTTCCTTGCTCAGGAAGCCCTTTCTAGGATAAACACGAAAAAGTTAAAAAAAAAAAAAAAAAAAAAAAAAAAAAGAGTTGGGTCATAAAGCTTCAAGCATGAATATCCCTATTTTAAAAAGATCTCCAGCACAAGTTGCTCTTAAATAAATTCTCTCAAATCACATTGGTAACAATCCAGTCATTAAAACTGCGATTTAAAAGCGATATGAAGACAAACACATACTTTGTAATACAATTAGGGGAGATGATGTTGCCAGGACTGCTCGAATTTACAATAGTTTCTATTATTTCATCTTCGGTGCATGATTCTGTAGTCTGTCGCTCTAAAAGTGTAAACGTATTCCCTAATCCATAGAAATTCGATCATAAATTTCGAGACCCTGAGGGCTGGTGTTGCTAAAGTATAATAATATGATGACACAAACTAGCTTTTATAGGAACCAAGGAGTCAGCTGAATGTCGCAATTTCCACTCGGCCAGCGCGCCCGCCTACTCGCTAAAACACGCTTGTTTCTCCCGCCAAAGTGGCGTCAGGATCAGGTTCTCACCAAACAGAGCCCCGATTGGAGGACGGGCAGGCACTAGAGCCCATTGGGTGGCAGCGGCGTCTGGTGGCGGAGGGGCGGGGGAAGCCAAAGGCCCTACAGCCTCGCCAGGCACCCCCCCCCCAACCAAAGCGCGCCCCTCCCCCAGCTAAAAGGAAGGGTCGCCCAGCTCCTGCACTGAACGCCCTGACCCCAAGACGCGAGGTGGGGCCTCGCTGCATATTCCTGGAGCAGAGGGTAGCGCAATTACCCACCCCCCATCCCCGTCCTGCTGATCCATGCACAGGGAGACCCACGCCCTGCGGCGGCCCCCTAGGCCTCCCTGCAACACCCGGTAATGCAATCCACGGGGGCGGGGGAGGCGGCGGCAGCGACAGCAAAGGCGACGGCGGCGGCGGCAGCAGCAGCACTGCCTCAACCTAGAGACAACCAGAAAGGAGGAAAATGGCTCCGAGCAGGGACCGCCTGCTGCACTTTGGGTTCAAGGCGACAGTGAGTGATAGGGGAAGGGAGTTGGGTGGCCGGGAAGGAAGGACGTGTGTGGATGCACAGGCTACTGGGGAAGAAGAGACAAGTCTTAGGGGACTGGGAGGACTAGGCAGAAAGCTCAAGTGCTTGCTGGGTTGCTGCGTGCTGTTTGCTCGCGAAGGGGATTAGATGGGCTCCGGTACTATCTGCAGTTGTCCTGCTTTCCTCACTCGCGAGTCCGCGAGCACGCGCGCACTCGCACCCTCCCCACAGCCCCTCCCATACACAAATACACACAGACAGATAGGCACTTCCCTGCCTCTGCTTCTCGCGGTGGGCTTGCGTGCCTTGGAGGCAAGAGCGGGCTCGCGCCGCCGCCGCCGCCGCCGCCGCCGCACTCCGGCTGCTCCCGGGCGGACCGTCGCGGGCTGCGCCCGGGAGTGGGGGAGGGGTGGTCCCGCGCCGCCGCCGCCGCCGCCGCCGCCGCCGCCGCGCGCTCCTCCTCCTCCTCCCCTCCCCACGCCGTTCCGAGGCCCAGGCGGCTCTGCCCAATGAGGAACGGCGTTGCTGGCAGGTGGGGAGTGTTTTTGTTTTGGGTTGAAGTTGAGGCTGAGGGGAGAGAAGAGCTAGCGACAAGCAGTCGTCGCAGCCGCCGGCTCTGCGGGAGGTGGAGGAGGCCCCGCCGGAGCCGAGAGGTTTCTGCTCCTCGCTGACGGCCCCTGCCCGCCGCTCCTCCACCTCCTCCCGGTCCCGGAACTCCCGGGCCTGCCCGGGGCCCCCAGTCTTTGCACTCCGCACGCCGTAGCACCCGGCCCCGGCCGCACCCGCCGACCCCATGAGGAGGGACGTGAACGGAGTGACCAAGAGCAGGTTTGAGGTGTGAGCCTGGGAGGGGGGGGGGTTGGGGCGGCGTGAACAAAACGATTCCCGCTCTTGTGTCCCGAAAATTTCGCTCCGCACAGAGCCGCCTCCCTTGCCTGGCGCCGTCATCCACCGACCGCTGGGGCTGCCAGACTTCTTTCCCCTTTCTCTCGCCCCGAAAGCCCAATGCAGCAGCCCAGCTTCCCTGGTCTTCCCGGCTGGTCGCCTCCAGCCTGTTCCACCAGCGGGCCCCGGCAAGGGATTAGCTCTGGCGCCCTAATTCCCCCCTCCCCCCAGTATCACTCAGCTTTCCATTCTTTACACAACCCTTGGCTTGCCTCCCTCCTCTCGGCAGAAAAAGCATCACAGCTCCGATCTACCGGCTTGCTTCTTTTCTTTCTGCCACCTTCTTCGTGAAACGAGAGGGAAATTATGGGCCAGGGGGCCATTTCTCCGAGTTTGAGAGCCCTTGTTTGGTTACTCTAGGGAAGTGGGGGTTGGTAGACTGGGATGATAGAGACTACCACGGGTTTTTGGTGCTGTGTTTGGTTTGGGTATTGTTCTGATACTTCCTCTTCTTTCCCGTTTAGTCTGTACTTTTGTAGCTCATTGTTTCTGGGAACTCTCAGATGTGTACAGGCTTTGAGATTGGGATGAAGGCCTGAGAGACTTCAGAAAATCCATTCTTTAAGAACTCTTCCTCCTCTGGCGAGAGGTTTATAGCTGTGGAATGGACGACTGGATGAGGAAATAGGAAAACATCTGAAAGTGTCTTTAGTGAAGGGAAGTCCGTGTTAGGGAAGTGATTCCTTTGGAAGTGAAGTATATTCTAAGTACTGACGAATTGCAGTAGTGTGGTAATATACCACAAGGTTTACTGGGGCTTATTGATAAGAGAAAGAAATGGCTACAACAAGAAGAGTAAATGTTACCTGGCCCTTTCTGGCAGAGAATCAAACTGACCTGGGATCACTCAGAGCTCAGTGTACATCTCACTTGGTGTGTTTCTTCATTTCCATTTGAAGGATGAAATTGTAAGACAGTCAGACAAAAGTTTCAGGAAACTTGCCAGCTAGGTGCAGAGGGTGAACTTGTTACCTGAGGGTCTTCAGTTTAGTCTATTCCTTGGTTTGCTCTACAGTATTACTGTTGCAGGTGAGGAATGGAGAAAATCAAGGAATTGGCCTCCTTAGAATTTTCATATTTAACTTAATCATGGGAAGGAAGTATCATAGTAGATATGATTTGGTGTTTAATAGAACTTTAGTTTGCCTTAATGTAGAGAGACCCAATAAGCTTAATTTTTGGTGATTTGCACATTCAGTACTACTGTAAAAGTCAAGACCATCCTTAAAATTACTGAATAGACTTTTAGCAGTTTACAGGAATCCTGAAAGAGAAACTCAAATACCAAAGATCTGAGTGGAGGATAGCCGTTTGCCACTGAAGTCTGCTCTTTCTCATTTTGTTTTCTTCTAGACTGCATGAATTATTGTTGGAAGGAGTTTTTTGTAGTATGTGTTTTAAAATTGCATTGCTATATCTTATTTTTATACTTATATTTTATTTAAAAAAAATTTAACGTTTGTTTATTTTTGAGATAGAGAGAGACAGAGCATGAACGGGGGAGGGTCAGAGAGAGAGGGAGACACAGAATCCGAAACAGGCTCCAGGCTCTGAGCGGTCAGCACAGAGCCCGACGCGGGGCTCGAACTCACGGACCGCGAGATCATGACCTGAGCCGAAGTTGGATGCTTAACCGACTGAGCCACCCAGGCTCCCCTTAGCTTATATTTTAATTTGTAGTTTACCTGTAGTCTTGATACTATAATAAAAATATTGCCTTATTAAGTATATCTATTACCTTGAACTAAAGCAACTGAAGCTTTCTAAAGGTATTTGATAAGATTTTTTTAAAAAGGAGGGGGGCACGCCTTGATGGCTCAGTCTTTTAAGCATTGGACTTAGGCTCAGGTCATGATCTCTCACTTCACAGGTTCCAGCCCCATGTGGGGCTCTGTGCTGACAGCTCAGAGCCTGGAGCCTGCTTTGGATTCTGTGTCTCCCTCTCTCTCTGCCCCTCCCCCACCTCTCTCTCTCTCTCTCTCTCTCTCTCTGTCTCAAAAATAAATAAACATGAAAAAAAATTTTTTAAATAAGGGATTAAAAAAACCCTCCTTGTACAGTATTTGTGATTCGCTTTTGGTTTATAAGAAAACATTTTAGTCCTTTATTATGATGTGAAGTGGTCCATGCCAGAATACAAATGGGAAGGGGTGGAAATGATATGTGCTAATGAGTTTCATTATCTGAATATTTCATAAAGTCATTTACCTCTTCTTTTCCCCATTTACCTCTTTACTAACCTAATTTACAAGCAGTAAAACAATAAAATGCTCTCATGAAGTAGTAAACTTATTGCTAATTCACTGAAAACATTTTAAATATTTAGTTCCAATGGATAAAAGATGTAGACAAGGTAAAACAGTCTCTTCATATCTAAAACATGACATCATGTTATTTTTATGTTTTAAAAAAATTTTTATTTTTGAGAGAGAGAGAGAGCACAAGCAAGGGTGGAGTAGAGAGAGAGGGAGACAATCCAAAGCAGGCTCCAGACTCTGAGCTGTCAGCACAGAGCCCCACACAGGGCTCGAACTTGTGAACTCAGAGATCATGACCTGAGCAGAAGTCAGATGCTTAACTGACTGAGCCACCCAGGCAACCCTCAAATTATTGTTTTAATTCTCAAAATTAAAGAATGGTTTTTAAAGGACTGATAATTTTATGATGGTAAGCAGATAGCCAATCCCTGAGGACATTTTTGTAGCAAATAATAACTAATTTCAGATTAATTATGATTAATACAGAAAGTGAAAGACTGTTTTCTTTTTCTTAGCCGCATTTTTTTCTGGGTGAAAGATAACTGAAGTTTATCTTTTTATTAAAATCTTTATTTAAGGAATATTCTGATTATTATTCTTTTGGATGTTGTAACTGCAGACCACACACTTTAAATCTGACGCTCACGGCTATAGGTGTAGAAAAAATTTTTAAGTTAAAATGAAGAGATAAGAGTACTTGTTAGTCAGATATGTAGCTGTGAAACAGCCAGAGTAGATGACAGCTGGGTAAAAGTTAAAAAGATACAGAGATGTGAAAATTATTGTTGTTCTTTGCTGTATCACTTTGGCATTAAATTTCTACAAAATAACCCTAAAAGCTAGCATAATGCACTCTGAATAATGTGTCTCTCAGTTGAAAGTCTTCATCTAAATACTTTTTATTGCATAACTTACAGTGCACATTGTTTTGTGGCAAATTTTGGTAAATTGTCTTTGTAACTTAATAATAGTTATTGCATCCTGCATGCCAGACACTGAGCTAAATGTTTTACTTCAGTTCTTTTATTTTTTTTTTTACTTCTTAATTTTTATTTTAAGTAGGATCCACCCCCACCATGAGGCTTGAACTCACAACCCTGAGATTAAGAGTCACATGCTCTACCTACTGAGCCAGCCAGGTGCCCCTACTTCAGTAACTTCCAATTCTCATGGTTCTGTTTCACAGTTGAGGAAAGCTAGGGCCTAAGAAGTGTTCAAGTTGCACAGCTAGTGGGGGGGGGGGGGGGGGGGAGCCAAGATTCCAATCTGCATTTTTTGAACTTCACTCTGTCATTCTGCTCTGTTTTTAGCATAACATAGCATCAAAGCCCATAAAAAGTATGGAAAAGAACTTTCCTAAATTTTTTCACTCAGTATATTTCATTTTGTCTTTGCTATCAAGAATGAAGTTGTCCTTCATTTTAAGTATTATAACATGTTATCTTAACACTCAGTGAGATTAGTGACAGACGTGTGTAAATAAGCTAGCCCTTGAATCTAAGTTTAGATTTTTTCGGTAAAACCTGTCTATTTTGTCATTCTCTTAGTAGCTCCATTTTAAGGTTATAGTACTATTAGAGGAAAATTTTTATCTTATTTGAGTTTATTAAAAAGTCTAGCATTATCTACATTGAAAACATTAACCGACATCACAGATGCAATTTACTGTTTAATCAGTGCCTGGAAATGTTAAGATTCACATAGTTAGGAATTGATAAGCTCCAATATGAGTACTTTGAATCCCTGTTCACTATTTTTTTCATTATTCCTCACTGCTGCTTTGATAAATGTATAATATTTTAGTCTGTAAGATTAGATTGTAGTACTTATTTGCCTGCTTCGTTTTATCAAATCATTTTGTCCAAAATAAGAAAAATCATAAAATGTGGTATGGCAGAAAGAACATACTGCATTACGAGTCGAGAGAACTGATGATGTTAGTTAATCTTGATGTTTGCCACCAGCTAACTATAACTTTAGTCATTTCTTTTCGCTTCTCCGGTTTGGTCATTTCCCTTCTTTGCAAAACAAGGAAGTTAGAATCAATTACTAAGGTTCCTTTTGTTCTAGAATCCTATGAATCTGTAACTTTTTAATAAAAGCAGAGGACCATATTTCGTTGGCTGTTTCTTCTAAACCAGCCACTCCGGGGGCACCTGGGTGGCTTAGTTGGCTGGGCTGGGTGTCCGACTTCAGCTCAGGTCATGATCTCACAGGTTCGTGGGTTTGAGCCCTGCATCGGGCTCTGTGCTGACAGCTCGAAGCCTGAAGCCTGCTTCAGATTCTGTGTCTCCCTCTCTCTCTGCCCCTTCCCTGCTCTCGCTCTCTCTCTGTCTCTCAAAAGTAAAATATACATAAAAAAAAAAAAATAAAACAGTCACTCCAGTATATTGTTAAAGTTTGGAAGCAGAGTTGCACAGTACTGCTAAGGCTGCAGTAATTACCTTTTTCTCCCATAAGGATTTATCTTCTAATCTAAAGAACATTCTGCATAGTAAATAACCATGTTTTCCAAATTGGTGCACGTGGAAAATGTCACACATTTTTCCAGTGGGTGACAGCCATTTGTTTCATTCTATTTGAAAGGCTTGCAATGGGAAAGAGTACTAGTAACAGTAAGGTTTGTTTGTTTGTTTGTTTGTTATAACACTTTTGAGATTTGTCTGAAAGCAGTTATCTAACATTATACAAAGTCCAAATTAGAGGTTTAGGGTTTTGGGGCCCATTCAGACAGTCTTTTTTTTTTTTTTTTTTTTTTTTTTATAGTGTTATTGATGTTTATTGTATAATTATGGGTCCTTTTTACCTTTGAAACATGGCACATTAATCATGTACTTATATTGTAGTCATTCATTATTTAAAAATCAAGATGTTTCTTTGTACAGTCTACATAAGCCATTACACTTTGAAAATTATGTTTTCCATTAAGTTGTTAAAAATATTTAGCTTTGCAAAAACCTTACAAAGTGTATTCCTTTTTTTTTTTTTTTTTAAGTTTATTTATTTATTTTGAGAGAGAGAGAGAATCCCAAGCAGGCTCTGCACTGTCAGTGTAGAGCCCGATGCAGGGCTCAAACTCCAGAGCTGTGAGATCACGACCTGAGCCACAGTCAGGTACTTAACCAACTGAGCCACCCAGGGGCCCCTACAGAATGTATTCTTTTTTTTTTTTTTTCAAGGTTTATTTATTTTTGGAACAGAGAGAGACAGAGCATGAACGGGGGAGGGGCAGAGAGAGGGAGACACAGAATCGGAAACAGGCTCCAGGCTCTGAGCCATCAGCCTAGAGCCTGACGCGGGGCTCGAACTCACGGACCGCGAGATCGTGACCTGGCTGAAGTCGGACGCTTAACCGACTGCGCCACCCAGGCGCCCCCAGAATGTATTCTTGATATTTAAGTCATACATTCTTAGATGTAATCTATTTCTACATTGAAAATTTTCATTCATTAAATCAGTATTAGAAGTGTTTAGAAGTATTTACACTTTTAAATTCTTATGTTTTAGGTTATTTGTCAGTTTTAGCTGTTAGTGTTATTGTCACTTTTTAAAGCCTAATTTCTAAAATCCTTCTGTTTTTATCCTGAGTGTCTCTTTTCAAATCTTGGTTGAGTTTTTCTTGCAAATTATTAAGTACTTTTGTTACAGGCCAAGAATTCCATTCCCAGGCCTTAGATTACCATTTCCCAATTGGTGACAGACTGGGAACTGAATTAAAATTTTTAGTAATCTAACTAGTACTGTGGTTTTGGAAGAGTATTTTTAGATGTTCAAAATAAAATATTCCGTTACACCAGGAAAATCCAAGGGAGGGAGGAAGAAGAAAGAATGCCCTTAAGCTGACCAAATTTAGCTGCTTGTGCGTAGTTGTCTTTACACTGTTTTCCTATTTGGTGTTCCCGACTTGGTGAATTCTTAGACCCCTACCAAAAACGGACTCAGAAAAATAAAGGCATACAAGTTAGTTTTATAGTTTCATGTCTTAGTGCACTTGGACCCATTTGAAAAAGATTTTAACTTAATAGCAACTAACAATAGGTGGTGGTATTGAACTGTGCAAAGGTATTTGTGCTTGATTCATCTTGCTTAATTATATAACTTTTAAAAATGAAGATATGTATTCAAATGGAAATAGATCCAAAACGTATTTGCATTAGCTTTTGAAGACTTTCTGTTAAAAGAATGACTTTGCTGGGTATTTTCGGCACACATCTGATAACTACTTAGCAGGCATATGAGTGATATCTGTAGGTTAAGTAACATCTATTCCCTAATCATTTTTCCTCGAATTTGATTTTATGTTATTCTCTTGGATTTAATAAGCCTCATCTGACAGTTGTAATCAGGTGGAAATGTCATTTATCTCAGTCATTGTTGCTCAGTCTTTTAAGATGCTGTGAGGTTAAAGTTACAATTAAATCATGTTAGATAAGAATTTAGCAAAAAAAAAAAAAAAAGTTTAGCCAGTTTTGAAACATGTATTGACAATGTTTTCTGTCATGTTTGTCCTTGATCCCAGGAATTTCTAGTAAAAACTAAAAAAGGGAAATAGAATACCGTGAAAGGAAGTAACAAACTGATCTTATGCATTACTGTGGTGCTAAGACAGAAGTCATATCTAACAACAAGGTGAAGGTTAGAAACATAGCAAATGCCTGCCCAATTTTATATAATCAGATATACCAACTATTTATGGTATTTGTTGGTTACTGTGATTTCCTGACCAACTAGAGGATGTGGACAGATATAATTAAACAATCGTTTATAAGGAAAAAAGTAGAAAAGCATTTTCAGTTGTACTTACAATTTGCAATAAGAAGTCATAGGTGTACCTATTCTGGGTGCTTCAGTGTTTACTTCACAATCTGCAGAACAAGGGAATTTATGTGGCAGGAAAGACAGGCAAAAAGGAAACAGTAAAATCTCTAGATTAGGGCAGGTTTTTAAATATGAAGTACCTATTCTTATGTATATGTCACCCTTGGTTGACAGTTTAGGCCCTGGGAAGGTCATTCCCAACTCTTGTGTATACTGAATTGCAGTTTACCAACCAAGAGGCAGTTTTGTTTGTTTTTTTGTTTTCTTTTTTCCTCTTTCAAGGTGGGTGGGGAGCAGAAAAAGAAAACGGATTTGCAGTTGCCTACAAATAAACAATTTAATGTTAACTGTAAGTGTTAGTTGCAAAGTTTTCCAGAGTTCTCTGTTAGAATGTCATCCTTTTCTTTTTGTCATCGTATTTTTTTTTTTAAATCATTCTTTGTTGCCTTATTTTTTGAACCAGATCATTTATATATTTTAATGTTCTATTTTGAAATTAATTTGAGTAGAAAGAGAATGAAAGTGTTAAGGTGATGTCTTAAGGATTTTATAAATGGAAATAATACAGTTCTGAACTATGAAATAAGTGCTCACATACATATATTTTATAAATATGTGTTCTGTGTGTATATAATATGTATATAATAGTGTATATGTGTTTACTGGTATCTGTGTGTCCTTTCTGGACCTCCATTATTGCAGCTGTAGGGTTCTTTCTGGCATGAAATTCTGTGATTGTCTGTAAATAAATCCCCCAACTAGCTCTAGGTTAGAGATTAGATATTCAGTTTATTGTCCGTGTTCTTGCATTTGTTTGTTTCCAATTGTTAGTAGAGACAAAACAGCCTGTGTGATCTTAACCCATATTCTGCTTTGTGGTTTTTTTGTTTGTTTGCTTTTTTAGATTTTTAAATTTTTTAAATCTCTATACCCAGTGTGGGGCTCAAATTCATGACCCTGAGATCAAGAGTCGCATGCTTTACCAATTGAGCCAGTCAGGTGCCCCACCCATGTTCTGCTTTGGATTCCTGCTTGTTTTTGCCCTGAATTCTGATAAAAGTAGAGGTAGACACTGGAAGGGAGAAAAAAAACAAAAAAAAACCCAAACTGGTTTAGCTGTCCAAATGATTACCTTTGCCAAGAGGGCAAGGAGGAATGGATATAATGACTGTGTGATATCCTGGAGTATAGTGTGCTGTGATTCATTTTCTTAGGATGTATGGTATTTATATATTTATATAGAGAGAATCTAAGAGTATTAGCTTTGAAGTCTGAGTTTGAACCCTGGCTTTGCCACTTACCATCTATGTGACCTTGGGCAAGTTACGTAATCTCTGTGAGTCTCAAATTTTCGATATCTAAAATGTGTATAATGCCTACCTCACTGGATTGTAAGGATTTAATTCTATAATGTTTATGTGGCACTTAGCAAGTTGTCTACTGAACAATAAGGGCTCAATAAATGATGCCTATTATTATATTACTCTGTGGAGTCTACCATACAATAAGCACTCAGTAAATGACGACTCTTATTATATTACTTTGTGGAGTAGGGTGTTTTTAATTAGACTTTTTGTAAATCATTATTTTAAATGCTTTAAAGGAATTTACTATTTAAAGGGAAAATTCTATTATAAAGGAAAGAATGTAACTATCTCTTTATTCATCTGATTCAGTTTATGTGCTGGGTTTATTAAACAGGAACACCTATGAATTTTAACCAGTCTAGTTGAAGAGTAGTAATTTAGCAGTGTTTCAATCTGGAGTTGATACTGCAACTGTTATTGTATTCGTTGTTAGGCAAATGTGGATAAATGTCTCCTAAGATGAGAACTTGGCACCAAATTGTAAGTTGACATTTAAAACACTAGATCAGTCAGCTTTTACCCAGAAACTGGTCATTCTTTCTTCACTGATTTGTAGAAAATAAAGCTATGGTGTGACTGAACATGGACAAGTAGAGATGCATTTATTTTTGAAAGAGAACTCTGCATTGCTAATACCCTTTCCCCACACTCATCCTTATCAGCTTTTTGAAGATTGTTTACATGTCCTGCATGTAAAGAAGCCCATGTTGAAAAAAAATCACATAACTTATTTCTGCAATGCATTCATAGGAAAGAAATCTGACGTATATCAGAATTCTTCTTGGATAAGTTAAAACATTTATTTCATACTATAATTTTCATAACGTATTACCCAGAATGGTGACTTCAGGAAGATAATGGACTTAATACTCGTTATTCTTAGTCACAGCTGACTGGGGTACACAAAAGAATTTTCCCAAATCTAGATCTCTACAACAAAAAAAATGCAGTCTCACTGAGGTCAAAACATTCCTTAAGAAAGAACAATTGTATTTAGATTATTTGCCTCAAAGGGTGGATTATAGGCCCTGTGTGACATAAATTTCATCTGAGCTCATCAGTCTCTGGTCCAAACAGAAAAGTTTGGCCAAATATAGGAATCAAGATCTCAAGGGATCTCAGTGAGCCCTGGGAAAATCCACTTACCTCTCTTTGTCTTTAGAGCTCTAAAATAAGATTTCCAATATGTATTTCCCTAACTTAATACAAACTAGATCAATGTTAAAGATGAAACCTAATATAATGTTGTATGTCAGTTATAGCTCAATTAAAAAAAAATTAAACCTAAAACTCATTCTAATAGTATTCCTTGAGTTAAATGGACATTATTAAGGAGGAATAAGTGAAACTAAATTTCGTTTATAGCAACTGAATGTCACAGTAGAGCTAAATAAGGAACAACCTGAATGTCAGAATCACCAGTGAAGTTTTTTCCAATACTGATCCCTTGAAGCCATCCCCTCTGGCATGCAAGTTTCCTAGAAGTTCCTTAGAGATAATGATACAAATTTCTGTTAAAGAAACACTGGGATAAGGGATACAAAGGTAACTTGTATTTGCAACCTGAATTCCATGGAAAAAGAGACTTACCTACCATGAATTTGACATCTTAAAATCAGTACACCTTCTCTCAGGTTTCTATCCTATCCTAGATGTTTTTAGCCCTAGAAACAAGGTGCAGTATCTAATATATGGCATCTAAAATATAGTCATTTTATAATTTGTATGTTTTACATGATCAGATACGTTCAGTTTCACGATGAAACCTCCAGAACACATTATATAGCCTCTCAAGCTATGGAGAACATCAGAGAGCTCAGGGAAGCTTATTTGACCTTGTCCAGGGATTAGAAAATCTCAGTATAGAAAACCAAGGTATACTGTTGGAGTTCAATACTATTCAAAATTTACTTAGCGACCAACTATGTGTTGTGTTACAGGTATAGAGCAGCTCTAAAACATTGTCTCTGCCTCAGGGAGTTTGTAATCTAGTTAGGAAGAAAGATAATTAGTGCGTTCTGGTAAATGCAGTGTTAAAGGTATGGGAGAGTGATAAGAACCAATTTCATGAAAAGCATTCACAGTGTTTTTTAAAAGAAAACAAAATCCATTGACCCTGCCTTTTCAAAATATGAGCACTTTTAAAAATATTTACACTGTCAGGTGTAAAATTTTAAAAATACAAGTAACTACTTATCCTCCTCTGTAATATTCTCTCTATATTTGTAAGAGAAGACCAAGGGGAAAGATAGGCAGGCTTTTATTAGTAATTTCTTTGAGTTTGCTGATACATCTTTAAGGGAAACAAAACAGTAGCACCACTAAATGGTACAAATAATCAGAGTAACTGCTTCTCTCTAAAGCCAGACATTCCTCAGAGATTTAAACTGAAGTTAAACAGGGTTAGAAAAAGAGTAACAGGAAAGTAACTCTTTCACCAGTAGTTCCAGGAATTCATTATATGGTATGTAGTTATACACTGGTGCTCCATTTGTTTTCAGGCAATAAATAAGTCTTGTTAAGGAATTCATGAATGATTCTGCATAATGCTGACCCTCATATGTGTAGGGCATCTCTCCCCCTTCAGAAAGAGAGATATTTGAATTTCTCAAGTAACAAGTTAATATAGTATTTTATATATTAAAGAACATGTTCTTTAATTTGATTTAATTTGAACTTCAAAAAAATCTTATGTGTTAGACGGAGAATATTTCTGTGCTATTTTATAGATAAGAAAGCAGATGCTCTGAAAGGCTGTTATTTTCCCAACATTAAATAGCTAAGTATAAAAGCCAGAACTTTAATCCAGTTACTTGAAGTCTGTTATACTTGTCTCTAGTGTATGCTAAGAATGGGCTGTTTTGAACAATTTATTCATTATTCTTCTTTTGATCCATAGCAGGCATTTATAAGATGTTGGTTAGAACTGATTTTAACACTTGAGTTTGTGGCCATAGAATTGAGCAAAGTAATTGTGTGGGGGATTGCAAAGAATGAGAATTGAACCTGTGCTTTGGCTTATTAGCCATACTTACTAGCCTCTTAGCCATGACTCTCCTAAACAGCCATGAACAAATATTCTGTGTAAATAATACAAAGATACCTGTGTAATTACAGTTGGACCAAAAACTGTTAGTATATAATCCATACATCTAATAAAACTGATCTGGGCTTCTGGGTGGCTCAGTCGGTTGAGTGTCAGACTTCAGCTCAGGTCACGATCTCACAGTTTGTGAGATCCCACATTGGGCTTTCTGCTGTCAGCGCGGAGCACGCTTTGGATTCTCTGTCTCCTGCCCCATCTCTGCACCTTCCCCGGTCACGCTCTCTCAAAAATAAATAAAAACATTAAAAAAAACCCAACCTGATTTACTATAATTCTTCACGAAGACTAGGAATGAGATATTAAAACAGTCTAACAAGTGTTTGTAGAACCTTGAAAATAAGTTTGTAAAGCCTTTTGCAAGTTTTGTTCTTAGGTTTTTGACTTACAAAGTCTGGGCAACATTTTCCTCAATTTCACGTAATGAATTATTATAGATGAAAAGTAGCAAAAAAAAAGTAGCAATATGCTACTATCGAGTTAAAATAATAAAATTTTTGGATATAGTATTTTATGAACAGACATTTCTAGATAAAAGATCAAGTAGGTCTAGTAAATCAAATTGGTTTTTTTTTTTTTAATTTTTTTTTTTTTAACATTTATTTATTTTTGAGACAGAGAGAGACAGAGAATGAACAGGGGAGGGGCAGAGAGAGAGGGAGACACAGAATCTGAAACAGGCTCCAGGCTCTGAGCTGTCAGCACAGAGCCCGACGCGGGGCTCGAACTCACGGACCGTGAGATCATGACCTGAGCCGAAGTCGGACGCTTAACCAACCAAGCCACCCAGGCGCCCCTCAAATTGTTTTTAATATCATAAAGAGTACTAAGAAACTCATTTTCTAGAATGTTTACATTATTTGTTTCAATAATGTAAAATTTGCATTAAAAGTGACCCCATCCATAAAATACAAGCTGTTCTAGGATTATAGCCAAGATCTATCTGACCCTTCTAACCATTATCAAATATATGTTAAAATAAAATGTGTAATTAAGTCATTACAGTACCTTTTTAGTCTTTTTTTTTTTTTGTTTTTTTCAAGTCTCCACCCAGCGTGGGGCTTGAAGTCATGATCTCGTTGCATGGTCTAACTGATTGAGCCAGCCAAGCACCCCATCCCTGTTTAGTCTTTTTTTGAAAATGGTTTTTTTATTGGTCGTTTTCTTTTAAAATTTTTTTAATGTTTATTTATTTTTGAGACAGAGAGAATCAGAGCATGAACTGGGGAGGGTCAGACAGAGAGGGAGACACAGAATCCGAAGCAGGCTCCAGGCTCTGAGCTGTCAGCACAGAGCCTGATGTGGGGCTCAAACTCATGGACTGTGAGATTATGACCTGAGCCCAAGTCTGACGCTTAACCAACTGAGCCACCCAGGCGCCCCCATCCCTGTTTAGTCTTGACAGTACTATATACCTACCTAGGATCCAGTTTTAGTATTTTATGTTTTACATGTTCTGGTTCTTGTCAAGTGGCTGGAGTTTTGTCGGTATTGCCATTAACAATATCGTTTCAGAGTTGAATTAACATCAGAACGATCAACCACTGGATTCAGTGCAACATTAGGCTGGGAACTAGGGGAGAATATCTATGCTCCACATTATCTTAATTGGACTCAGTGTTTTTCTTCTGTGGAATTAAGCCTGGATACACATCCAGGTTGAAGGTACAGCCAGTCAAAGAGTATTTGTAGGTAGTTGTTACGCTTAATGCCAGTAGTGTTCTTAAAAAAGTAAATGATCAGATGGAAGTCTAAGTAAAACTTAACCAAAAGTAGCTCAGTAAACTTTCTTGTAGCTTTTATTTACTATGGCTGAGTTGGACTATGGCTGATTAAGTGAAATGTGAAATGTTCCCATTATTTTAGCCAAGGGAAACTAACATCAATCTCTTTGGCAGTCCTAAACTAACTTCAGGTCCCTCAGTTTAATGTGTTTCAGGGACATGTCTTTTGCCCACTTCTATCTTATAGGCTTGTGGTCTAATTTGGGACTGCAAATGGAGGTTAAATTGTTGCTTTAATATTTATTCTTGGAAGTGAAACAAAAATATAATATTCTGTTTATCTTAAAGTGAGTTTTGAGTGAAAAGTAATTCCTCCATCCCCCTCCCCCAATCTTCAGAGGTTAATCATTGTTAACTGGTTATTATATATACTTTTACAAATTATGTATCTTTTATTGTATATGGTTTTCTTTTCTTAATTTAAACTTTAGTTAGTTAACATACAGTGCAATTTTGGTTTTAGGAGTAGAATTCAGTGATTCATCACTTACATATAACACCTAGTGCTCATCACAACAAATGCCCTTTTTAATACCCATCACCCATCTAGCCTATCTCCCATCCACCTCCCTCCATCAACCCCCAGTTTGTTTTTTATTGTTAAGAGTCTCTTGTCGTTTGTTTCCCTCTCTTCTCATCCCCCCTCTTCCCATGTGTTCATCTGTTTTAATTCTTAAATTCCACATATGAGTGAAATCATATGCTATTTGTCTTTTCTCTGACTTATTTCTCTTAGCATTAATATATTCTAGCTTCATTCACATCATTTCAATTGGCAAGATTTCATTCTTTTTGATGGCTGAGTAATACTCATTTATATATGTAAATATATATATTTATATTAATTTATATTTATATATAATTTTATATATTATATTTATTATATATATACACACATATAGCACATATTCTGTGTTTTTAAGTTTATTTATTTATTTTAAGAGAGAGACAGGGAGGGAGAGTGTGAATGGGGAAAGGGAAGAGAAAGAGGGACAGGGAGAGAATGCCAAGCAGTCTCCACTCTTGTGAGCACAGAGGGACATGGAGCTTGAACTCCCCAACCTTGAGATCCTGACCTGGTCTGAAATCAGGGGTCTGATGCTTAACTGACTGAGCCACCCAGGTGCCCTTCCCCATTTGGAATGCCATTTCTAACATTTAACCAATTAAATGAATTCAGAGGTCTGTTTTTAAACTGTGTTCTGTTTCTTCCATCTATTCTTTATTGCCAGTACCAGAATTTTAGTTAATTGGCTTTACACATTAATTTGGAGGAATTTATAACTTTATAATATTTCTCTTCCTGTTCATGAACGTTATATATATTTAGCTTTTATCAGCAGATTTGTAAAGTTCTTCCTTGAAGATCTTACAGTTTTTGTTAGTTTGATTTTTACATACTTTATCGTTTTTGATATTATTACAAACGGAAGGATTTTTTTAAATTATTTTTTTTTTTAACGTTTATTTTTGAGACAGAGAGAGACAGAGATGAACGGGGGAGGGTCAGAGAGAGAGGGAGACACAGAATCTGAAACAGGCCCCGGGCTCTGAGCTGTCAGCACAGAGCCCGACGCGGGGCTCGAACTCACAGACTGTGAGATCATGACCCGAGCTGAAGTCGGACGCTCAACCGACTGAGCCACCCAGGCGCCCCAGAATTTTTTTTTTTTTAATTACATTTCTTTTTTTTTTTTTTTTTTCAACGTTTATTTATTTTTGGGACAGAGAGAGACAGAGCATGAACGGGCGAGGGGCAGAGAGAGAGGGAGACACAGAAACGGAAACAGGCTCCAGGCTCTGAGCCATCAGCCCAGAGCCCGACGCGGGGCTCGAACTCACGGACCGCGAGATCGTGACCTGGCTGAAGTCGGACGCTTAACCGACTGCGCCACCCAGGCGCCCCTTTAATTACATTTCTAATCACCAATTCAGTCAGCAAATATTTGTTGAGTACTTTCTACATGCCTGATATTGCTGTTAATGCTGAGGGTATAAAAGTGGACAAAACACAAAATCCTGCTCTAAGGGAGTTTAAAATTTAGTGAAGAGAATTTGACATGAAACAGATAAAGAAGTACTTACATAATATGTCTGATGCTGGTAAGTACTGTGGACAAAAATGAAGGACAGGGAAAAGAGGAAGGGAGCTGGGCATGGTTTATAATTTACATAGAATGGTTAAGGAAGACTTCACTGTTAAAGTTAACATGTGAGCAGACTTAAAGAAATGATGGAGCAGTGGCACCTGGCTGACTTAGTGGAGCATGCTACTCTTGATCTTGGGGTTGTAAGTTTGAACCCCATATTGGGTATAGAGATTACTTAAAAATCTTAAAAAAAAAAAAAAAGAAAAAGAAATGATGGAGCAAGGAAAGAGCATTACAGGCAAAGGAATGCAAAAATGAAGGTGAGAATGTATATGATGTATTCTAGGAATGGCCACCATTGGCCACCATGTGGCAAGATCATGATGAAGTTGTGTTGCTGCAGGAGGGAGGAGGGAGGGAAGTCAGAGAGTTAGGAGTGAGAATGGGGAGACGGTTGATGGAGAGCAGGGCAGATCATGAATGGCCTCATCGGCCATTTTAAGCTCTGAATTTTATTCTGACAAGGGAAGCCAGAAGGATTTGGGGGCAGTAGAGGAACATGATATAATTCACGTTTTGAAAGGATCGTTGTTGCTTTGGAGAAGTAGTGTATAACTGCTGTGTTAAGTTTCTTGCAGTAATTCAGAAAAGTAATAGTTGTATCTTGCAAGAAGTGGATTGTGGTGGAGGTGTAAGAAGTAATTGGACTCTGGATGTATTCTGAAAGCAGAGCTGATACGATTTACTGTCATTAGAAAGCTGTAAAGTTTGTTGATTTTTGTGTATTTATTTTTGTATCCAGTTAGAATGCTCTCAGCTACAAGTAATAGAAAACTTGTCTAGTAGCTTAAACAATAAAGTGATTGTTATCTCACATTATAAGGAATCCACAGCAGAGCTTTTTCCAGGATTAAGAACCATGGTTTAGAGAAAGGGGGTTTTCAAACTTCAGTTTGCTTAACAATAACCTGGAAAACCAGCAGATCACCTGGGCCCATAAAATTGCATTTCTAGGAAATAATAAAGGTGATGTCTAAATGAGTACCACACTTTGGATAACACTGACTTGGAGCATAATAATTTGGACAATAACTTAGTGTTCAGTGTTTGAGCAAAACTGTGGAATCAGACTACCTGGATTCATATATCAGCTCTGCTATTTTCTGTATTTTAATTTTTTTAAATGTTTTATTTTATTTTTGAGAAAGAGAGAGAGAGAGTGGGGGAAGGGCAGAGAGAGAGAGAGACACACACACACACACAGAGTCCAAAGGCTCCAGACTCTGAGCTGTCAGCACAGAGCCCCATGCGAGGCTCAAACCCACAAATCATGAGATCATGACCTGAGCTGAAGTCGGACGCTTAACTGACTGAGCCACCCAGGCACCCATGCTGTCTGTATTTTAAAATTTCAGATATATTGACCTTAGCGGGCTGATTGTATGTGTATGGGTGGGGGGGGGGTCATTTCTAATTTTATTGTATTATGCATCATATATGTGTATTCGTTACAATAGGTGTTTGGAATTTTTTTGTGGCCAAGAACATCATCAGTTTTTGTAAATATTCTATGTTGGAAGAAAGTAGGATTTTCTGTTTATTGAATGCTTGGGTTTGATGTGGAAAGATCACAGACACAAAATTTTACAATGAGACTGCCTTTTTAAAGGACTGCATTGCAGAAAGGAAGAAATGCTTACCAGTCAGAGGCTGGAGACCAGAATACTCCATTTTCTTAACATCTCAAAATTGCAGTTTTTCTGTTCATATCTGACTTTGAAATTGTGATGGATCAGCAAAAAAGAAGGTCTCAGGACCCTTAAGTAGAGGAAACAAAAGACTTTTACGTGGAGGAGGAAAAGCCTACTATTGTCCTTCCTAGGGTAGGGGAAAGTAGACCTTGTATTTTGAACTTAAAAAAATTTTTAAAGTCTTTAAACTTAGGGCTGATGGTAGTTTTGTAAAGGATCATAGTGTTTGTCCAATAAAACGTTAAGGATCCATTATTTTCTTAGGATCTTATTTTCTAATTGCTGACATGCAGTACACTGATAATGGTAAAGCTGATTTTTTCATCAGTTCATATTTTGGCTGAGATCACTGTTTCAAGTTGTGTGACCTTGGACTACATTTAATCTCTGCACCTCAGTTTTCTTATTTATGAAATGCAGTTAGCCATAGAATCCTTGTTTCCAGAGTTGTTGTAAAAGTTAAATGATGTAACATATAAAAAGTGCTTATAAGGGTGCCAGGTGCATAATGTGCATCAGTAAGTTCAAGTTGTTGTTATTTGACTCAGTTCATAAAACATCTGTTTGATCAAGCCTGTTATATATGTTATTTAAATCCTCCTATAGGTCTTTTGCCTATTTGTCTCTTTGTTTTAACAATATTAAAATTTTTCGGGGTATCTGGGTGTCTCAGTTAAGTGTCCAATTCTGGATTTCAGTTCAGGTCATGATCTCACAGGTCATGGGTTCAAGCCCTGAGGGGGGCTCTGCACTGACAGTGTGGAGTCTGCTTGGGATTCTCTCTCCCTCTCTCTCTCTCTCTCTCTCTGCTCCTTCCCTGCTCTCTCTCTTTCTCTCAAAATAAATAAACATTAAAAAAAAGAATATTAAAAATTTTCGGGCATGTCTAAATTTGTTTCTTTCTATAGTGCAGTTCTTCATACATTTTGAAGCTCTGTCGTTAGACATATAAACTTTAACAAATGTTACATTTTCTTTGTGAATTGTTTCTATATCTAGAAGAAAACTTTTTATTTTATTTTTTAAAAATTTTTTAAAAATATATGAAATTTATTGTCAAATTGGTTTCCATACAACAAACACCCAGTGCTCATCCCAAAAGGTGCCCACTTCAATACCCATCACCCACCCTCCTCTCCCTCCCACCCCCCATCAGCCCTCAGTTTGTTCTCATTTTTTAAGAGTCTCTTATGCTTTGGCTCTCTCCCACGCTAACCTCTCTCTCTCTTTTTTTTTTTTTTCCTTCCCCTCCCCCATGGGTTCCTGTTAACTTTCTCAGGATCCACATAAGAGTGGAAACATATGGTATCTGTCTTTCTCTGTATGGCTTATTTCACTTAGCATAACACTGTCCAGTTCCATCCACATTGCTACAAAGGGCCATATTTCATTCTTTCTCATTGCCACATAGTACTCCATTGTGTATATAAACCACAATTTCTTTATCCATTCATCAGTTGATGGACATTTAGGCTCTTTCCATAATTTGGCTATTGTTGAGAGTGCTGCTATAAACATTGGGGTACAAGTGCCCTTATGCATCAGTACTCCTGTATCCCTTGGGTAAATTCCTAGCAGTGCTACTGCTGGGTCATAGGGTAGGTCTATTTTTAATTTTTTGAGGAACCTTCACACTGTTTAGAAGAAAACTTTTTAAAAAAATTTTTATTAAAATTTTTTTTTAAATGTTTATTCATTTTTGAGAGACAGAGACAGAGCGTGAGTGGGGGAGGGGCAGAGGGAGAAGGAGACACAGAATCTAAAGCAGGCTACTGGATTTCTGAGCTGTCAGTGCAGAGCCTCATGTGGGGCTGGAACCCACCAACCACAAGATCATGACCTGAGCCGAAGTCAGATGCTTAACTGACTGAACCACCCAAGTGCCCTTAGAAGAAAAACCCTTTTGACTCTTAATGATTTTGTCCTTGAATTAAATTTTATCTAATAATACTGATACAGAATTTCATTCTTGAAACTGGGCTTACTTCTTTGGGCTCTCACGTTGTAGGTTTTGGGTTGATAATTCTTTATACTATTTTTTTTTTTTTTTCTGATCTCTGCTTTAAGAAAGTCTATTATTATTACTGTCATTTTTAATATTGCATCTGACTTTTTTTTTTTTCCAACGTTTATTTATTTTTGGGACAGAGAGAGACAGAGCATGAACGGGGAAGGGGCAGAGAGAGAGGGAGACACAGAATCGGAAACAGGCTCCAGGCTCTGAGCCATCAGCCCAGAGCCTGACGCGGGGCTCGAACTCACGGACCGCGAGATCGTGACCTGGCTGAAGTCGGACGCTTAACCGACCGCGCCACCCAGGCGCCCCAGCATCTGACTTTTTAATGGCCCTTCGTAGGAAGGTTGAGTGAGAATAATCTGGTCCATCAGTACTGTAAAAAGAAGCAGAAGTATCTGGTATACTTTGCTTCTTCTAAAAGTAGATCCTTTTTTTTATTGTTTATTTATTTGGAGAGAGAAAGAGCGCTTGTGCATATGCCTATGCCCACATGGGGGAGGGGCAGAAAGAGAGGGAGAGAGAGAATCCCAGGCAGGCTCCATACTCAGCATGGAGCACATGAAGCCCTACACAGGGTTTGATCCCACAACCGAGAGATCATGACCTAAGCCAAAACCAAAAGTCCAATGCTCAACTGACTGAGCCACCCAGGTGCCCCTGAAAGTAGATCCTTTTTAAAAGTTGTTTTACTGTGGACTTATGGGTGACGAACTCTCCTAGTTACTCAGTATGTGGGAACATCTTTCTTTTCTCCTCATTGCTGGGGTCACCTTAGGTTATAGTTATAGGTTATATTTATAGGACTATAGGTTGTAGTCTCAGTTATAGTTATTTTCCCTCAGTACCCTTAAGACACTCCTGTTATCTTTTTTTCTTTTCTTTTCTTTCTTTTTTTTAAGTTTATTTGAGAGAGAGAGCAAGCTCGAGATAGAGGGGGTGGGGAGCAACAGAGAGGAGAGAGAGAATCCCAAGCAGACTCCGAGCTGTCAGCACAGAGCCCAACAAGGGGCTTGAACCCACGAACCACAAGACCTGAGCCAAAATGAAGAGTCAGAACTTAACTGACTGAGTCACCCAGACACCCCCACATTTTAATTTTTTATTGAGATATTCACATAAATATATTTCCCCTTTTCTAATGTACAATGCAGTGGCTTTTAGTATATTCACAGATATGTGCAAACCATCACCACAGTTAATTCTGGAATATATTCTATACTTGAGGAAGAAACTTGTACCCTTTATTACCCACTATCCCCCCACAACCCCTTTGTTCTAAGCAACCACTGATCTACTTTCTGTCTCTGTAGAGTTCTCTTTTCTGGACTTTCAAATGAATTGAATCATCTAGTATGTAGTCTTTTGTGATTGGCTTCTTAGCAGTAGCTTTCAAGGTTAATCCATGTTGCATGTGTAGCTTGTATTGGTACTTCATTCCTTTTTATGACAGAATAATTAATTGTATTGATATACCACATTTTGTTTATCCATTCATGCACTGACAGATATTTGGGTTGTTTCCACCTTTGGTTATTGTAAATTGCCACAATGAATATTCATATGAACAAATATGTGTTTGAAACCTGTTGTCAATTCTTATGCGTGTATAAGAGTGGAAGGTGTGGTAATTCTATGTTTAACATAAATAGGAGCTGCTGGACTGTTATCCACAGCAGCTGTACCGTTTTCCATTCCCACCAACAATGTACAGTGGTTCAGATTTCTCCATGTCCTTAGTAACAGTTGTTCCAGTTCTTTTTTTTTTCCCTCCCCCCACCCCCTGGCCTTTTTTAAATTATAGCATCCTAGTGGGTGTGAGGTGCTATCTCATGGTGTTTTTGTTTTGTATTTCCCTAATGATGTTGATCATGTTTTCATGTACTTTTGACCATTTGTATATCATTGGAGAAACATCTATTCAAATTATTGGCACATATTTTTTTTATATGTTTATTTTAGTTCTGAGACAGAGTGTGAGCCGGGGGAGGGGCAGAGAGAGAGGGAGACGCAGACTTTGAAACAGGCTCAGTCAGAGCTTGATGCGGTGCTTGAACCCACGAGCTGTGAGATCACGACCTGAACTGAAGTCGGACGCTCAACCGACTAAACCACCGAGGCGCCCCTGTGCAAAAAAATGTGCAAACATTTTTTTAAGCTTATTTATTTTGAGAGAGGGGGAGAGAGCGCTAGCCGGAGAGGTGCAGAGAGGGGGACAGAGGATCCGAAGTGGCCTCTGTGCTGACAGCACAGGGCCCGACGTGGGGCTCGAACTCATGAACTGTGAGATCATGACCTGAGCCGAAGTCAGACACTTAACCCACTGAGCCATCCAGGCCCCTATTTGTACATTTTTTAATTGGGTTATTTATATTTTTATTGTTGAGTTGTAAGAATTCTCTATTTTGGATGCTAGACCTTTATCATATGTATGATTTACAAATAATTTCTTTGCATGCTTCGTAGTTTTTGGTTAAAAACAGGACATTTTGAATATTAAAATGTGGCACCTTTAGAAATAACATTCTTTCCCCTCCAGGGTTTGTTGGTCCTGCTTATTTTTGTAGGATTGTTTGTGTAGTGTCTTTTCTGAACTAATTCTGTAGTTTGTATTCTTTGCGCGTGTAGCCATTAGTTTAGTAGTCAGCTAACGGTATTACAGAGATTTCCTTAAAATACCTGCAACCAAAAATTCTTAGTTTTTGCTGAGGTGCTGTTTGTACATGTTGGGACATGCCTTCAACACTCAGACAGTTTATGGTTATGCCTTAGCCTTTACTTCCTGCTTCTGCAGACCCTTAAGATCAGCCAGAAGGGACAGTTTAGGAACTTCCCAGGTCTTTCTTGAGCATGTGTACAACACTGGGCATGTGTGGGACCTTTAGATTTCCAGGAATACTTTGGAGCTTTCAACACCCTTATGGACATCTCTTTCTCTGACCCTTTTCTCCTTAGCTCTTTGGTTAGTCTGCTGTTTGCTCTGTTATCTGTCTCTTGGACAGCAGTGACTAAAACATTTGCCTGTTAAAGTTTTGGACAAAGTAGGGTAGTTTCTTTAGTACTAACTAGGCTTCTTTTGAGTCCAGCAAAATAAAGACAAACCTTTTGAGCCAGTCTTTCAGGAAGCAACCAGACAGGTCAAGACAAATAATTACAACACACTGAAAGTGAAGTCTGTTCTGGTTCTTGATTAACCAACAATGCAAACTGTTATTTTCAAAGGTACTGCTGATCTGGGGATTGGGATAAGTTAAAATAACACAAAACTCTGTTCTTACTGAGATTCAGCCTTTTTTCTTACATGTACACTCCTTGGGTTGTTGCATACCTTTAGTTAATTTCCAAAGTTCAAAAATAATTTGTTTTGCCAGTTTTTTGGTTATGTTTATGGAGAGATGGGATTTTTAAATTCCTTATTCACCACAGGCTCTGATCTTGCCTCTGAGTACACTTGTGATCTGAGGTGGTTTTTTTTCAACGATTATTTATTTTTGAGAGAGAGAGAGAGCGAGAGGGCGCAAGCTGGGAAGGGGCAGAGAGAGAGGGAGACATAGAGTCCAAAGCAGGCTCCAGGCTCTGAGCTGTCAGCACAGAGCCTGACACGGGGCTCAAACTCACCATGAGATCATGACTGAGCCACCCAGGCACCCCTGATCTCAGGTTTTTGAAAGGACCCTATCCTGGCTCCCTAATTTTGAAATACTCCAATTATACTAAAAATGTGCTTTCTCAATTTCTAATTTTTATTTTGCAGAAGAGTGACTACAACTACTAGTTTGGCTATGTCTTCTCCTAATCATTAAATAAATTTTTTTAATGTTTATTTATTTTTGAGAGAGAGGAACAGAGTGCAAGCAGGGGAGGGGCAGAGAGAGAGGGAAACACAGAAGCCGAAGCAGGCGGCTCTCTGTCAGCACAGAGCCCAATGTGGGGCTTGAACTCAAAAACTGTGAGATCATGACCTGAGCCAAAGTTGGACACTTCACTGACTGAGCCACCCAGGGGCCCCTTCTCCTAATCATTTTTATGTACTACTTATTTTTTAATATTAAAGCCACTGGTGATGATATATTAAGACAGTGAATTCAGGTGATTATTGTCTTTGTCTTGTATTATAGAAAGGTGACTTGTGATAGTGATTTAGATTCCATCCATTTCATTTGAATTTCTCTCTTCAATATAAACTGAATTATTTTTAGTTTTAGGTTTATAGGATGTATAATTAACTTTTAAAAATCCTAGAGAATACAGACAAAAAACCAGAAACAGTGATAATGACCCAACATATTGTAGAGGAAATTTGGCAAAGAAAATCAAAATCGTATAAGATTAGTTACAATCTAGCAATACTGGTGTTTGTTAGCTATGACTTTAGAATGAATATAAACTGAAATAGAACCGTAAAATCATCTTTACTTTTACTTTAAAGAAACATTTACCCCTTTAGTCGGTTCAACAAATATTTATTTTTTGGGTTAATCTCCCTTCTAAAAGCTTATACAGCCTAGTGGGTTAGAAGACCGTCAACACAGTAAGCAAAATTTAAGCTCTATAGTAGAACTATCAGCAATGTGCTATGGATCATAGGGAAGCAAGAGAATTTATCTACTTAAAGAATATTGGGATTTCTGAAGAAGTCTCAAATAAACATCCCTCTTATCCTTGCCAAAGTTCTAAACAAATGGAGAAAACAGGATTGGCAGATAGAGCCCAAAATATCACTTCTGTTGTTAATAGAGACCAGGCTAGAGGACACAGCTTTCAGTGTGTGAATCAAATTTTCCTTTTATTTTTTTAGGTTTATTTATTTTGAGAAAGAGAGCAAGAGAGAGCGAGCGTGGGGTGGGGGGGAGAGAATATCCCAAGCAGGCTCCACACTGTCAGCACAGAGCCCGATGTGGGGGCTCGAACCCACGAACTGTGAGATGATGACTTGGGCCAAAATCAAGAGTAGGACGCTCACTGACTGAGCCACCTGGCTCCCCTCAGATTTTGCCTTTTAACTTAAGTTCTTTAAGTAGGCCCTCTTGGGTTCTAAGTAGTGCTGTACTGGATTGAGCCTTCCTACACAGAGGAGAGTCTGACCCTAAAGCAGTTGAGAATGTTTACTCCAGACCTTAAAAAAGTAGAAACACAGAGATGAATCAAGTTTACTCTCCATTCTTCTAAGATTAGTGAGGTAGATTCAGATAAATTACTCCATCTCTATCAGTAAAGAAGTATAGAGAAGCCAGGAGTGCATTTAAAAAAGTTCTTCCTCGGCGGCGCCTGGGTGGCTCAGTCGGTTAAGCGGCTGACTTTGGCTCAGGTCATGATCTCACGCTCCGTGAGTTCGAGCCCCGTGTCGGGCTCTGTGCTGACAGCTCAGAGCCTGGAGCCTGCTTCGGATTCTGTGTCTCCCTCTCTGACCCTCCCCCGTTCATGCTCTGTCTCAAAAATAAGTAAATGTTAAAAAAAAAAAAAAAGTTCTTCCTCATGAAAACCTGAAGTAGGAAAGAGAAATTTCTATGGAACAGAGACGATCAGAGAAGGTTTCATGAAGGATGTGAATAGAGCAGAGCATTAAAAATGGATAGATTTCTAGGTTGAAGATGAAAAACCATAGAGATGAGAAAATACAGGCTCTGTTTGAAAACAAGTAGTAGTCTAATTTAACCGAGCATTTGAATTCTTGATTTCAATTGTGTTATCCTTTGGGAGTTAATTATCAAACATAAACATTTAGCACTTGAACAGTAGTTGGCTCATTTTCAAGGTTACTTGGCTTGGAAGATTATAAAAATCACCTCTTTCTGTTTTTTTAAAATTTTTTTTAATGTTTTAATTTATTTTTGAGACAGAGAGAGACAGAGCATGAATGGGGGAGGGGCAGAGAGAGAGGGAGACACAGAATCGGAAGCAGGCTCCGGGCTCTGAGCCATCAGCCCAGAGCCTGACGTGGGGCTCAAACTCACGGACCGCGAGATCGTGACCTGAGCTGAAGTCGGACGCTTAACCAACTGAGCCACCCAGGCGCCCCACCTCTTTCTGGTTTTAAGACAGCAAAGTAAAATTATTTCCAGGCTCTTTTGAAAATCACATTAAAAACAGGAACATAAACTCTACGTTTTAAACTCTGAGACATCTGTAATCCTACTTGTATGGAAAGAGAAAAAGCAGAAAAGAGATAGTGACCTAGCAGAGGAGAGGAAGGTCAAACCCAAGTATCTACAGAGGAGAATAGTGGCAAGAGGCAGATCATGATTTGTCTGCAGAACACCTGCCTCAAAAACTCAGAGCATGGAAGTACCGTATACCACAGATGGAGGCTGAGAACTGGGGGGTTGTCTGAAAGTCTGTAATGAGAAATTGATCCCTCTCTGCTCCCTTCCCTCCTCCCAGTGCTTATCCCCTTCTCCCTGAGCAGTTGGGAAACTAGGCAAGGCAAATTAGACTACTTCTTTGCCTTGCAGAAGTCAGGAGATTGTTCTTTGAAGGAATTGAATTTGAGAAGTTCAGGACCTAGGACCCCAAACCCAGAGGAGGATCGGACTGATCTGGCACACTGAATATTGGAAGTTCCCAATCTCTTTCCCTCACCTAGTTCCAGAATTCTGTGAAATAGGTAAAGGGTTAGAGAATCTTCCTCCTATTAAAAGAATGGCCCCAAAGAAAAGATAGCTGAATTTAATAATTTTGCTTACGTTATCAACAGGCTCATGCCTATCAGTGTTGATTAAAAAAAAAAAATCTATAAGCATGTTTTTGTTCTTTGTGGTTGATGTCAAGCAACCTCATAAAGTCATTCACGACCAAACTATTCCTAGAACTGTTCCATAGAGGGGCGCTTGGGTGGTCCACACTGACTGAGTGGAGCCTGCTGGGATTCTCTCCCTCCCTCCCTCTCTCTCTTTCTCTCTCTCTCCTTCTCTCCCCCTCTCTCTCCTCCCCCTCCCCCACTTGCGCTATCTCTGTCTCTCTCAAAATAAATAAATAAACTTAAAAAGAAATTTCTTAAGGGGTGCCTGGGTGGCTCAGTCAGTTAAGCGACCGACTTAGGCTCAGGTCATGATCTCATTGTTTGTGAGTTTGAGCCCTGCATCGGGCTCCATGCTGACATCTCAGAGCCTGGAGCCTGCTTTGGATTCTGTGTCTTCCTCTTTCTCTGCCCCTCCCCTGCTTGCACTCTATCTCTCTCTCAAAAATAAAATATTAAAAAAAAAGCAATGTCTTTAAAAAATATGAAGGATATCCCAACATTTAACAATGGAATGCATGTAGATTTGTGGAAAATCTCATCCTCACTTTCTTCATTTTGCCTTGGAATCACCACTGGTTTGGGGAGATAGGATCAAGTATACTGCCAAAGAACAGGGTCATCAAGCTTATGATCTAGGTTAAGTCCTACTTTGATCATACATATAGTAATGATACTGGCCTGTCATTGATTTTAATTTTGATTCTTCATTTATGCTTAGGAAAAATAACCATAAATATAAACCTATATTTTAGTACATTCTGTAATCCTTAGGTAAATTACATTTCTTTATTTCTGTTGGTTCTCTTCTTGTTTCTTTTTTTTTTTTTAATTTCCAGCTTTATTGAGATAAAGTTGACATGTAAATGTGTAAGTTTCAGGCATATAGTGTGATGATTTGGTATATGTATATTTTGCAGAATGATTACAACAATAAGGTTAGTTAACACATCCATCACCTCACAGAGTTAATTTTTGTGTGTGGTGAAAACATTTAAGATCTACTCTCTTAACGACTTTCAAGTATACAGTACAGTAATGTTAACTATATAACATGCTATACATTAGATTTACAGAACTTACTCATCTTGTAAGGAAATTTGTAACCCTTGATCACCTTTACCAATTTCCCCCACCCTTCAAGACCCTGGCAACCACCACATATAAGTAGATTATACAGTATTTATCTTTCTCTGACTCATTTTACTTAGCATGCTCATCCATGTTGTTAAAAAGGCAGGATTTCCTTTTTATGGCTGAATAATATTCCTGTGTGTGTGTGCATGTGTGTGCACGCACACACACCCAGAAGTAGGATTAAAGATTATAGGGTAGTTTTATTTTCAAGTTTTCGAGGAACCTCCATACTGTTTTCCATAGTGGCTGTACCAGTTTACATTTCCACCAAGAGTACACAAGGATTTCCTTTTTTCCACACCCTCACCAGCATTTACTGTCTCATGTCTTTTTAATAATAGCCATTGAAACAAGTATGAGAGATATCTCATTGTGGTTTTGATTTGCATTTTCTTGATCATTAGTGATGTTGAATACCTTTTAATGTACCTGCTGGCCATTTATATATCTTCTTTGGATAAAAGTCTATTCGGGTCCTTTGCCCATTTTTTAATTGGGTCACTTGGCTTTTGGCTATTGTTGTATGAGTATATATTTGGGATATTAGCCCTTTTATCAGATAGATTGTTTACAGAAATTTTTCCCATTCTGTAGTTTGCTTTTTCATTTTGCTGATCATTTCCTTTGCCATATAGAAGCTATTTTTTTATTAAAAAATTTTTTTTATTAAGTAAGCTCTATGCCAGCCCAAGGTAGGACTTGAACTCATGACCCTGAGATCAAGAGTCACATGATCTACTGACTGAACTAGTCAGATGCCCTTGGAAGCTTTTTAGTTTGATGTAGTCCCACTTGTTAATTTTTACCTTCCTTGCTTGTACTTCTGGTATCATATGAAAAAAATCATTGCCAAGATCCAATGTCAAGGAGTATTTTCACTATATTTTCTTCTAGGAGTTTCACAGTTTTGGGTGTTAGGTTTATTTCAGTCTTTAGTCCATTTTGAGTTAATTTTTCTTACGGGTGTAAGATACATGTCCAGCTTCATTCTTTTGCATATGAACATTCAGTTTTCCCAGCACCATTTATTGAAGAGACTATCTTTTCCCCAAGTATTTTTGGGTCCCTTTTCAAATATTAGTTGACCATATATGCATGGGTTTATTTCTGGGGTCTTGATCTGTTCTGTTGGTGTATGTGTCTGTTTTTATGCCAATAGCATGCTGTTTTGATTACTGTAACTTTGTAATGCAGTTTCAAATCAGGAAGTGTGATGACTCCAGCTTTGTTCTTTCTCAAGATTGCTTTGGCTGTTTGGGGTCTTTTATAGTCCCATATGAATTTTAGGATTATTTTTTTCTAGTTCTGTGAGGGAATGCCATTGCAATTTTGACAGGGATTGCACTGAATCTATGGAACACTTTGGGTAGTATGGACATTTTAATATGATTAATTCTTACAGTACATGAACAGGGGACATCTTTCTATCTGTGGCTTCAGTTTTTTTCATCAATGTCTTATAGTTTTTAGTGTACAGATAGATCTTTTACCTCCTTGATTAAATTTATTGCTAAATATCATTTTTGATGTTGTAAATGGGGTTGTTTTCTTTATTTTTCAGGTAGTTTGTTGTTAGTGTATAGAAATGCAATTGAGGAACCTGGGTGGCTCAGTCAGTTAAGCATTCAACTCTTGGTTTTGGCTCGGGTCATGATCTCATGGTTTGTGAGATCCAGCCCCAAGTCTCTCCCTCTCTTTCTGCCCCTCCCCTAGTCACCCTCATGTGTGCTCTCTCTCTCTCCAAATAACTGAACTTATTTAAAAAATGCAGTTGATTTTTGTATATTGATTTTGTAACCTGCAACTTCAGTGAATTTATTTATTTAGTTCTAATAGTTTTTTGGTGGAATTTTTAAGATTTTCTATATATAGGATCATGTCATCTGCAAGCAGACACTTCTTCCTTCTGATTTGTATGCCTTTTATTTCTTTTTCTTGCTTAATTGCTCTGGTTAGGACTTCTAATACTGTGCTGAATAGGAGTGATGAGAATGGTCACCCTTGTCTTGTTTTTTATTTTATTATTTTTTAAAGTTTTATGTATTATTTATTTCAAGAGAGAACAAATGGCGGGGAGGGCGATAGAGAATCCAAAGCAGGCTCTGTGCTGACAACAGATGTGGGACTTGAACCCACAAACTGTGAGGTGATAACCTGAGCCAAAGTCAGACGCTTAACTGACAGTCACCCAGGCACCCCTTGTTTTTTATTTTAGAGGAAAAGCTTTCAGTTGTTCAGTGTTGAGTGTGATGTTAGCTCTGGGCTTGTCATATATGGCCTTTATTATGTTGAAGTATATTTCTTCTATATCCAATTTGTCGACAGTTTTTATAATGAAAGGATGTTAAATTTTATCAAATATTTTTTCTGTATTTGTTGAGATTGATTTTTTTTAATTTTTTTAATGTTTATTTTATTTATTTTTGAGAGACAGAGAGAGATAGCATGAGCAGGAGAGAGCAGAGAGCGAGAGAGGGAGACCCAGAATATGAAGCAGGCTCTAGGCTCCGAGCTGTCAGCACAGAGCCTGATGCAGGGCTTGAACTCACGAGCCGTGAGATCGTGACCTGAGCCGAAGTCGGATGCTCAACCGACTGAGCCACCCAGGCGCCCCATGAGATTGGTATTTTTATTTTTAATTAATGTGGCATATTAGTGTGGTATCTCACACTGACTGATGGTGTGCTGAACTATCATTGCATCCCAGGGATAAATCCCACTTGATCATTGTGCATGATTCTTTTAATGTGCTATTGAACTTGGTTTGCTATTATTTTGATGAGAATTTTTGTATCTAGATTCATCAGGGATATTGGCCTATAGTTTTCTTTTCTGGCTTTGATAACCAGGTAGTATTGACTTCATGAGATGGTTTGGGTGATTCTTTTTTCTTCTTCAATTTGTTGGGAAGAGTTTGAAAAGGATTGGCATTGGTTCTTCTTTAAATGCTTCCTGGAAATCATCTGGTCTTGGGCTTTTATTTTGGTGGAGGTTTTTAGATACTCATTCAGTCTCCTTAGTAGTTACTAGTATGTTCAGATTTTCTACTTTTTCATGATTTAGTCATGGAAGTGTTAAAAAAAATAAACTGACGCACATTAAAATTTTGAATAATTTATTTGAGCAAACATTGCTTCAAATTGCACAGTGCCAACCCAGATGATGTTTTAGGTGTGCTCCACCCATAGGACCAGGGGAAAGGTTTTTATAGATAAGATGCAGAAGGAAATTAAAGAAATTATTTGGCTATCTCTTAAATGGTTGCCTTATTTGAGATTGTTCTTATGTTTGATTTTTTTTTTTTTTTTTTCCAGATTCCAGTGCATTGACTCTGGCTTCAGGTTTGCATGCAGAGGCTACAGAGGTTTTGGTTTCCATACCAAGGCATTAGAGCCACCTCAGTCTAATGGCCTTCTTGTTTAATTACTTTAACAGTTGAGGTTGTCATGTTTCTAGGAATTTATCCATTTCTTTTAGGTATTCCAGTTTGTCAGGGTATAATTGTTCATAGTGGTCTCTTGTGGTCCTTTGTATTCCTTTGGTATCGTTTGTAATGTTTCCTCTTTTGTTTATAATTTTATTTATTTGAGTCCTCTTTTTTCCCCTTGGTTAGTCTAGGTTTGTCAGTTTTGTTTATCCTTTCAAAGAACCAGCTCTTAGTTTTGTTTATCTTTTCTATTTTTTTTTTTTTTTAAGTTGCTTGCAAGCAGGGGAGGGGCAGAGAGAGAGACAGAATCCTTAATCCAATACAGGGCTCGAACTCACAAACTGAGATCATGACCTGAGCTGAATAGAGTCGGACGCTTAACTGACTGAGCCACCCAGACACCCTTATTGGTTTGTTTTATTTCATGTATTTCTGCTCTAATTTTTATTATTTCCCTCTACTATACTTTGGGCTTAGTTTTTTCTTTTTCTGGTTTCTTCAGGTATAATCTTTGCTTGCTTATTTGAGATTTTTTTTTTGAGATGTTTATTTTTTTGAGAGAGAGCAAGCTGGGGAGGGGCAGAGAGAGAGGGAAAGAGAGAATCCCAAGCAAGTTCCACACTGTCAGCACAGAGCCCGATGTGGGGCTTGAACTCACGAACTGTGAGATCATGACCTGAGCTGAAACCCAAGAGTTGGACGTTTAACCAACTGAGCCACCCAGGCACCCCTTTTTTTTCTTAATATAGGTAGTTATGATTATAAGCTTTCATCTTAGAACTGTTTTTACTATGTTCCATACTTTTGTTATGTTGTGTTTCCATTTCTGTTTGTATCAAAATATTTTTTGACTTCCTTTTTGATCTCTTCTTTGATCCATTGGTTGTTCAGTAGTATGTTGTTTAATTTGCATGCATTTGTGAAATTTCCAATTTTCCTGCTGTGACTGATTTGAGTTTCATTCTTGTTATATTATGATTTATAATGAATAAGTGTTGTGATCTTTGCCCACAATTCCTGGCTCACAACTCCCCAAGCCCTTAGAATTTCCTAAATGATAAGAGCAATGGAAACATCTTTTTTTATAATATTTGATTTTTTTCTTCAGTTTAGAGCCATAAAGGTGAAATGGCATGTTGTTATTCATAACAAGCCCATTTCAACCACACCTGAGTTTATGTTAATAAGGTGACTTTTGGAAAGCCTCTAGTAAGCCTTTAAGGATGGAGGCTGGTTGCCAAAGAAACCAATCATGACTAGAGGGTTGGAACTTTCAATCCCATCCGTCTATTCTCCCAGCCCCACCTATGAGGAGGAGAGAGGGACTGGGAGTTGAATCACTCACAGATGGCCAGTGATGTAATCAATCATGCCCATGTAATGAAGCTTCCATAAAAACTCAAAACTCAAAACTCATGAGGTTTAGAGAGCGTTGCACACCCCAGTTCTTAATGTGCTCGGGACCCTTTGGACCTCATCCTATATACCTCTTCATCTGGCTGTTCATCTGTGTCCTTTATAATAAACTGGCAAATGTAAGTTAATGTTTCTTTGGGTTCTGTGAGCCTTTCTAGCAAATTAATTGAGTCTAAAGAGGGGATCATGGGGACCACCAATTTATAGCCAGTTGGTCAGGAGCACAGGTAACAATCTAGGTCCGCAGTTGGCATCTGAAGTGGGGAGTCTTATAGGACTAAGCCCTTAACCTGTAGGATTTGATGCTATCTCCTGATAGTGTCAGAATTGAGTTAAATTTGTAGGATACCCAGTTAGTGTTTACTAGGATTGGAGAATTGCTTGATAGTGTTGGAAAACACACATCAGAATACAGTTGTGATCAAGGAAGATACTTGATATAACGTCCTTCTTAATTGAATTTGTTGAGATTTGTTTTGTGCTCTAACACGTTCTGTCCTGGATAATGTTTTGTATGCACTTGAGAAGAATGTGTATTCTGCTGTTAGATGGAATGTTCTGTATATGTCTCTAAGATCGATTTGGTCTATAGTGTTGTCAGATCTTCTGTTTCCTTATTGATTCCCTACCTGGCAGTTCTGTCGGTTAGTGAGAGTAGGAATATTGCTGTTTATTGCTCCCTTCAGTTCTGTTACTGTTTGCTTTATATATTTAGGTGCATAAAAATTTACAGTTGTTATATCCTGTTAATGAATTGACTCCTTTATCATTGTATAATGACCTTCCTCATCTCTTGGTTTCTTTAATTCTACTGTTCTTTTAGTGGCTCCTTCTCAATGAGAGAATCTACTCTGTGACACATCCTTGAAATTGGGAAGGCGGGCTGACCAGTAATGGAGAGAGCTCATAGCTTTGTAAATTTACTTAAGCTTTGTTTGTCTTAATACAAATTGCCTTCATTCTTCTAGGTTGGCTATCTGGAATAATCTAGAACTACTTGATTCCAAGGGACAGTTCTTCAAGATATTTGATAGCAACTATAAATGTTCTTCCATTCAAGATTTTGAGTATTCATCTCATTTTTACCATTTTCCCTAAGACTTAGTTTTAGAACCTCTCAGTATCCTGGGATCTATCTTCTAAATGATAATTAGTTTCCTTTCTCAAATGTGACATTAGAGTTATTGATAACCATTCAAAATAAAGAGTAGGGTGGTTTTCTAGCTTGATATAGTCCTTATGCTTCCCATTAATGTCCTAAGATACAGTCTTTCTTTTAAAATTTGTCACAGTAAGTTACATAAATGACTCATAATAAACTGAAACTAAGTTTTTTGTGAAGCCAGGTTTCCTGTTTTGTATTTATGTAACTGGTAATTGCCTAATCTAAATGCAAGATTTTTTAACTTACTCCTATTTAATTTCCTCTTGACACTGTCCTTTAGAAATCATATTGAATTGTAATTCTAAGGTCTTATTTATCCTGATGGGTTTTTTGGTCTCCACAAGTTTAGTAAATGTGCTTAATGATTTTATGCTAGACATCCAAAACTAGAATTTTTATCAAACACGGTGGTTTGACTGAGTACATGTATTTCTTTTCCTCTTCAAATAGTACTAAAATTACAATAAAGGAATAAAAAGAGGCATAAGACCCCAGGGACAAAAATGAGTGGAAGAAGAAGAAACCACCATAGTTGAGAAATTTTATCTATTTTTTAGAAGATACAAAATGGATAGAAGAGTGTTAAGTAATTTAGCCAAATGGAAGAAGTTACACCCCGGGTTTTCTGCAGAGACAAGCAAGTGAGTTTACCCAGCACAACCTCCCCAGAGACTCAACATTGGTAACAAAATGTCTCCAAAAAGACGAGGATGAGGCTTGAGATTAAAAGTAGGTAATGTTAAAAAAAAAAAAAAAAAAAAAAAAAGTAGGTAATATTTGAAAGTTTTATATGAAGTGGTTGAATCATGCAAACTACTTCTTCCCCCTCTAGGAAACTGGGGATTTTTTTCTCCAAGAAAATGGAAGCTGAGGGTTCTGGACCCAGGAACATCAGATGCATGAAGAGGATAGGGGTTTGGAGCCAAGGAATTAAATGAAAATCTGCATACAGACTGGTGGGTCTTCGAAATCACAATGAGCTTCCATTTAGCTTCTTAATGCCATTAATAGGAATGTACAGCCAAAGAATAACCAGATTGTTAAGGAAAGCCTCTAAAATGAGAGGCCAAACAAATAAAAGAGACAAGGCAGAGAGCAAAGGGGAGAAAACTGGGGTGGATGGCCAAAAGGGTTTTAATCTCTAAGATTGAATGTTGCATCTTCAAAAGAACAGGATGTTATTTTGAAAATCTTTCAATAAGAAATAACCTTTAAAAATAAAAAGTATTCTAATCTCCCCCACCCAAAATAGTGGAAGGATTGTAGGTAAAATTGAAGCAATTTCCTAGGAATTAGAACAAAAAGATTAAATGAGGGAAATAGGAGAAAACTAATTTTTAAAATTAAAGATAGACCAGGAGGTTCAATATTAGACTAATAGAAATACAAATATGAGAGGACAGAGAAAATAGTAAGAAATGATACCCAAAAAATATCCAAAGCATTTTCCAAGTCATAGATTTGCAAATTGAAAAAGCTGAAAGAATAGTAAAAAGACAAAGACCAAGAGACTTGATTATGAAATTTCAGTAAACTGGGGATAGAGAGACTTTACTAAAAGCTTCTGGAAAGAGTATCTAGAGGTTACATTCAAAGGACCAATCAGAATGGCGTTACATATCCCAGTAGTAATATAGAAAGATAGAAATGCTGGGGCGCCTGGGTGGCTCAGTCGGTTAAGCGTCCGACTTCGGCTCAGGTCATGATCTTGCGGTCTGTGAGTTCAAGCCCCGTGTTGGGCTCTGTGCTGACCACTCAGAGCCTGGAGCCTGTTTCCGATTCTATGTCTCCCTCTCTCTCTGACCCTCCCCCGTTCATGCTCTCTCTCTGTCTCAAAAATAAATAAACGTTAAAAAAAAAAGAAATTCATCAAGCTGTGTCTTCATGTCTTCAGTGGGAAAGATTTCCTACCTAGAATTTTATTCCCAGCCAAATTGTCAATCAAATGTGAGTCTAGAATAAAGATATTTTTAGGCATACAAGTGGCTCCAAAATTTCAGTTCTTTATCTTTAACATTTATTTATTTATTTTGAGAGAACAAGAACATGCATGTATGGGGGAGGGGCAGAGAGAAAGGGGAGAGAGAATCCCAAGCAGGCTTCACACTGTTCAAACCCTTGAAATGTGAGATCATGACCTAAGCTGAAATCAAGAGTTGGACGCTTAACCAGCTGAGCCACCCAAAACTTCAGTTGTCATGAGCTTTTTTTGTTTACAAGTTGCCCTTATTGCATAGCAATGAAAAAGAAATCAGATTCAAGAAGCAGAATTCAAAGAGAAGAGCTAAGGAAGAGCCCAAGGTGACAACTTTGTAGCCAGTCCGAAGAATTCCCCAACAGAGTAAAAAAGAAGAAAGAGCAAAGGGTTTTGGGAAGGTACAGCTGCAGGAGAAAACAGTATCTGATGTGTTTGAGCTTATGGAAGATATTGATAGACATGTGACAAATGTTGGAGCTTTTGAGGAAAAGTTAAAAATATATAGAGGGATGCCTGGGTAGCTCGACTCTTGATTTCAGCGTAGGTACGCATGATCTCACAGTTCGAAGGATCGAGCCCCACATTGGGTTCTGCGCTGACAGCATGGCATCTGCTTGGGATTCTGTCTCGCTCTCTCTCTGCCCCTCCCCTGCTCATGTTTGTTCTCTCTTTCTCTCAAAATAAATAAACATTAAAAATCTGTATATAGAGAAAGTAGAAACAAATGAGGTAGACGTTAATTTGTAGACAGAAGTACATTGCATTGTCTTATTGTTCTACTTGGCCTAGCAATACTTGGACTAGTATCTCTCTATAATCATAGTCACACTGACTCTTCATTTAAACAAAGACTGTGATAAAATTACAGTGAATATGGAGGGGGAGGTAGAAGTTGAAGCTGAATACTTATATTCCATGGCAGGATGTCAGTAGATAACATCTAAATTTGATAAATCAAGCATATTTAGAAAAAGACAAATACCAGAAGAACCTCCTAGAAGATTCTATAGGATGTACGGATAGGGAAGAGTTTGCTGTTTTTCCAGAGTCCATTTGTCTTGGTTGATTTTTTATATAAAAATTCAGTGGGGGCACCTGGGTGGCTCAGTTGGTTTAGCATCCGACTTCAGCTCAGGTCATGATCTCACAGTTTGTGAGTTTGAGCCCTGCATCAGGCTCTGTGCTGACAGCTCAGAGCCTGGAGCCTGCTTCAGATTCTGTGTCTTCTTCTCTCTCTGCACCTCCCCTGCTCGCTTGTTCTCTCTCTCTCTCTCTCTCTCTCTCTCTCTCTCTCTCTCTCTCAAAACTAAATAAACATTAAAAAAATATTTTTAATAAAAAATTTAAAAAGTTCAGTGAAATTGTATGGCATATTGTAGAGACCTCTTTTCAGATATTTATCAGTTAATTAATACCAGCCAGATAATCTAGCTATATCATTCATCCTTTGTTTAGCTGTCTTGTTCATAATAGGACCATTGTCTAGCTCATATCATGGCCTAAGAAGTCTAATACATTTCCTTGGTCTATTAACTTGGTATCCCTTTCCCTTAATGACTTTCTCGCAAAGTTATTTCTTCACTTCTTCTTTAAAAAGTCTTTGTTCTAATTTAACATTGTTTCTCTTGGTTCTTTTTAAATTTAAATATAATTTCTGGCATGCAGTTAGGATATCTAGGGTGCTGTGTACTTTATTTGTTTCTATGTTATCTAAAACAGAGGAATGCTTTTACTACAAATATATACCGTGGCTATGTTAAAATACTATTGCTTTGGAAATATTTCCATAACAGTGAGATGATTTAGAACGTGTGTTTGTCAGTGAATTGTAAAATTACTATCTGACATATGTCTTGGAAAATTCCACAGCTTCTGCCAGTTTTCAATTTCTGGCACATTGACTAGAATTTGTACATGAGGAAATCAAACTCTACTTTCCCTTGATTTACCAACCCCTGTGACATTTTGGAATATGAGATTAGAGGTTAAATACTTGCTAATCCTGAGTCAAATCCCATTATTGCCTGGCTGTATCTACTCTTAGTTCTCTAGTGTGTATATAGATGGGGTGGGGCTAAGGGAAGTGAAGGAGGAGGAGAGAGAAGCACAAGTAATTATATTGCTACTTTGAATTTTCCGTTCTTTCCTTTCGCGTCATGACCTGGAAAGAAGTTTTCGGTAGGGCATGGAAGATTTCCTGGATTTAGCAGCACCCAAAATGAGCTCCAGTCATACCCAGTAGTAGTCCATCAAAAGTTCACGGAGTCCTCAGGGCCCTAGAATGTTGCTGGGGATAGTTAAAACCGAGTAAGTGAAAGAAATAACCAACAGGAAACAGAATGAAAGTGTATACTTATTTTATACTGAGAGCAATGAATACTGGAGCAGTGGTAGTGGATATAGATTTTGGTTAGTAAACAGGACAGAAGTCAGGATGAAAGAAAGCTCAGAATGTTGAGTCAGATGTTAAAAGGTGTCCAAAGCAGAAAGTTTGACCTATTAAGTAATGTGTCTGTTTTCTACGTGTATCCCTTCCATGGCATTTTTAATCTAGGGATTTCTTTTCTTATGATAAATTTACTCATGAGATGGTCATGTATTGGCCATAGTTTTTTGGGTTTTTTTTGTTTTTTTTTTTTTATGAAATTGTATTTCTACTAGGAACAAGATGTTAGGCAGAGGAATTACAAACTTACTTTGTTTTAGGTTTATTTAGCCATACAAAAATGTTTTTCCTCTTAGATTCTGGCAAGAAAATCAGCCAATCGGAAAAACATCTGGTGTTAGTTGAATGAAGGAATGTCATAATCAGTAAAAATTACTTATAGGAAAAAAATAGTAAAAAACTTATGTAGCTTTAACTCTTGGTTTCTTTATGAAAATTATTTTGTTTTATTTTTTAATAAAAAATCTTTAATGTTTATTTTAAGAAAGAGAGAGTACGAGCAGGAGAGGGGCAGAAAGAGAGGGAGACACAGAATCGGAAGCAGGCTCCAGGCTCCAAGCTATCAGCACAGAGCCCCACCTGGGGCTGGAATTCGCGAACCACAAGATCATGACCTGAGCCACAGTTGGACACCCAACCAACTGAGCCACCCAGGTGCCTGTATTTCTTAAATTTTTAAAAATCTATTTTTGAGAGAGAGAGAGAGAGAGAGAGAGAGAGAGAGAGAGACAGAGCATGAGTGGGGGAGGGGCAGAGAGAGGAGAGAGAGAGAGAGACACAGAATCTGAAGCAGGCTCCAGGCTCTGAGCTATCAGCACAGAGCCTGATGTGGGGCTCAAAGTCACAAATCACAAGTTCATGACCTGAGCTGAAGTCAGACACTTAACCGGCTGAGCCACCTAGGCGCCCCGGAAAATTATTTTAAGGAGAGGAAGAGCTCTTTATTATTTTATTTTAATTAATTATTTTTAAGTAATCTCTACACCCAACATAGACTCAAACTCATGACCCTGAGATTAAGAGTCACATGCTCTACTGACTGAGCCAACTGGGCATCCTAAAATTTTATTCTTTTTTTATTTTAAACATGAAAGACCCTTGTTTTCTATTTATTTTTTCGAGTTTATTTATTAATTTTGAGAGAGACAGAGCACACGTTTGCAGGGTAGGGACAGAGGGAGAGAGAGAGGGAGAGAGAGAATCCCAAGCACATTCTGCATGTCAGTGTAGAGCCCAGTGTGGGGCTCGATCTCACAAATGGTGAGATCATGACCTGAGCCAAGATCAAGAGTCGGACACTTAACTGATTGAGCCACCCAGGTGCCCCCTGAAATTTCATTCTTACTCTCTTACTGAAATTTTCCTCCAACCAAAATATTTGACCCATGTTGGACTACCCTTGTATGTCTCAAGTTTTACTCAAGTTCAAGAGTCATAAGCTTTAAACATAGAGCCTGTTTTTAATCGTTTTTGTTGTTAACAACCACTAAAACTTAGTGGCTTAAAACATTTAATTACGCCTGGCAGGACTTGTGTTGGTCACTGGAAAAGTCATTCATGAAGCTGCAGTTATCTAGTGACTTGACTGGGACTTGAGTCGTCTAAGATAGCTTCTTAACAGTCTGACACCTGGGTATCACTGTCAGCTGGTACTCTTTTCCACATGGTCTCTCATCATGAAAGCCTGGACGTTTTCTTACATGGTGGCATGAATGTTTCAAGAAGGTAAAGCTTCAGTGTCTTTTAAGGCTTAGCTTTGGAAGTAACAGTGTTACTTCCACCACATTGCTTTGGTTAGATCAAGTCACCATGTCAACTCAGATACAGAGAGTGGGAAAACAGACTGTACCTTTTGAAGGGAGGTGCAGTAAAATCCCATTGCAAAAGGGCATTGCCACAAGGAAATAAGATTTATTGAAAGCTGTTATTATGAGTTTCTACTATGGTCTCCCTCTGGCTCCAGTATATCACGTGCAAAATATCCCCTCCCAGTCCTCATGTGCAGTTCCTCTTGATCCAGAGACCTAGGAACTAAAAAGAAAATTTATCTGCCCCATATACACAGTATACACTGTTGTTACAGGAATAGAATAATGGCAATAGGCATTCCCCTAAAAAGGGGGAGATAACACATAGCACGTGGCACATAGCAGTTGTTGGTTCATATCAGTTCTGAAATGTAGCTGGGCACATATTGTCAGGGTCATCTACTCCAAGAGCAGGAAATGTGCCTTGACTGGGAAATGTGACTAGGGAACTTCATGAGAATGGTTCCCTAATCCATTGTTCTCTGTGGTTCTTGGTACCACATTCTGGACTCTTAATGCTGCTTTCTAAGAAGTCTCTCCTTCTACATAAGAAATGTCTTATGAAGCTGAATAGCTTTCTCAGCATACTTCCTTCCTATAGAAAATTGGAATCCCACAGGCCTCTTTTCATTTTGAATAGTCTCTGTCCCTTTTAATCCAGCTGGTACATCTTTCTTTAAAATTTGTAGGATTTTCAGGGTCGCCTGGGTGGCTCAGTCAGTTGAGAACCCAACTTGAGCTCAGGTCATGATCTCACGGTTTGTGGGCTCGAGCCCCGCCTGAGGCTCTGTGCTGACAGCTCAAAGCCTGGAGCCTACTTCAGATTCTGTGTCTCCCCTCTTTCTCTGCTCCTCCCCCTCTCACGCTCTGTCTCTCCTTCCTTCAAAAATAAATAAACATTAAAAAAAATTTTAATTTCTAGGATTTTCTATGAATCTGATTTGTGTTCTACTATGTCCCCCAAAGCTACAACATTAGAACTCATTTTTTAAGACAGGCCTTTCTCTACTTTGGTTGTGTCAGGCTGTTATAGCATAATTCCCTTAAGCTTCTTAGAGGACTTTTTGTCTAGTTGAGAGGGTCAAGTAGTCACGGCTTTAAAATTTTCTGAAGTTTGGGGCACCTGGGTGGCTCAGTCGGTTAAGTGTCTTGGTTTCAGCTCAGGTCATGATCTCATGGTTTTGTGAGTTCGAGCCCTGCATTGGGCTCTGCACTGGCAGCATGGACCCTGCTTGGGATTCTGTCTGTCTGTCTGTCTCTCTCCCTCTCTCTGCCCCTCCCCCACTCGCACTGTCTCAGCCTCTCTCAAGGTAAAAAAAAATAATATTTTTATAAAATTTTCTGAGGTTTTTAAAAGGAGCTTGTAGTCACATCTTTGATCTGATATTTATCCTGTGGGTAGTTCTTATTTTGAGAATCTTAGGGCTTGAGAGACAGATAAAGAATAGTTTTATTTTCCAGTGTGCCAAGTTCTAGGCCCGCTATATTTCTTCTACTAATTTTTTTTTTTTTGCAAGCTCTACAGTTCCCTCTTTAGTGTATTTCTTACCATCCTTTATCATATGCAGCTAAAAGATGAATTACCACTTTGAAAGCAGCTGATATAAACACGTTTAATGACTAAAGGAAATCAGATTTAAATAATTTAAGAGGAATACGATGACAGTGGCTTAGAGAATGTCAATAAAGAAATAGAAATTATATAAAACAAAAAGAATCAAATGGAAATTCTGAAGTTGAAAAGTAGAACAACTGAAAAGGTTACCAAAGGAGGAACTCAAAAAATCAAATTGGAGGTCACACACAGAGAGAGAGAATCCATGAACTTGAAAACAGAACAATAGAAATTATCCAATTTGAAGAAAAGAATGAAACAAAATGAGCAGAACTCAAATCTGTGAGACATCAGCTGTGCCAACAGTACATACAGTAAAGTCTCAGATCGAAGTGGGAGAAAGAGAAAAAAATATTTGAAGAAATAATAGCTGAAATTTTCCAAATTTGATGAAAACCATATATCTATGCATACAAAAATATGAGTGAGTAGGATTAACACAAAGCGGTCTACACCTGGGTACGTTCTTATTGAACTGTTTAAATCCAAATACAAAGAAAAAATATGGACAGCAAGACAAAAAGACTTCATGATATATAAGGGAACAGCAATATGATTGACAGCTGACGTTTTCACCAGAAACAACAGAAGCCAGAAAGCACTTGGATAACCATTAAAGTGTAGAAAGTAAAATTTGCCAATTAAGAATTGTAGATTCACAAATCAAGAAAATGAAAAAAACAACCTAAAGAATGGGAGAAATTATTTGTAAATCATATATCTGATAAGGGTCTTATATCCAGAATATTAAAAAAAAAAACTTACAAATCAGTTAAAACAAAACAACCCAGTTTTACTCAAGGACTTGAGTAGACATTTCCTCAAAGAGATATACAACGGGCCAACAAATGCATGAAAATATGCTCAACATCATTTGTCATTAGGGACAGGCAAAGCAAGACCATAACAAAATACCACGTTATATCCACTAGGATGGGTATAATTAAACGTAGAAAAAAATAGGAAAATAAGTATTGGCTAGAATGTGGAGAAATTTTTTTTTTTTTTAAGTAAACTCTGCCCAACGGACTCGAACTCATGACCTCGAGATCAAGAGTTGCATGCTCTCACTGACTAGCCAGCCAGGTGCCCCCGATGTGGAGAAATTTAAAACTTTTTATCTTGTCGGTGGCAATGTAAATTGGTGCAGTTACTGTGAAAAACAGTTTGGCAGTTCCTTTACAATCTAGAAATTCAACTCCTAGGTAGATACCAAAGTAGTTGAAAGCAAATATTCATAAAAGTACTTGTGCACACATAATGTTCACAGCAGCAGTATTCACAAAGGCCAAAAGGTTGAAACAATCTAACTGCATTGACAGGTGAATGAATAAGCAACATTTGGTATATCCATACAATGGAATATTGCTCAGCCATAAAATGGAATGGATCACTGAGATATAGTACTATATGGATAAACATCAAAATTGTTATAAAAATGAAATAAGCCAGATATAAAAGATCACATACTGAATGATTCCATTTATGTGAAATATCTAGAATAGGGAAATCTGGGGGCACCTTGGTGGCTCAGTTGGATAAGCTTCCGACTTCAGGTTATGATCTCACAGTTCATGAGTTTGAGCTCTGCATCAGGCTCTGTGCTGACAGCTCAGAGCCTGGAGGCTGCTTCAGATTCTGTGTTTCCCTTTCTCTCTGCCCCTCCCCTGCTCATGCTCTGCCTCTATCTCAAAAATAAACACTTAAAAAAAATAGAGTAAGGAAATCTATAGTGATAGAATAGTAGTTGGCTAGGTCCTGGGAGTGGGAGGATATGGGGTGGTAGGTCTTGGGATTGATTACTTAATGAAGACTGGGTGTTCTAGGGGAATGAAAACTTTGAAATTAGAGAGACATGGCAGTTGCAAAGCATTGTAAACACTAAATGGCATTGAATTGTGTAATCTATGTGAATTTCCTTTCAAAAATAATTTAAGTGAATTCTATATCCAGCAGAGCTATTATTGAAAAATACAGGCAAAATAAAGACATTCTCAGAATAGCAAACACAGAGAATTTGTTAACAGACATGAAATACTGCTTTACATGAAATACTAAAGGAAGTCCTTCAAGCTGAAAAGATATGATTCCAGATGGTAACTTGAAGGAAAAGCACTGTAAAAGTTAATTACAGGAATAAATATAGAAGATTATAAATAGTTTTTTCTCTTATATTAGTTCAACTGAATTAAAAGACCGTTGTGTAAGACAATAATTATAAAACTGTGTTATTGGGATTTTAAGATAAGTATGTAACATATGATAATAGCAAAAAGGAGGAGGGATGAAATGGATTTCGGTTGGAACAAAGTTCCTATATTTTGCCAGAATTAAAAGTAATAATCTAAAATTGTGATAAGATACTTTTTCTAAACAACAAAAAAATTACAATGATACTCTAGAAAATACCTACTTAAAAGAAAACAGTAAAAGAGAAACAGAAGAACAAAAGACATGAGACATATAGAAAACAAATAGCAAAATGAGAGACATATCCAACTAAATCAAATAATTACATTAAATGTGAATGAGTTACATACTTAAGGCATAGATTGTCAGACTGGATTAAAAAAAAAAAAGATTGAACTTTATGCTGTGTAGAAGAGGCACACTTTAGATTCAAAGCCACAGATAGGTTGAACATAAATGAATAGAAGATGTACTACATACTAGCCTTAAACAATCCTAGAATGAACCCCCAGTTTGGGGGTGCTTGGGTGGCTTAGTTGGTTGAGCGTCTGACTTCGGCTCAGGTCATGATCTCACAGTTCGTGAGTTTAAGCCCCATGTCGGGCTCTATCCTGACAGCTCAGAGCCTGGAGCCTGCTTCAGATTCTGTGTGTCTCTCTCTGCCCCTTCCCTACTCATGCTCTGTCTCTCAAAAATGAATAAACATAAAAAAAATACAATTTGATTCACAGTAGCATCAAGAAGTGTAAAATACTTGGCAATAAATGTAACAAAAGACTTAATACACTGAAAATTATAATTAAGTAGGCTGCAAACCCAGCATGGGGCTTGAACTCATGACCCTGACATCAGGAGTTCCATGCTCTACACTGAGCCAGCCAGGTGCGCTAACACTGAAAATTATAAAACATTGCCAAGAAAAACTAAAGAAGACGTTAAAAAAAAAAAAAGACATTCCAAGTTCACAGTTTAGACGACTCAGTATTGGGGCACCTGGGTGGCTCAGTCGGTTAAGCGTCTGACTTCGACTCAGGTCACGGATCTCGCGGTCCGTGAGTTCGAGCCCCGCGTCAGGCTCTGGGCTGATGGCTCGGAGCCTGGAGCCTGCTTCCGATTCTGTGTCTCCCTCTCTCTCTGCCCCTCCCCCCTTCATGCTCTGTCTGTCTCTGTCTCAAAAATAAATAAACATTTAAAAAAAATTAAAAAAAAAAAAAGAAGACTCAGTATTGTTAAGATGGCAGTTTTCTCCAAATTGATCCATAGAATCAGTGTAGTCTCTATCAAAATCCCAGCAGGCTTTTTTGCAGAAATTGGCAAGCTGGTTCTAAAATTTTTATGGAAATGCAAAATGAAGAACACAATAAGAGGAGTTACACTTCTGATTTCAAAGTGATATAAAGCTATGTTAATCAAGCCAGTGAGTTATTGCATAAAGATACACCTATAGATTAATGTAACAGTATAGAGAATCCAAAAATAAATGCTTACATTTGTGGTCAGTTGATTTTCAATAAAGGCAATTTAATGGGAAAAGAATAGTGTTTTAAACAAATGGTATTGAAACAATTGGATATCTGCATGATAAAAGATATACAACTGCACCTCCAACTGTATACCAGAAATAACTCAAAATGGATCATACACTTAAATGTAAGAACTAAAATTATAAAACTTCTAGAAAAAAACATGGCAGATAATATTTATGACCTTTGGTTAGGCAGAGTTCATATACAGTTTTCCCCTGCCATCTGAAAGTAGAGTGTTCGGTGAAATCTTTTGTAAACTGAAATGGTGCAAAGTGAAGAAGCAATTATTATTAATCTATATGGGAAATTTATTGAGTGTTCCTAGACCCTCCCCCCCCCCCAAAAAAAATCTCTTCAGTTTTTCTGATGCCTTAGGATACATCTTTCTAATAGATGCACAAATAAATCTAGATAGAGCACAGAGGCTCACAGACACAGGTCAAAGTTGTAGCACCTTGACACTGAGATGCTGACTGCAGTTCTTGGGGAAGGAGCTTGGCAGCACCACTCTCACTGCTCTAGGTGCACACTATCTATGTAATGGCTCACTGTAAAACAAACGCTGAACACTCTTTTCACTTTTTGACTTTTTTCATAAAAGCGAAGATCCTCTTCAGATATCTTGGTTATCAGTTAAGAGATGATGTCAGTTTATTAGTTAAAAACAGCTACAAATGTAGGTCTTTCATAAAAGCAACGTCACATAACAGACTTTCAAAAAGTAGGGAATTCTTATATGTGACATCAAAAAAAGCATGATCCATTAAAAAAAGGTAAATTGGACTTTATCAAAATTAGAAACATTTGTCCTTCAGAAGATACCATCAAGAAATAGAAAACACAACCCAAAGAATGGGAGAAAATATTTGCAGACCATAGAGTCGGTAAAGGGTCTGTATATACATATATAGGCCCATTATATATACAGAGTCCTTAAATATATAAAGAACACTCGGGGTGCCTGGCTGGCTCAATCTGAAGAACATGTGACTCTTGATCTTGGGGTTGTGAGTTCAAGCCTAACGTTGGGTGTAGACATTACTAAAATAAATAAATAAGCTTTAATAAATATATATATCAATCAAATGATTTGAATACATATTTCACCAAAGAAGTCATTTGGCTAACATGAAAAGATGCATTAGTAGTTAGGGAAAAGCAAATTGAAACCTTGATATACCAACTGGCTAAAGTTTAAGAGATAGATAAGAACAAGCGATAGCAAAAATATGGACACACTGGGTGATGGGTATTGAGGAGGGCACCTTTTGGGATGGGCACTGGGTGTTGTATGGAAACCAATTTGACAATAAATTTCATATATTGAAAAAAAACAAAAAACAAAAAAAATATGGACACACTGGAACCCTCATACATTACTGATGAGAAGGTAAAATGGTCTAGCCACTTTGGAAAATAATTCATTGCTTTCTTTAAAAGTTTTTTTTTTAATATAATTTATTGTCAAGCTGGCTAACATACAGTGTTATATGAGTGTGCTCTTGGTTTTGGAGGGTAAATTCCCGTGATTCATCACTTACATACAACACCCTATATTCATCCCAGCAAGTGCCCTCCTCAATGCCCATCACCCATTTCTTTTTTTTTTATTTAAAAAAAATTTTTTTTAACGTTTATTTATTTTTGAGACAGAGAGAGACAGAGCATGAATGGGGGAGGGTCAGAGAGAGAGGGAGACACAGAATCTGAAACAGGCTCCAGGCTCTGAGCAGTCAGCACAGAGCCCGATGCGGGGCTCGAACTCACGGACCGCGAGATCGTGACCTGAGCCGAAGTCGGACGCTTAACTGACTGAGCCACCCAGGCACCCCCATTTCTTTAAAAGTTTAAAATAAACTGAGGCACTTGGCTGGCTCAGTTGGTGAGCATGTGACTCTTGATCTCGGGGTTGTGAGTGAGCCCCATGTTGGGTTTAGAGATTACTTTAAAAAAATTTGTTTTTGTTTTTTTTTTTAGTTTATTTTTGAGAAAGAGAAAGAGAGCTTGAGTGGGGGAGGGGGGGGAAATCTTAAGGGGCACCTGGGTGGCTCAGTCAGTTGAGCATTAGACTCTTGATTTTTGCTCAGGTCATGATCCCAGGGTCTTGGGATGGAGCCCTGCATCAGACTCCGCACTGAGCGTGGAGCCTACTTGAGATTTTCTCTCCTCCCCCCCCCCCCGCCCTCCCTCCCTCTCTCTCCCTTTCTCTCTGTCTCTTTCCTCTCCCTTTCTGTCCCTCCCCTACTCGCTCATGCTCTCAAAAACAGGTCCTAAATTTTTTTAGTATATGTGCTGCCGAAGCGAGCACTGGTCCTAAAATTTTTTAAAGTTTAAACTTGGGGCACTGCTGAGTAGCTCAGTCGGTTAAGCATCTGACTTTGGCTCAGGTCATGATCTCACAGTTGGTGGGTTCAAGCCCTGCATTAGGCTTTGTGCTGACAGCTCAGACCCTGGATCCTGCTTCAGATTCTGTGTCTCTTTCTCTTTCTGCTCCTCCCCCTCCCATGCTCAGTCTCTCGAAAATAAATAAATGTTAAAAAAATTTTGTTTTAAACAAACAACATAGAGTACAACCCAGCAGTTCTCCATCTTAGATTCTATACATAAGAAATTAAAACATATATCAACCCAAAGACTTAGAATAATCATAGAAGCATTATTCATGATCATTAAAAAAAAAATTGTAGCAGGGGTGCCTGAGTGATGGCTCAGTCATGTAAGCATCCCACTTCAGCTTGGGTCAGGATCTCCTGGTTTGTGAGTTCTAGCCCCACATGGAACTCTGCACTGGTGGTGCAGAGCCTGCTTGGGATTCTCTCTCTCTCCTTCCTTCTCTCTCTCTCTCTCTCTCTCTCTCTCTCTCTGCCCCTTCCCCACTTGCACTCTCTTTATCAAAATAAATAAACTTTTGAAAAAAAGTTATTAAATTTATAGCAATCTTGATGTTTGTCAGCTGAGAATGGATAAAATATGGCATTTCACAAACTGAAGTTGTATTCAACAGTATTTTTATACTGGAATGAACTATTGGTGCATGCTACAACATGGATGAGCTTCAGAAATGCAGAATAAAGGAAGCCAGATGCAAAAGTGAGATGTTTTTTGTTTCCATTGTTTTTGAATGTCCAGAAAAGGAAAATCTGAAGAGACAGAAAGCTAATTAGTGGTTGCTTGAGGTTGGATATCAGCAAATGAATGGATTGCAAATAAGCATGAGGGATATTTGGGGGGATGATGGAAATTCATAGAAAATGTGATCGTTGCACAGCTTTACAGATTTACTAAAAATTATTGAATGTACACTTAAAACCAGTGAATTTTATGGTATGTGAATTATTTAAAGCTGTTAATAAATACTATATACATATAAAATTGCATAATCGTGAAAACAGTAATTAACAACTTTTTTTAAACAAGAAATTTAATGTAGCTCATATTCCTTGAAATAAATGGGCCATAAACCGAGTCTCCAAACTTTTCTTTCTTCAGATATTTTGTTTTTTCCCCAGATATTTCAGTTGTTAAGTGGTTTGTTGTAATGATTATCAGTTTGTTACTGTGCTGATGTCATATGTGTTTTAATTACCAAGTTAGGGTCACGTTCAATTTATTAAATATTTTTATTTAAAAAATTGGGGGCAAGGCACTCTACCATAAAGATACAAAGCGATAAAATCATGGAAACCTGCTGGGAATTTATAGTCAGAGGAGTATTAACAGATCCCTACAGTATAACATTCACTGGTTCACCTGTTTCTAGGCACTATGTGTTGGTTGCTGACTATACAGTGGCCCCTATGTAGAGGAAAGGCCCCTTTCCTCTCAGATTTTATAGTCTGATACAAGGAGTGCTACATTAGCTCAGAACTGGTGTTCTGAACTTTGGAGTGCTTTGTGGTTTTGTAGGGGAAGAAATAGTTAGATCCTGTTAGGGAGATTGGGAAAGGCTTCATGGCCTATGCATGTCCAGTGGATGTCAGTCTGTTTCTGCTGATAGAATAGGCAAGTTTGGTTGCACAGGTGCTTTAGAGAAAATAGTATAAACAACAGCACAGAGCCTGCTTGAAGAGAAGCAAATGGTCCTTAAGTTCTATTTTATTTGTTTTCCTCCATTGGTTATACTTTACTATATATAGTTAAAACTTGCTCTGGATTAAAAAATGTAACATTGGGGCGCCTGGGTGGCGCAGTCGGTTAAACGTCCGACTTCAGCCAGGTCACGATCTCGCCGTCCGGGAGTTCGAGCCCCGCGTCGGGCTCTGGGCTGATGGCTCAGAGCCTGGAGCCTGTTTCCGATCCTGTGTCTCCCTCTCTCTCTGCCCCTCCCCCGTTCATGCTCTGTCTCTCTCTGTCCCAAAAATAAATAAACATTGAAAAAAAAAATGTAACATTATTTTATAAAGCGCAAAAGATGCTTTTGATTTAATTGTAAATCAAAAATTAGGGGTGCCTGGGTGGCTCAGTCAGTTGAGCGCCTGAGTTTGGCTCAGGTCATGATCTCATGGTTCATTGGTTTGAGCCCCACATCGGGCTCTGTGCTGACAGTTCAGAGCCTGGAGCCTGCTTCAGATTCTGTGTTTCCCTCTCTCTCTGCCCCTCCCCTTCTCGTGCTCTGTCTCTTAAAATAAACATTAAAAATTTCTAAAAATGAAATAATTTTAATTGTCCTAAATTCAGAAATGTTAAATTTTTATTTAAAAAAAACTTTAATTTTTTTAATTGGAAAAATACATATAACTTAAAATTTGCCATCTTAATCATTTTTAAGTGTACAATACACTCAACAGTGTTTGTGTAATTAATTTCTAGGACTCCTCATCTTGCAAAACAAGAGATGTCACTTTGTTTGTTTGTTTGTTTGTTTGTTTGTAGTTAGTAGGCTTCATGCCCAGCACAGAGCCCAGCATGGGGCTTGAACTCATACCCCTGAGATCAGGACCTGAGATGAGATCAAGAATCGGACACTTAACCAACTCAGCCACCCAGGCACCCCAAAAGATGCCTTTTAAAATCTAAAGCAAGTAGAGGCGCTTGGGTGGCTCAGTCGGTTGAGTGTCCAACTTCAGCTCAGGTCATGATCTACGGTTGGTAGGTTTGAGCCCCGTGTCCGGCTCTGTGCTGACAGCTTGCTCAGAGCCTGGATCCTGCTTTAGATTCTGTGTCTCCCCTCTCTGCCTCTCCCCCGCTCGCATTCAGTCTCTATCTCTCAAAAATAAATAAATGTAATAAAAAAATTAAAATCTAAAATAAGTAAATTTAGGTGCATGTATCAGAGACCCAAATTAAAAGTGGCCTAAATGATAAAATTTTATTTTTCTGTCATATAAAGTCCAGAGGCATGGTGTCTCTGTAAGTCATTTACAGGCTTTTTCTAATTTTTTGCTTATCTTTAAAACTGTGGCCTTCAACTTCGTGATACAAAATGGAGTTCGGTCATCATAACCAGATTCCAAGCAGCAAAATTAAAGAAGGAGTAAGAAGGGGCATACCTTCTCTCTTTTAAGGACATTCCTGAAATTGCACACATCACTTTTTCTTCTACCCATTGGCCAGAACTTAGTAACCTGGCTTTATCTAGCTGCAAGGGAAATAAAATCTTCTTTCCATATAGCCATGTACTAGCTAAAAATTGGGAATTCTGTTACTCTAGAAGAAGAGAATGGATAACTAATATTCTCTACCAAAATAGTCATTAAATTTTGTATTTCTTCTATAAAGCTGAATCAGATCTTTTAGATTTCCTTTTTTGGAGATGGTAACCATACTCTAATTTAGTCAGCAGGGGTCACTGTTGAGCAAGTAGTTTCTTTACTATTTACTTTGTTAAACCTATCTGCCATTATATTTCTCAACTATATGATTTATAAAAAAACAATTATAGCTTCATACACAGCAACAATAAATGCCAGTGTATGACAATGTCACTTAGATTTTTTAAAACCTGAATATTTAAGAATGTCCTATGTCTAGATAAATGCTTTTGCAGTGTCTGTTTGTTCAGGGGATGATGTTCTACCTTAAAACAATTAATAGAGAACAAACTAGTTGCTTTCATGTTTTCCCCATGACCACATCCTTGTAATTGTTTGCGGATAGATTAGAAAAATCCATAATGATACATTCTCTTGTTAAAAATACATAATGCTATATTCCCATGTTAAAAACCAGATTACCTAAGAGTGTCAAACATTTGATCAGTCACTTCCCCTACAACAATTATATCTAAAATTCTTCACAAATTTGTTGTAATTCATTATATGCCCTGGATCTAACTTGTTTTGACAACCTTTATATTTTACATGAGAAACCTTAAGTTTAGATTCGGCTAATAGTAAAATATCTAAAACATATATTCTGTCATTTGTATGAAACATTTTACCAGCAGTGCCATGAACTGGAGGAAAAGGCATTTGGGTTTCCTAGAAAACATCTAAAATTATTATGTTTACCTCTAGGATTATTTTTTAAGCTCCTGCTGTCACTTCAAATAATAAAATATTCTGATTGTGTTATATAGATCTTATAGAGCTGTAATTTCTTAAGTCCTGAGATCAGCAATCTGCTTCATCTGGTCCATTGGTTCTCATACTTTAGGAAACATTGGTGTCACCTGAAGGGCTTCTAAAATATGAATTGCCCTGGGGCGGCTGGGTGGCTCAGTCAGTTAAGCCTCTAACTCTTGGTTTATGCTCAGGTCATGATCTCACGGTTCATGAGTTTGTGCTGACAGCTCTGAGCCTGGAGCATGCATGGGATCCTCTCTCCCTCTCTCTGCCCCTCCCCTGTTCATTCATTCTCTCTCTCTCTCTCTCTCTCTCTCTCTCTCTCTCTCAAAATAAATAAACTTAAAAAAATATAATAAAAAATACAGCTTCCCCTTATTTTTCTCCACCTCCTCTTCACCCCATTTCTGTTACTATAGGTCTGGGGTAAAGCGTAAGAATTTACCTTTCTAACAAAGTCCCAGTTGATGTTGATGCTACTGGTCAGATGACCACAGGTTGTGAACCACTGATTTTATCCTTTCTTGCAAACTTGAGGTAGAATATATATGTACAGAAGGAAGAGGAGGAATATGTAAATCTGGACAGATGTCCTCTAAGCCTGGTGTTTCCCAAATCCTCCCAGGACACTGTATTCTTTTTTCCCTTTGCTTACCTTCATGCTCCCACAGAGACAACACCATTCAGTCTATATAGACTGATGCAAGGAAAGAAATTACTGCTGGGTGTGATTTTTGTTCCTTTTTATATCTAGAGTTCTAGAAGTCCTGTGAATAACATATGGCAGGTGTATGGGGTTTTTTTAGTCAATTTTATTGTGTATATTCAAGAGAGCAAAATGCTTTACTAAGTGAGATATGTAGCATTTAATAAATACTTAGAGTACACAAGATAAAGAGTTTAGCATTTTTAATATATAAATGTTTGTCTTTTTGTGGATTTGAGTTGGGCAGAGTGTAGTAGATTGGGTGTTTAGTGAGTCCGTTTTGTACTTAAAAGCTTTTTTTCCCCAAAGATCTTAAGCTTAAGATATATGTTGTGCTTACTCTGAAAAGGCTCCCAGGTCTCCATTTATACTTTAGCTTTCTTTGCACGACATTGTTATTTATGTCATCAACCCTTGATTATTCCAGTTTTTAAATTTATTATAACTCCTTCATGCATTCTTCTCTATGAAAGTACCCAGAGAGGAATGATCATAATGACATAGCGTTTTAGAAGTTATGTCATTTAAGAAGAACTTAAACTTGTTTAGGAGGGAATATGATGGCTTCATTTGAAAGATTGCCTTATAGAAGAAAGATGATTTTTTAATAGCTTCCACTAATGGGTAGAAATTATGAGGAAGTAGATTATTCTTTGATGTCAGATAATTTCCTAAAACATGTTATTGTCAGTTAATGGCATTGCTCTTATTATAAGATTATCTGTTACACTGAAACTTGATAGTCAACTTTCCATCACCAAGTCTTTTTGCTTCTTCAAAAATCCTTCTTTTCTCCAGTGTCTTTTTTTTTTTAATTTCCACCAGCCCTGTAATCTCACAGACACCTTCATCATCTTTTATTTGAACTATAATTTCAATATATTATTAGTTTATGTCCTTGCTATCAATCCAAAGTTTAATTTCCTTACATTTCTCTTCTCTACAGGATTGTTTCAAATTTCTAGCTTGATATTACAAGTTTCCTTCATGACCAAACCCTGCTATCCACGTAACAGTTCATTCATTAGACTTATTGAGTTCCTACCATGTATCAGGCTCTGTGCTCAATCCTGGAAATATCATGAGCAAATGTGAAAGCCATGGCCCCTACCCTCATGGAGCTTTCCATTTACTTAGCTAGAAGATAGGTTGTTAGAGTTACCAGAAAATATTTATTGTAATTACTCTGGATGTCTGGGATTCTTGCCACTACTTTACCCTACCTCTTTACTTCCCTTCTGTTACTTTTTCTACTTTGAATCATGAAATGCTAAGGCCTTCATACTTTCATACATCTTATCTCCCCCTTTTTCCTAATTAACTTCTGGCCTTCCTTTAAGACCCAGTTTAGATGTCCTCTGTGGGCAGAATTAGTTATTTTTTCCCTTGCTCTCAGATACCTCTTGTCATTTATCTCTAATAATTAATAAAGTATTTACTTATTTCTGTGTTCGTTGTAGAGCCAGAGCTCCTGAATTACAGAGATAACGTCTCCTTTTCCTTGGATCTCGTTGCCCTGAAAAGTGCCTGATGTGACAGGGTGTCCAGTAGATGTTCATTGCCTGAAGTCAGGAGACATCTGTGTAATACTTAATAGCAGGGACTGTACATATTTCAGCCTCAGTGACATGTGTTTGCTGTTTTTACTCTGCTTTTTATTGAGTATAGGTGTTTGGTTTTTTATGTGGCTTACTGCACAAGCTTACAGTCTTGATCTCCTTTGTGGAAGAAATGGTGGCTCTGTTTAAAAGTACCCATTGTGGACGGCGCCTGGATAGCTCAATTGGTTGAGCATCTGACTTTGGTTCAGGTCGTGATCTTGCAGTTCGTGAGTTCAAGCCCTGCATCTGGCTCACTGCTTTGGCTCTTCTGTCTCCCTCTCTTTGCCCCTTCCTCGCTTGCTCTCCCTCTCTCTCTCTCTCTCTCAAAAATAAATAAAACATTTTTTAAGAAGTATCCATTGTGGGTTATTTGATTAATTTGTTAAATGATCAGTTGTGTGCATCAAAATTGCATGTGGTTATGAAACATTACCGCTTTTCTGCATGTTACATAAAACTCAGAAGAGAATGTTCCCTATCCCAGTTTCTGATCATCTGCTTAAACAAGTAAATGTGACTTAGATTTGGAGAATTACCTTATCAGCACAGAGCCCGATACATGGTAGGAACTCAATAAATCTAATGAATGAACTGTTACGTGGATAGTGGGGTTTGGTCATGAAGGAGACTTGTATATCAAGCTAGAAATTTGAAACAATCCTGTAGAGAAGAGAAACATACGGAAATTAAACTTTGGATTGGTAGCAAGGCATTTTTATTTTATTTTATTTTTTAATGGTTTTTTTTTTTTAAACTTATTTTTGAGACTGAGAGACAGAATCTGAACGGGGGAGGGGCAGAGAGAGAGGGAAACACAGAATCTGAAGCGGACTCCAGGTTCTGAGCTGTCAGCACAGAGCCTGACACGGGGTTCGAACTCCACAGACTGCAAGATCATGACCTGAGCCGAAGTTGGACACCTAACACTAACTGATTTTGTTTTTGCAGATGTTCTCAAATAGTGATGAAGCTGTAATCAATAAAAAACTTCCCAAAGAACTCCTATTACGGTAAGTCTGAATGCTGATTTTAGTTTGGTTGTGTGTGTGTCATATTGTCTATTTAAAAATTTTTAGACTTGTTGATAATTTTCATGTATGTATAGGATCTGGATTATCTGAATTTGTAAATTTATTGGTTGTTTTGTTAATCTTAACTCTGTTTTCTAGATATGAATCAAAATTTTAAATGTTTAGTAACAGTTCTCTCCTGATTTATACTTATATATGATTTTGTTTATTTGTTTTCTTTTGCCCTATTCTTAGATAGAATGTGAAGGAGATAATACATTTTATTTTATTATAGTGCTCATCTTTTTTAAATGTTTATTTTTGAGAGAGAGACAGAGCATGAGCGGGGAGCGGGGGGCAGGGGGGTAGGCAGAGAGAGGGAGACACAGAATCCAAAGCAGGCTCCAGGCTCCCAGCTGTCAGCACAGAGCCCGATGCAGGGCTGGAACCCACCAACCATGAGGTGACCTGAGCCAAAGTCGGACACTTAACCTACTGAGCCACCCAGGTACCCCAGTGCTGATTTTTTGAAGTGATTCTGATCCATCCCTTGCCCCAACTTCTTATTCCTAAAGTCAAATATGACCATGAACTAACTTGTATTTGCAACAAAATATTACATATATTGAGGTACTGTAAAGAGTTACAGACCTTTATTTTAAAGATAAAAAGGTAAAAGTGATTTTAAACTCTTTCCTTCTATTACAGTTATAATTTTACCCTCCTTATTTTTAGTTAGTTCTCTAGAAATTACATTTGGGATCACCCACAACATAAAACACAAAACCCCTAATTTACATGCATCTGACCTAGGAATCACCTAGGAAAAAACTAGGGGAGTTGTTTTCAGTGCCCATTATTTGGGTACTTAATCATCCCATTCTTTGTTCACGTATGTTGAATATCGTGACTTAGAAAGAAAGGTACATTTTAGGGGTGGCTGGGTGGCTCAGTCTGTTAAGCGTCTGACTTTGGCTCAGGTCATGATCTCACAGTTTGTGAGTTCGAGCCCCACATCGGGCTCTGTGCTGACAGCTTAGAGCCTGGAGCCTGCTTCAAACTCTGTCTCTGTCTCTCTCTCTCTCTGTCTGTTCCTCCCCCACTCATTCTCTCTCTCTCTCTCTCTCTCTCTCTCTCTCTCTCTCTCTCCTTCAAGAATAAATTTTAAAAAATTTTTAAAAAAGAAAGAAAGGTACATTCCCTTTTGCAAATGTTGGAAGTTAACAAGTTGTACTGGAACATCTATTTCTTGGTCTGAGCTGCTGCCACAGTCTAGCTCATAACCAGCCCAATTCATGCTCACGATGGAAAATAATCTTGCCCTGTTGCCGATAAAGAAAAGTATTCCTGGCATTTCTAAGGATTTGCACGTCTGACTCCTTCACTACTTTGCAAGCGGGGACTGTATTCTTCTAAATCTTTATGTAATACTTTATACAATGGAGATACTAAGAAAAAATAACTGAATTGAACTTGGAATGGATTTTTCCATGGAAGCAATGCATTCATACATGCAGGTTGACTATAGTTGAAATAATAGCAATACGTGCTAGGCTACTCAGAACTGTTGGAGGTGTATCCTAGATATCTTGAGTATCCCTCAAATTTTAGCAAAATTATAATGGCACCATCTTAAAGAAAAATATTTTTAAATGGGTTATATTCTTTTTTAAAAAAATTTTTTTTTAAGCGTTTATTCAGTTTTGAGAGACAGAGTTGGGGAGTGGGCAGAAAAAGAGGGAGGCACAGAATCAGAAACAGGCTCCAGGCTCTGAGCTGTCAGCACAGAGCCCAACACGGGGCCTGAACTCACAAACCGTAAGATCCTGACCTGAGCCAAAGTTGGCCGCTTAACCAACTGAGCCACCCAGGTGCCCCTAAATAGGTTATATTCTTTACTGTTATTATGAACTGAGTACACTAAGACATACTTCAATGTTTTAAATACTGGCATTACATTGTACTATAGTAGTTTACTTAAAGACTTACTAAGATTCAGGGAAATTAATCCTTTGGTAATTAGCTGCACCGTCTTATGGTTTACGTTTTTTTGTTGGAGTTTTTCTCCATGGAAGACAGACATAAAGGCCACATACTGTATAATTCCACTTATATGAAATATCTAGGATAGACAGATCCATGGAGTTAGAAGTTGCCAGGGTCTGTGGTGAGGGATGATGGGGAGTGACTGCTAGTGGGCACAGGGTTTCTTTTGGGAATGATGAAATGTTCTGAAATTAGTGATTATGGCTGCACAACACTGTGGATATAAATCTCCCATCTTCTTCAGTACAGATTACTAACCACTCCCAAATAAATATAGATACCCCCAACTTATGTACCTCAATTCCTAAAACAATAAGTTTATTTAATGCAACAAACATTTTTGAATTGCTAAAATGCCCCTGCTTTTTCCTATCATCTACTGTATAGTACCTTTATGTGGAGTTTCATAATTGAAAGATCATGTTTCTGCAAACACATCACTAATCCCTGAGCAATTTGTATAAATATAATATTACGCCTAGGGGGGCATAGGTGAGAAACTTTATAGATAATGATCCTAGTTAGACTTTAGTAACCTTTTCTCCACAAAAGAAAGCACTATAGACAGACATGGCTGGAGGCCAAATGCAGACCTAGGAGATTCTGAAGCATGTGTCTCAACAATCCTAATTCCATTGTTAGAATGTACTGACTGGGGTTCTGAATATCAAGATCCCAAATGAGTTAGCTTTTCACCTGGATTTTAACATTACAGTACATTAAAAAGAAAGAAAGAGAAGACAAATATAAGAGCTTGGTCTTTCCAGTCCTGATTTGGGTCCCTAGTAAGATGAATGTGATCTAAGTCAGGGCTTAAATCTCTTCTTCCACTCCATATGTAGTCCATCCAAATATCTACTATTGTTTTGTAAATTTTGACTTCTATTTATTCTACGTACTTGACAATGAAGATAATTATCTTTAGAAACCCAGTATAAAGATTGATGGGATGGGCTGCCAGGTTTTAGTGAGAGCAGTGTTTTTTTGTTGGGGGGTGAGCTCACAAGAAGCATTTACTTGTCCAAATATCATAACATTAACTTAAATTAAAACATCAGGGAGCCTGGGTAGCTCAGTCAGTTGGGCGTCCAACTCTTGCTTTGAGCTCAAGTCCTGAGCTCATGGTTGATGGGTTCAAGGTTCGAACTCTGTGTCTGACTCCGCATTGACAATGCAGAGCCTGCTTGGGATTCTGTTTCCTCTCTCTGCCCCTCTCTCACTCTCATCGTCTCCCCCCTCTCAAAATAAATAACTTGAAAATAAACCCAGTGGAGTTATAAATATAGATCTATAGCATAAATCAAGAGGAAATTACATTGTTATCTCTATAATAAGCCAGAATAATAAACTACATTATACTTAGCACCTTCCTGTTTTTCATCATCTTCAGGCTAAGTACCTAAGATCATGTTGACAGTGGTCCTTTTCTCTACACTTTAACGCTTTACATAACTCATTCTGAAATACCCATGTCTGTAACCAGAATGGTTAAGTGACGCATGATAACAACACTTATGTGGTGAGCATTTCATAATGTATACAAATCACTGTGTTGTACTCTTTTTTTTTTTTTTTAAGTAGGCTTCACGCCTAGTGTGGGGCTTGAACTCACAACCTGAGATCAAGAGTTGTGTGCTGTACAGACTGGGCCAGCCAGATGCCCTGATAGCTAGAATGGTTAAGATCAAAGAGATAGGAAGACTGAGATGGAATGAAGGGTCTGCTGTTGTCTAAGGATCTTCTTGATTGCTTCAATTAAAGTCTTTCCCCATTTCTTCTCAATAGACTGTTGAAAAACTGGCCTGGCTTTAGGCTACCCAGATTAAAAAAAAACTTTTTTAACTTTTATTTTTGAGAGACAGAGACAGCATGAGTGGAGGAGGAGCAGAGAGAGAGACACACACACAGAATCTGAAGCAGGCTCCAGGCTCTGAGCTGTCAGCCCAGAGCCCGACGTGGGGCTCAAACTCACCAACTGTAAGATCATGACCTGAGCCAAAGTCAGATGCTCAACTGACTGAGCCACCCAGGCTCCCCAAGGCTGCCCAGGTTTAAACAAAGTAGACCTCACCTTCCCCACTCCTGATAAAGAATACCGAGAGACAAAAAGACAACTGAGACATCATGTGGAAGAAGATAGGGTCTAATTATACATAAAACTCATTATGGTACAAAAAAAGAAAGCCCAAGACCTTAATACTAAATCCCTGGTGGAGAACATGGAACTGATTGATAAAATCAATACTAAAGTAGATTTTGAGATATGGTTACCTATAGTATGGTTCTGTAAAAAGGATTTATTCCTAACTTCCTTTGGCTTCAGTCTTATGACAAATATCCCAAACCTTCTTGAACAGCACCTCTTAACATAATTCTTATTTAAAAAGTTAAAAAACACAGAGTGGTCCTGGAGAGGGTATAACTGGATAATTCAAGTCATACAACGGGCATGTCCATAGGTACAACTTTTTTGGAGAGTAATTTGACAGTGTACTTTAAGAGATACACATATTATAACCTGTAGAAGCAAACATATGAGTAAAAAATGGTTTGCAGAATTTTCATGGCAGTGTTATTTGAAATTATGATAAGTTAGAAACAGTTTTAATATACATAAGTAAAAATGCTTAAATAAATTATGGTATATTCAGTCAGTCATTGGACTATTTATTGTACTTAGCTGCCTTTTAAAAGAATAAGGTAAAGAGGACGCCTGGGTGGCACAGTCGGTTAAACTTCCGACTTTAGCTCAGGTCATGATCTTACCACTCATGAGTTCGAGCCCTGAACTGTGCTATGCTGACCGCTCAGAGCCTGGAGTCTGCTTTGGATTCTGTGTCTCCCTCTCTCTGCCCCACCCTGCTCACGTTTTGTCTCTTTGCTCTTCAAAAATAAATAAACACTAAAACTTAAAAATAAATAAAGAATGAGGTAGAGCTACATGAGCTGACCTAAAAAGATGTCAATGATTATGTATTTTTTTAAGTTTATTTATGTTGAGAGAGACAGAGTGTGCACATGAGTGCAAGCAGGTGAGAGGCAGAGAGAGAGAATCCCAAGGAAGTTCCAAGCTGTCAGCACAGAGCCCGACATGGGGTTTGAACCCACGAACTGTGAGATCATGACATGAGCCGAAATCCAGAGTCAGATGGTCAAATGAGTGAGCCACCCAGGTGCCCCAAGATGTCAAATTATTAAATGACGGAAACAAAAACAAGTTGTGGGAGCATATTTTTATCATGTTTTCATTTTTGAAAAATATAAAATACGCATACATGAAGACGTGCTAAGTACTGTACATGTTATATATCTAGATACAAGTAGATACATCTGCTACCTTTGGAGGGAAGAATAGGCTTTTGGCAGGGGGTATTGAGAGAGCAGGGATAAAAAAGCCATTTGTTTACCACTTTGTATTTTTCTTTCCTTTTTTTTTTTTTAACGTTTATTTATTTTTGAGACAGAGAGAGACAGAGCATGAACAGGGGAGGGTCAGAGAGAGAGGGAGACACAGAATCCGAAACAGGCTCCAGACTCTGAGCCGTCAGCACAGAGCCCGACGCGGGGCTCAAACTCATGGACCGTGAGATCATGACCTGAGCCGAAGTCGGAGGCTTAAACCGACTGAGCCACCCAGGCGCCCCTGTATTTTTCTAAGTGTTTGTTTTGTTTTGTTTTTGTTTTTTTTTTGAGTTTATCATTTATTTTGAGAGAGAGGGAGAGAGAATCCTAAGCAGGCTCTGTGCTGTCAGCTCAGAGCCTGACACAGGACTCTATAGTCCTGGACTGTGAGATCATGACCTGAGATGATATCAAGAGTCGCTCAGTCAATCATCTGAGCCACCCAGGCGCCCCTTGTTAATAAAGGTTTTGGGGGCACCTGGATGGCTCAGTTGGTAAAGCATCTGACTTCGGCTCAGGTCATGATCACACAGTTCGTGAGTTTGAGCCCCGCGTTGGGCTCTGTTCTGACAGTTCAGAGCCTGGAGCCTGTTTCCAATTCTGTGTCTCCCTCTCTCTCTGACCCTCCCCAACTTGTGCTCTGTCTCTCTCCCTGTCAAAAATAAATAAAACCTTTAAAAAAATAAAAAAAATTTTAGGGGCACCTGGTTGGCTCAGTGGGTTAAGTGTCTGCCTTCGGCTCAGGTCATGATCTCACGGTTCATGAGTTCGAGCCCCACAACCGGGCTCTCTGCTGTCCATGCAGAGCCCGCTTCATATCCTCTGTCTCCCCCCGCTCCCTGGCTCTCTCTCTCTCTCTCTCTTTCTCTCCCCCTGTCTCAAAATAAATAAATTTTTTAAAAAAAGTTTTTTTTAAGAGACTAGATGCAGATCTTTGGCTACATGATGTGTTAAGGCCTGCTCCGAATTTAAAGTTCTGATACTTGTCTACTGTCTGGTGGAAACTACACCACATTTTCAAAATTGCAACCTTCTTATTCCTCACAAGAGACCATCAGTTTGCAGGAACGGTTCATTAAAGCTGTATGCTAGTGTCTTTTATTGTCAAACTACAGATGTAGGTTTACTAGATACAGGTTTTACCCCTGTTGTAAGTGAGAGGACTTTAGGTATAATTATGACATTTTGGTTATTCATGATCTGGTGAAGAATTCTGCTAAAAGCAATGTATGTTAACCTGTAGCTATCATGGACAAGAGCTTTGACTCTTTGGTTTAGATTCTGTTACGGATTAAACTATAAGAGCTCTCTATACATATTTGGTTATTAATGTGAACATAAAGACCATACATTCCACATTAATAACTGGGTCAGAGTTGGCAGACACAACCTCCACAAGATCAGATCATCTTCAGCGTCTGAAATTAGGGCTGTGCTTTTTGTCTCCTTTTTAACTTGAATCTCAATGCAAAACTGCTCTTAAATAAGCCAGATGCATACCCCTGGCCGTAAAGAATAGAAAAACAAGTATCTCATGTGTTTTTGAAATGATTTTATTGTTACAGATCTGGAGAGGACACATCAGACAACTGGTCTTTTATCCAACTACTTACAGTTACCTAACCAAGATTATGCTGATTAGAAATTACACAAACCTAATCTATTCATATCTGGAAATCCCATGTAGCACACTAAACCATTGAGTTCCTCAGGTGTACAAATAATCAGCTGCTTAATTATTAGCTAGACTAAGTTGACCAGGGAAGTTCTGTCTCTCTAAATGAAAAGCTCTATAGGAATGTTAATGAGACTGATTTTTTTTTTTTTTTTTTACTATGTTGAGCAACTGGCCATATCACCTTCTGTGAACATTTTCCAAACAAAAGTCATCTTAGCTATGCTCTGTGGTATAGAATTTTGAGCAATTCATTAACCATTTGTTGACATGCTGGAAATAACTTATAATTTTGTCTTGAGGAAATAAAACTCAGTGCAAAAGTTAGGGTGGTGCTTTATTGGGATGAAGTCATGGTTAGGCCTTTTATTTTCCATTAAAGGATGACAGATATACTTGTTCACTGATTTGAAGTACAGGGATCAATCATCAATCCACAACTAAGGATATTTCAGTTGTAGGACCTTATAAGAAATATAATCCTTGTGCTAATCTTACGAAAACTTAAGAGAAGTGATGTTTATAGAAAATTGTCTGAAGGACATTCATGATTCCTTTAAGTATGCTATATTCTGTCTATGGTGGGCACTGTAATTGACTTTCTAGCATCCACTTCAGCCCAGTTAATTAGTCTAAACCTGTCACAGTGATTGGTTAAGGCCTACGCCAATTTAGGCTAATGAGACCTGAGAAGAGGCTTTATTGCAGTATAAATGCCTGCCTATCTCTCCCCTCAGAGTGAACAAAGACACATGTTGATCCAGTATTTGCTGGCATCCATCCTGTGCCTATAAAGAAAAGAGCTTTTAGGACCAAGCTGATGCTTTTCCTAGCAGAATAAACAGAAAATTGCTGATGACATTGTGGATCCCCTAAATCAATTAACCTTGAGATGCAGGCAGCCTGTTCTTTGTATTTCCTTTTGTATGAAATAACCTCCCTTACAGTTTAAGCCCATCTCAGTTAGGGTTTCTATTACTTGTGGCCAAAAGCAACCTTGGATCAACTGGACTGTCAGAAGCATGCATTTTTATATACTATTATTTTGTTTTTAACTATTATAAAGGTGCTACAAGATGTGACCATATGAAATCTGTGACTGAATTTGCTTTGGGACTTTATCCACCAAATCTAAGTAGACTCCTTTGAGAAATTTCTCTTAGAAAGTAGTGCTGGAGAGGCGCCTGGAGACTCAGTTGGTTAAGTGTCCGAATTTGGCTCAGGTCATGATTCACAGTTGGTGAGTTAGAGCCCCACATCAGGCTCTGTGCTGACAGCTCAGAGCCTGGAGCCTGCTTCGGATTCTGTGTCTCCCTCTCTCTCTGCCCCTCCCCCACTCACATTTTGTGTCTCTTACAAAATTAAATAAACATTTAAAAAAATTCTTAAAAAAAAAAAGTAGTGCTAGAAAGAGCTCTGATTTTATGGTATAATGTATATGTTTCTTCTTTCCTGTTAAGAATATTATTTTGTTTATGCTACCAAGAAATTTAAAACTAAATGTGAGACTCCTCTATAGCAACTATGTAAACTCTTCCAAGGGTACATCTGTTTCCTTTCTGGCTTTGGTTTTCTACTTTAAAAAATATTTTTCATGGTCCTCATAGTTTATTTGTATTTATTATTATTTGCTCCTGATCCAAGCCATCTCAAGTACGCTGGAGACAAATTTAATAAATAAAAATAAAATGGATTCCAGCGTTATAGCTGACATACTGATTTACATATAAGATTACGATATGCATGAAATATTGCCGACAGAGCCCCCCCAGGTGCCCAGAGAATTTATAAAATTCTTAAAGCAAAATTAAATTTAATTTACTTAAACCTTTAAAGCATATACTATATTATACTTGTTGCCACTTGCAAAAGAGTTTAGCTTATTATTCAGATTAAAATGACCTTTACAGGTGCTCATGAGTAAGGAGGGCTTTAAAAAGACACGACCCTTGCATTTATTGTCAGGATGCTCTGACCTGTTTTTACAGGTGGCTTCTAGTGTAGTGTAGTGTAGGGAGTCACCACACTTTAAGCAAATCAATTATTTCCAATAACAATGCTTCAAAATAACTATTTAACCTCTGTAAGACTGAGTAAAATTCTAGGCAGTGTTTTTTGACATTAATGTGGTAAATGAGATGTATAATTTCCTAAATTAGAATTAGAGATTTAACATTTTATAGTCACTAATTTTTAAGAGTTACTCTATTATTTAATCTTTTTTCCCTCATAACCATAAAATTCTTTATAAAGTTATCCCTCCCCTAGCCCTCTTTTGGATAGCCAGAAGTGTGAAAATTATTTTTTTGCTTTTAACAAATTATATCAGAAATATTTTATCATCCCTTGATGTAAGTAATTGAACTTGTATGGTACTTGTACGTACATTCTCAAGTAAAAGATTGCCCAGTGTTTTATATGGGCAGTATTAAGTTGTAAGTTGCTCCAGCTTTTGTGTTTGTTCAAAAGAACTTCTCTCTTTTCGTGCATGTATTAACATAGCCAAGTTATTTATAGGTAAAAATCAAGAGAAACTCATTTATCATATAATAAAGATTGTCTCCCTCTCTTTTTAGGATATTTTCTTTTCTGGATGTTGTTACCTTGTGTCGCTGTGCTCAGGTCTCCAGGGTAAGAATGATTGATGTGATTATGGGGGAGATCTGTAGTAGGCAGATCATTTACTTCAGATGTTGGATGTTTCAGAGAATGTTATTTCACCCATGGCATTCCCAAACCTATGTAATTCTATAGTAAGATTCTACTATATGTCTCTATCAATTTTTTGGTTTTTTTTGTTTGTTTGTTTTGTTTTTCTGAGAGAGACGGGAGGGAGGGCAGAGAGAGAGGGAGAGAGAGAGAAAATCTCAGGCTCCCCTCTGCTAGCGTAGAGCTCAGTGTGGGGCTTGAACTCAACTCTGACATCGTGACCTGAGCTGAAATCAGGAGTCAGACACTTAACCAAGTGAGCCACCCAAGCTCCCCAGTTTTTTGGAACTCTTGACTATTTGTTTAATGTAAACAGGAAACATTTTCAAGAAAAAAGTATTATACATGCAAATCAAAAGGTTTGGCTCTCCTCTGAATTATAACAAAATAGTGTTTCATTAAGTTTTCCTAATTCATTTTATACACACACACACACACACACACACACACACACACACATCCCACACACAGAGGCTCTTGAGAATCTAATTCTCATTTTTTTCCCCATATTACTTTCAATTATCAATTGTTTTCAGTTTCTCATATTATCAAAAGATAATAGCTAGAAATTAATTTATTAAAAAACTATAGGGCATTCTCTAAGTTTTTTATTTCACTTAATTATCTATTTTTGTTAATTGACATTGTTTGACAAAACTGAAACGTCATAATCTTACTGGCTGCTACTAATATAGAGTGGATTCTGTGTTGTGTTATGGGAAATTTGTTTTATGAACCATTCAACTCTCTTTTGTAATACAGATATATAATGATTAACTTAAAATGAATGAACACCTGCAGTCATCTTTTTTTTATAAGCTGGAAATGGCTTTTTGCTTTCTCGGTTAATAAACACTGAGAAACTACTGTGTATCAGATACAGTCCTAGATGCTGGATATATAACACAGTTCTATTATAAAGTATGGTTTTTATCTTTGTAGGTGTGTGCAGGTTTTCAAATAACCAACACTACTTCCCTCAAAATAACCCATAAAACTTATCATCAAAAATTCACGGTGTCTTGCTAACTTTAATGTAATTCTGCATCATAAAAACCTACTAAATCTGTGTATCAGCTACTTTGGAAACCATCAGCAGTATTCTGATGTTTTCTCTTCATGACTTTTTTGTCCCCTGTATTTGAGTGGTTGCTTTAGACATGGCTGGTACAAATGAATAGGGTTTCCTTAATATCTCCGTATGAAGCTGAGGTCATCATTGAGAAACAAAATACCCAGGCCAGTGTCTAAACATGTTTCGTTGCAGGGTCTCCTGTCACAAATGTTGATTTGAGTGAATTTTAATTGTTTTCATTTGTAGGTTTCTCTTCCCTATTATGTTTTAACTTAAAGGAAAGCACAACACCAATTTTCATTAAATGGAGACTTGGCACATCAGTAGTTATCCTGTTGTTCTCTGTACTTTAAGTAGTTAATGAATTTGTTCTTTTTTTTTTTTTTAATTTTTTTTTTCAACGTTTATTTATTTTTGGGACAGAGAGAGACAGAGCATGAACGGGGGAGGGGCAGAGAGAGAGGGAGACACAGAATCGGAAACAGGCTCCAGGCTCTGAGCCATCAGCCCAGAGCCCGACGCGGGGCTCGAACTCCCGGACCGCGAGATCGTGACCTGGCTGAAGTCGGACGCTTAACCGACTGCGCCACCCAGGCGCCCCTGAATTTGTTCTTTTAAAAAAAGATTCTAGGGGTGCCTGAGTGGCACAGTCAGTTAAGCTTCCAACTTTGGCTTAGGTCATGATCTCATGGTTTGTGAGTTCAAGCCCCGCAGGCTCTCTGCTGTCAGTGCAGAAGCTGCTTTGGATCTTCTGTTGCCCTCTCCTTCCCCTGCCCCCCACCCTCCCCATCATGGAATCTAGCCCTGTTTAGGCCTGCTTAGGATTCTCTCTCTCCCTCCCTCTGCCCCTCCCCTGCTCACTTGCTTTGTCAAAATAAATAAATAAACTTAAAAAAAAAAAAAAAGGGACTCTAGAAAGGAACCTGTCATGCACAGTTTCCTTTCTTGTATCTCAGTATTGACTCTGTTTCAGTGTGTTCCAGTAAGAGGTGATATGCTAAGTTTATAACTCAACAATACTAAGACTTTTGTTTATACTTTAATAGGGAAAACTTTTAAAGGCTTTCTCATTAAAATACGGAATGATCCACACAAATTAGAAACTAAATCTTCCAGTTAGAAAAAGAGTTTCTGATTAGGATACTTATCACAACCTGTCCTTTCCCAGCTCCCCCCCCCCCACCTCCCACCCCACCCCAGCTGCTAGTTTCTATACCCACTCATTTTTGAGATAATCTAATTGGGTAAACTATGAATCAGAAATAAGACAGACCTTTTGGGAGTTAATGGTGGTGGGCGTGGGATGGGGGGTGCTGAGAAGTTTTTTGGTCAATTTCAATCATTAGTTTGAATTGTGAACTTGCCTATTGTTGATTTCCCCCCTTGAGCTTCTGCTCATTTTGTCTCTTTTTCTTCAAAACAGGCCTGGAATGTTCTGGCTCTGGATGGCAGTAACTGGCAGCGAATTGACCTGTTTGATTTCCAGAGGGATATTGAGGTATAATTATGTGGTGTGTGGCCCCATTTCTCATGTTAGAATGTAATTACAGCATGGAACAGATTAGCCCCAACCATATAAATCTCCTTTCCCTGGAGAGAGAAACTATTAATTTCAGTGCATCTGAACTTCATGGGAACTTGCAATGTTCCCAACAGCTTGCTCAGTTTTTGAGAATAAGCGGAACTGTTTTACTTATAGAATACTAAGTTATTTAGTATTAATAGGACTACAATTTTTTGCTTTTATTTTTGTGGTGGAAATGTGAACACATTTGCTCATTGTAAGGAAGTCTTTTTATATTTTCTTATTGAAGAATGAGTAGACTTGGGGCGCCTGGGTGGCGCAGTCGGTTAAGCGTCCAATTTCAGCCAGGTCACGATCTCGCGGTCCGGGAGTTGGAGCCCCGCGTCAGGCTCTGGGCTGATGGCTCAGAGCCTGGAGCCTGTTTCCAATTCTGTGTCTCCCTCTCTCTCTGCCCCTCCCCCGTTCATGCTCTGTCTCTCTCTGTCCCAAAAATAAATAAACGTTGAAAAAAAAATAAAAAAAAAAAAAAAGAATGAGTAGACTTAACAGTTTGTTGGGGGTGATACTTGCATAAATTCTTCTTGAGATGAGCATTTTGGTTTTTTGGGAGCCTACAGACAGTTTTTGTGGAGAACAAAAAAGAATAAAGCCAAATCATTTAATGAATTATTTTTGCTAGGAAGAGATTTTTCTTTTCCCCTTCTCACTTTTCCCCTGTATTTCATCTTAGTATAGCCTATTATCTCTAAACTGGAGAAGGATAATGGCTTAAGCTTAAGATTATCTTAACATGAACCTGAGCTCTGTGGTCCTTGGTTTTCTTGTCAGGAGAAATAATAGCTTCCTCATTTGTTATAAGAATAAAATAAGATTTAGATTTAGATTAAAAAAAAATTTTTTTATAAGTTGCAGTGAAACTTGTGGATCCATATAAGAAGTTTTTAGGGGCACCTGAATGACTCAGTCAGTTAAGTGTCCGACTCTTGCTTTCAGCTCAGGTCATGATCTCACAGTTTGTATGATCGAGTCCCACGGCAGGCTCTGTACTTTTCTCTCCCTCTTCCTCTGCCATTCAAGCTTTCTCTCTCTCTCTCTCTCTCTCTCTCTCTCTCTCTCTCTCTCTCAATAAATAAATAAATAAATAAATAAATAAATAAATAAGCAAGCAAGCAAGCAAGCAAGCAAGCACTTAAAAAGATAGAAAAAAGGGGTGCCTGGGTGGCTTAGTCAGTTAAGCATCTGACTTCAGCTCGAGTCATGATATCAAGGTTTATGAGTTCAAGCCCTGCGTCGGGCTCTGTGTTGACAGCTCAGAGCCTGGAGCCTGCTTTGGATTCTGTGTCTCCCCCTCTCCCTCTGCCCTGCCCACTCTGTCTCTCAAAAATAAACATTTAAAAAAAAATAGAAAAAAAAAGTTTTTAAAAAGCCTCACATGAATTTACCGTTATACACAGAACGTTCCATTTCTACAGAAAGTGCTTTTAAAATAATAGCCACTGACATTATGCAGGATTCTTATATTTTTCACAGTTGTCTACTCTTCATGGATATAAATGTTTAAAGCAACATGGCCCAGAGAATCATTCAGCAAGCTTTTGATAAGTGTCCATTGAGTCTCTGCTGTATTCAGAGTACTCTAGTAACACTTTGGAGAGGATTCAGAAATAATCAAGGAAGCTAATGTCCTTCAGTAGCTGCAGTTTGACCAGTAGAGCAGCCTACATTAACATAGTGGCATAAAACTACAGAACTACAGAGAACCATTTCCTCAACTAGAGAGTGCCTTACAAATTGAACAAAATAAACAAATAGGGTTTGAGCCTGTTTGGGGTAGATAAGTTAATCAGGAAAGCTTTCTCAAATAAGTTGACATTTCTTTATTGAATTAAGTTTTTAAATCAAGTAGAAGCCTTTGTTTATAGATTATTAAAAATGATGTGTTCTCTTCAAAAACAATGTGGTGGCTTATTTTTGTTTACCTGTTTTTTCTTTACAGGGCCGGGTAGTGGAGAATATTTCAAAACGATGTGGGGGCTTTTTACGAAAGTTAAGTCTTCGTGGGTGTCTTGGAGTAGGAGACAATGCATTAAGGTAAGAACATGATTTTTGATTAACTGATCTTCTTGAATAAGTAAAGAACAGCACCATCTCACCCAGAAAAAGCTAAAATAATTTTGTGTATTCTTAAGCTATTCTGAAGCCAAACATACACATATTATTTATAGCACAAAAATATCCAGTACTGGGATGTATGGTTTTGAGAATAAAACAAGAACAAATACCTCCTGCCAAAAGCCAGATTCCTCATATCATAAATGGTTCTTTTGGAGTCTTGAGTAAAAATTGTTCTTAATTTGTTAACTCAAAGGTAGGGTAATTGTAACCTTGGTCAATAAAAAGATCAATGTTTAAAAGTTTTTGGTTGCCCGAAAAACAAATAATCCAGTGAAGAAATGAGCAGAAAACATGAATAGACACTTCTCTAAAGAAGACATCCGGATGGCCAACAGGCACATGAAAAGATGCTCAGCGTCGCTCCTCATCAGGGAAATACAAATCAAAACTACACTCAGATATCACCTCACACCAGTCAGAGTGGCCAAAATGAACAAATCAGGAGACTATAGATGCTGGAGAGGATGTGGAGAAATGGGAAGCCTCCTGAACTGTTGGTGGGAATGCAAACTGGTGCAGCCACTCTGGAAAACAGTGTGGAGGTTTCTCAAAAAATTAAAAATAGAGCTACCCTATGACCCAGCAATAGCACTGCTAGGAATTTACCCAAGGGATACAGGAGTGCTGATGCATAGGGACACTTGTATCCCAGTGTTTATAGCAGCACTCTCAACAATAGCCAAATTGTGGAAAGAGCCTAAATGTCCATCAACTGATGAATGGATAAAGAATTTGTGGTTTATATACACAATGGAATACTACATGGCAATGAGAAAGAATGAAATATGGCCTTTTGTAGCAACATGGATGGAACTGGAGAGTGTGATGCTAAGTGAAATAAGTCATACAGAGAAAGATAGATACCATGTGTTTTCACTCTTATGTGGAGCCTGAGAAACTTAACAGAAGTCCATGGGGGAGGGGAAGAAAAAAAAAAAAAAGAGGTTAGAGAGGGAGAGAGCCAAAGCATAAGAGACTCTTAAAAACTGAGAACAAACTGAGGGTAGATGGGGGGTGAGAGGGAGGGGAGGGTGGGTGATGGGTATTGAGGAGGGCACCTTTTGGGATGAGCACTAGGTGTTGTATGGAAACCAATTTGACAATAAATTTCATGTTAAAAAAAATAAAAATAAAAGTTTGTGGTTGAAAATGAATTTATTTTCATAATTGTGAGTTACTTTTGTATCAACATCCAATATTACCAATAATATCTTTTATTATTTTTTGTAATGCTTAAAATTGTGGCTATTTTGTTTCAAACCTTTAACTTTCTTCCCTGTAAAGGACCTTTGCACAAAATTGTAGGAACATTGAAGTACTGAATCTAAATGGGTGTACGAAGACTACAGATGCGTAAGTATTTTATGTTTTAGAGGGGTGAATCATAGCCCCTTGTTTCCTGCCTATGCTAGCTTTAAATGTGGGCTATTAAATATATTTAGCAAATTTCATTTTGGCCTTACAGAGGAAAGATATTTTGAAAGGAGAAAACATTAAAATAGAAATGGCATAAGAAACTAGTTTTGGAATCTGACCCAAATCCTATCTTGATATTTAAAGTGAAACTTAAAAATTGGAGTCCGTGTATATGCAGTAGGGATACTAATACTAGAAATTGCTAGGACTACTTATGTTTCAAGAAGATACTAGTAGCTTTCATTCAAAAGGCAGGGTAAACCAATAATTCTGTAAAAAGATAGAAAATCTTAAATACATATGAAACAACTTGTGATCATTGATACTGAGAGCATTTGTTAAATGACCCTTTAAATGTGCTATGTCTGTGTCAGGTACAGTATAAATGGAATAAAACAGTTGTTCATCCTTGAGAGCTTACTGTCACAGACCTAATAGATGTGGAAGGTAGACATAAAAAACATTCAGCCCCTGCCCTGCCCTGCCCAATTCAGTCCCAGGTTATCTATTGGTGATGATATGTATCAAATAACATTTAAATATTATATAGGGAAATTGTTGCCTGTTATGAGATGAAGTGAAGCCATTGAGGAAACATGTTTATACAGGGAGGGGGCCCAGGATTATTTAGTGAATGTTCCTGTTCGGAAAGGCCTCATGAAAGAGATGGGATCTTTAGAATTGAAACAGAGGGTACAGATTGTTTATTTCAGTACTTTCTTTGAGGTCACAACATTATTAACTTTTACTTAAAAAAAAATGTCTGAAAGACAAAAACTATGATTATTCTACTGTGGTTATTCTAACAAGTATTATTTCTGTGGATTGATTTGACCTTTAACATGAGTAACATATCTAACTCCTCCCCCAACCATGACTTTATACCAGTAGCCCTCCATTTACTTTAGATAAATTACCTGTTTATTTTTTTCTTTTGAATACTTAATATTACAGAGATTAAAATTTTGCTACTTTGGTAAAAATAAAAGTGACATAATTTACACTAAGAATAATTTTCTAAGAATCTATTCTATATACCAAAGATAAACTGACAAAAATGTAGTACAATTTATGTGCAAAGCTATTCATTTTTACTGTTTGTAATAACAAATACTACATTATTTTCAATAGCAAAATATGGGAAAGAACCCAAATATCAATCAGTAGAGGACTGTTAAATCAAAGGAATGAGGAGAGTATATGGTATTTTGGAATGATCTCTAGGACAGACTGTTTAAATTAAGGAAGCAAACTGCAGAGGAGTTTGTATAAGATACTTTTTGCAGAGCCAGTAAATACCCATGTTCACTTATATTTTCAAAAAGAAACAATTTAAAGATTATAAAAATGAGTAAAAATGGTGACCTGTGGGTAAGAGAATAAACACAGAGACAGGGATGAAAGGAAGACTCTGAAGTATCAGGTTTTGTAGTTTTCCTTTAATAGCTATGTAAATGTTCTACATAGATAATTAAAATATGAATTAAGTCAAAAAGAAATCAAAGCAGTCCCTAAAAATTGAAACCAAAATAAAACACATGAACCCAATCATATCAAGTTGGAGCTATAACCACAGAGAGAAATTACTTCTACTGACTTTTGATTTCTTTTTTTTAAGGTTTTTTTTTTTTTTTTACACTTGATTTTAGCTTAAAGGCCAAGAAGCAGTAAGTTTTTTGGTTTTTTTTTTTTTTTTAATGTTTATTTATTTTTGAGAGAGTGCACAAGCTGGGAGGGGCAGAGAAAGAGGGAGACATATGGTCTGTGTGTCGACAGTGGCACTTGAACTCACAAACCGTGAGATGACCTGAGCTGAAGTTGGATGCTTAACTGATTGAGCCACCCAGGCGCCCCTCTTTTTTTTTTTTTTTTAAGTTTTATTTATTTATTTTGAGAGAGAGACAAAGAGAGCACAGTGGAGAGGGGCAGACAGAGAGAGAATCCCAAGCAGGCTCTACACTCCATGCAGAGCCCAATGCGGGGCTCAAACCCACAAAGTGAACTGTACAATCATGACCTGAGCCAAAATCAAGAGTCAGATAAATGCTTAACCGATTGAGCCACTCCAGCACCCTGACTGACTTTTATTTCTTATGAAAAGTTTTAAATATATACCAAAGTAGACAAAACAGTGTACTGAACACATCACCCACCTTCAAATTGATAATTGAGAAATTACCACTTGATGGTCAGTCTTGTTTCATCTATATCCCCCAATTTTTCTTACTTTGAAAAAAAGTCCTAGACATCATATTATTTTAATCTGTAAGCATATATTTCTAAAAGATAAAAGCTTTTAACATAAGCATGTTAATTTTATCACTCCTATAAAAAAACTTAATATCTTAAAATCATCAAATAACCACTGGCCAGTTCAGATTTTTGCTGCTTCTAGTGACTTCAGAAACACAATATTTTAAGCATCATATATAAGAAAAAAGACACAAACTTTAAAAAGCAAAAATGGAGACTTCTGCTTCTGCCATGACAATAAATGCCCTCCTGCCATAAACAACTGTAAAACTGTACAAAACATATCAAAGAACCAGTTTCAGATGTTGGACAATATGCAGCACAGGACTGAGCAATTAGGTGAGCCCTATGACCACCCTGGCTTTCTGCCTGGTGGTGTTTTCCAGATGATGGTATAAGGAGAAAGAACCCAAACAGAAAACAAGATTCTGGCTGATTTGAAGAATAATAGATCAGAGTTCAGGAAGACAAAAGTGGCTGGAATTTTTATCTTAAGATGGGAGAACTACTCAAAAAGGCTACAGAAATCTACACTGGGGCACCTGGGTGGCTCAGTCGGTTGAGCGTCTGACTTCGGCTCAGGTCACGATCTCACGGTTCGTGAGTTCGAGCCCCGCGTCAGGCTCTGGGCTGATGGCTCAGAGCCTGGATCCTGCTTCCGATCCTGTGTCTCCCTCTCTCTCTGCCCTTCCCCCATTCATGCTCTGTCTCTCTCTGTCTCAAAAATAAATAAACATTAAAATAAATAAATAAATAAATAAATAAATAAATAAATAAATAAAAGAAATCTACATTGATCTGGCTGAATAGTAAGCTATAAATGGACATATTGAGACCCCACAAAGCTGGGTAAAAAACATCTAAAAGGAAGGAACAATTACCAAGAAACTGTAAACTGAGAAATTGCCAGAGCTTAGGTAAGGCTGAGAGAAGTTCAGAATGAAGAATGTTCATTGAATACCTTGGGGTATTTAATAGAGACTTCAGAAAGGTCACGCCTTTGTAGTAAAGCTAGACTGGACCTGTCCCAGTAAAGGTTAAAAGAAAAAATTCAGGGTCAAATTGATCCATACCTAATTTAGCTGCCTGCCAAGTTAACATTCTTTTAAAGAAGACAACAAAGCATGGGGTGCCTGGGTAGCTCAGTGGTTAAGTGTCCAGCCCTTGATTTTGACTCAGGTCATGATCTCATGGTTGTGAGATCAAGCCCTGCATTGGAATGCTCTCTCCCTCTCTCCCTCTGTCTCTCTCAAAATAAATAAACTTTAAAAATAAAGACAACAAAGCCTAGACACTCAGCATACAGAATTTCCAGCATTCAATGAAAATTACAAGACATGCAAAAAAGCATGAAATGATACCAGAAGAAAAACCAGTCAATAGTAACAGGTCCAGAAATGACAGAGGTTATAAAATTGACCAATAAAAAGGGTTTAAAAATAGCAAGTACAAACATGCTCAAGAATTTGTGCAAAAACTTAAAGATAATATGGAGATTGAAGTAAAAGGATGAGAGAGGATATACTATTACAATCACTAATCACAGGAAACTTGGAATGGTTAGTAACATGAGATGATGTAAACTTCAGGAAAAGTGTAGATGGAAAAGATACTAGAAAGTAAATGACAAATCAAGTAGACCAAAAAACAGTAAAGCTCTAGAAGACTTGAGCAACACTGTCAATGAACTTGTCCTAATTGACACTTAAACAGAATGCTATACCAGAAAGCATCAGAGTACGTGTTCTTTTCAAGTGCACTTAGAATATTTAGTGAGACACACCAAATAATGGACCATAAAAAATTTTTCAGTGAATTTAGGATTGAAATCATAGTGAGTGTAGTGCCATGTCCTCAACAGAATTAAAGTAGAAATGAGTAACATTTCTTGAAATTTTGAAAGTTAAATATTATCCTTCAGAATAACATGGGTCCACAATTTCTTTATCCGTTCATCAGTTGATGGACATTTAGGTTTATATACACAATGGAGTACTATGTGGCAATGAGAAAGAATGAAATATGGCCCTTTGTAGCAACGTGGTTGGAACTGGACAGTGTTACGCTAAGTGAAATAAGCCATACAGAGAAAGACAGATACCATATGTTTTCACTCTTATGTGGATCCTGAGAAACTTAACAGAAGTCCATGGGGGAGGGGAAGAAAAAAAAAAAAAGAGGTTAGAGTGGGAGAGAGCCAAAGCATAAGAGACTCTTAAAAACTGAGAACAAACTGAGGGTTGATGGGGGGTGGGAGGGAGGGGAGGGTGGGTGATGGGTATTGAGGAGGGCACCTTTTGGGATGAGCACTGGGTGTTGTATGGAAACCAATTTGACAATAAATTTCATATATTGGAAAAAAAAAAGAGAACATGGGTCTAAGAATAGATTACAAAGAAAACTAGAAAATATGTTTTGCTGTGTGATAATGAAAACATAATATTTGAAACTTGTGGGCTATTCCAAAGGCTATACTTTAGAGAAAAATGTAGTTTCAAATGCTTATGTTAGAAAAGAAAGGTTTAAAATAGAGGATCTAGGGGTTCATCGCTGGCTCAGCTGATAGAGCATGTGACTCTTGACCTCGGGGTGGTGAGTTCAAGCCCCACGTTGAGTACAGAGATTACTTTTTAAAAAATTAGATGAGATACCAACAAAATAGGAAACAAAAACAGTACTGAAACCAAAAGCTGGTTTCTTGGGGGGAAAAAAAACCCCAAATTGACAGACTCAGACGAAGAAAATAAAAGAGAAGACCTAGATTATCAAGGAGAGCACTAAATATTTTACCCAAAAGACAGATTAAGACAATCTGAATAGGTCAGTAACAAGTAAGTTCAGTGAATAATTGAAAAGAATCCCATAAAGAAAAGCCCAGGCCCAAATGTCTTCACTGGTGAATTCCATCAAATATTTAAAGAAGAGGGGCACCTGGATGGCTCATTTGGTTAAGCATCTGATTCTTGATTTCGGCTTAGGTCATGGTCTCACAGTGGTGAGATCTAGCCCCACGTTGGGTTCCATGCTAATCGTGGAGACTGCTTGGGATTCTCTCTCCTTCTCTCCTTCTCCTTCCTCCACCCCCCAAAATAAATAAAAAAATAAACATTAAAAAATATTTACAGAAGAAATAATAGCAGTTTTCAAACTGATTCATAAAATGAAATAGGAAATATTTCATAACTCATTTTATGAGGCCAGTATTTTTCTGATACCAAAGACATCACAATAAAAGGAAATCTACTAATTGTTCTTTCTCAGAAACAGAGCCACAAAAATACTTGACAGAATTTTAGCAAACTAAATCCAGCAACATAAGAAAGGATTTGGAATCATAACCAAGCGGGATTTACCCCAGAAATACAAGTGTGGCTTAATATCTGAAAATCAATTAAATATAATATCTCATAATAATTAGTAGAATAAAGTAGAGGTCAGTAGACTTTCTGAACAGGGCCAGATAAGGAAATATTTTTAGGGCTTCATGGGCCATACAGTCTCTGTCACAGCACCCAACCCTGCCAATATGTTTTACAAAGGCAGCCATAGAGTATACATAAACAATTAAGCATAAGTGTGCTCCAATAAAGCTTTATTTCTGTACAATGAGATTTGAATTTCATGTAAGTTTCACATGTCACAGGATCTTTAAAAAATTTTTTTCAACCCTTTGAAAACATCAAAACCATTCTTGACTTGTGAGCCATATAAAAACAGGCAGCTGGTGAGATTTACTGCCCCTTGGAATAAAGGACAGGAACTACATGATCATCTCAGTGTGTGGTGGCCTCTAAAATGGCCCCCAAATAACCCCTGACTCCTAGTACTCACACCCTTATGTAATCTTTCCCCATGAACGTGGACTGGACCTAGTGACTCATTTCTAACAATAGAATACTGCAAAAGAGATTGGATGTCACTTTGGAGGTTAAGTACCAAAGACTGTGATTCTGTCTTGCTCTGCTTTCTCTCAGGGCTGTGGCTCTGGAGGAAGCAGCCTGCCCTGTTGTGAGTAGCTCTGTGGAGAGGTCCATGTAGCAAGGAACTTAAGGTGTGGCCAGCGGCCAGCAAGGACCTGAAACCTATCAAAAACCAAATGAGTGAGCTTGGAATTGGATCTGCTGAGGTCTGCCAACAGCCACCTAAAATAAGCTTGGAAGGGAATTTGCACCCAGTTAACCTTTGAGATGAATGCAACTGTGACCAAGACCTTAATTGCAGCCTGTGAGACATCCTGAGTCAGAGGCACCCTGCTAAAGCTGCCTGTGCCTGTATTCCTGACCCACAAAAACCATGCAATAACAAATGTTGTTTTAAGCTGCTCAGTTTGGGGAGTAATTTGTTAAGTAATAGTAGATAATTAATACATCATCGGATACAGAAAAAAAATACATGGCAAATCCAACACCTATTTGTAATAAAAAAAATTCTCAACAAACTAGAAATAGAAGGGAGTTTACTCAATCTGATCAAAACCATCTATGAAAAACCTGCTGCTAACATCATACTTAATGATGAAAGACTTTACCCTAAGGTCAAGACCAAGGTAAAGATGTTCCATGTCACCATTTCTGCCAACATTCTGTTGGAGATTCTAGCCAATGCAGTAAGCTTGAAAGAAGAACAAGAAAGAAAGAAAGAAAAGAAAGAAAGAAAGAAAGAAAGAAAGAAAGAAAGAAAGAAAGAAAGAAAGAAAGAAAGAAAGAAAGAAAGAAAGAAAGAAAGAAAAGAAAGAAAGAAAGAAAGAAAGAAAGAGAGAGAGAGAGAGAGAGAGGAAGGAAGGAAGGAAGGAAGGAAGGAAGGAAGGAAGGAAGGAAGGAAGGAAGGAAGGAAAGAAAACTGACAGGAAAGAAGTAAACCATATTTATTCACAGATAACAATTCTAAAAGAAGTGCTTGAAAACAGCAAAACATTACTGAAAGAAATTAAACACCTGTATTAAAAGTATACAGAGAACTCTTACAATCAATAATAAGGCAATCCAGTTAAAGATTGGGCTAAACATTTGGGTAGATTTTCACCAAGGAAAGAGATGAATGGCTAATAAGCACAGGAAAGAGTGTTTGTTGCACAATTGCACAATAAAACCACAGTGGGATTACAATCCATACCCCCTAACATGACTATAATGAAAAAGAGAGTGCCAAGTATTGGCAAAGATGTGGAGAAACTGGGGCATTCATGCATTGCTGGTAGAAATGTAAAATAGTACAGCCACTTTGGAAAATAGTATGGTGGTTTCTTAAAAAGTCAAACATAAACATAGTGTAGGACCTAGCAATGCTAATCCTAGGCATCTACCCGGAAAAAATGGAAACACAGGTCCATACAAAGACCTAAGACACATATCTGCCAAATAGAATGTACAACTCTTATTTGGGTCCTAATTTGAACAGGTCACGTTGACAAAGGCATTTATAAGACAATTAGGGAAACTTGGACAGTCAGGCTATCAGATATTAAGGAATTAAAGTCATTATCCGTTAGAAAGATGTCCTGAAATATTTACAGGTGAAATAGTCTGGGATTTGCTTTAATTTTTAAATTTTTTTTTAACGTTTATTTATTTTTGAGACAGAGAGAGACAGCATGAACAGGGAAGGGTCAAAGAGAGAGGGAGACACAGAATCTGAAACAGGTTCCAGTCTCTGAGCTGTCAGCACAGAGCCCGATGCGGGGCTCGAACTCACAGACCGTGAGATCATGACTTGAGCCGAAGTTGGACTGCTTAACCGACTGAGCCACCCAGGCGCCCCTGGGATTTGCTTTAAAATACTGAAACAAAAAGCAGAGGAAAATAGATGAAATAGAAATAGTAGAATGTTAATAAATGTCAAAGCTTAACGATGGTACAAGTGCATTCTGTATTCACTCTTGTGTATATTTGAAATTTTCCATAAGAAGTTAGAAAAATTAAACTGAGAACTTGACTACTGTGGAAAAAGAGCCTTTAAGAAATTCATAAAGGGGGGGGGGAAGAAATTCATAAAGGGGCACCTGGCTGGTCAGTCAGTAGAACATGTGACTCTTGATCTGAGGGTCATGAGGTCAAGCCCCACATTGAGGGAAGAGATTACTTTTTCAAAAAAACATAAAGGCAAGTAGGTAATACTATTACATAACTTAGCTTGTTTGAGCCCAATACTGGTCCTTTACAGCTGCAAAAATCCAACCATTTCATACTGCCATGTAAAAGGTTATCTTAAGCAGAGATTTAAGTGAAAGAGCAGGAACAGAGCTTTCAGTCTTCATGTTGCACCACTTGCTGGCAAGTACTAGCTAGCTTTCTGGTATTTCTGTATTTGCAAAATGCATATAGGTCTCTTATCAGCACAGAGTAATTTGCTGTTAAACATTTCCAAATGAGAATCAAGCACCATGATCCCCTCATGCAAACGCTCATACACAGCACAGCGTTTCTTCTTTGCGAATGGCACCTGCCTCTTCCTCAGCATGAAAGATCCCAGGATTTACAGCTGCTTTTATTTGGGGTATGGAAATTTTATAGTTCTTATGTACAGACACATGTTTAATGAGAATCGTGCATGATTTACTAAAGATGCGTTCCTATTTATTCATTATTTTCTCCTTTTTCCATTTTTCAGTACATGTACTAGCCTTAGCAAGTTCTGTTCCAAACTCAGGCACCTTGACTTGGCTTCCTGTACATCAATAACAAACATGTCTCTTAAAGCTCTGAGGTAAATGTCTTCTACCAAGAATGTTCAATAATCAGAACAAATATACTTATTTTTTATTTCAAATAACTGAATTAAATTGGAATTGAAGGAAACTATGTTTTATGGATATGTACTATAGTTCAGAATAGATTTTTTGTTTTATCACTTGCCCAAATTACAGGACACACCCAGGTGAAATGACTAGAGGTAACTAGGATTTCTGAACAGACTGGCACAACTTCTACATGAATGATTTGATTTTTATGAGGGCTTGATTCCCGCCCCCCCCCCCCCCCCAAATGCCACATATCATTATAGCTTAGTGGCTTAGTGATTAAAGCAGCACTCTGGAGCCAGGTGATTAACCAAGTACTTCAAACAAATATAACCCTCCTGAGTTATTCCTTTCTATCTCATAGTGCTGTTAGGATTAAACAGTATTATTATTATTTGATAGTATTAGGCCAAATCGTGTAAAGTTGCCAGTATTTAACAACTTTTGTCTTATAAAAATGACGGCCTCATATAGTTCAACCTAATATATATAAAGCGCTTAGCAGAGTTTCTGGCATACAGTAAGCGCTTGATAAGTTTTGTTTTAATGTTAATGTATTTTTAAAGTACATTACAGAAAATGTACCTTAAAAGGAAGGTGAAATGCTCATTCTCTTTGTAACTTTACTTTTTTATCAGCCTTTTATAAATAATTATAGCCCCATGTATTGGTTATGTTCATGAATAGTAAAAATTAAGCTATTAAAAGAAATGTAGATTTAGTTGAGTGTAAGTAATCTAAAAATATGACTTCCTCTAGACTTTTCCTTATGAATATTGAATATATGCATTTAAAGCCATTTGCCATTTAGAATGATAAATAGGATAATATAACAACACTTACAGTTTACAAAATATTTTCCCATAATGATTTCATTTATTTCAAAACCTTGTGGGGCAGATAGGACACACACTTCATAGTTAAGAAAGTCTTAAAACATTTTTTAATGCCAGGTACTGTGATTTAACCATAAGATGTAAGTAAATAAGGTATCGTTGCTGCCCTTAAGCTGCTCAGAGCCTAGTGGGAGAAAAAATAAACAGTATGATAAGTTCTGTTATAGAAGTGAGTGCATCCATTTGAGGAGAACATAGGAGGGGCTATGGCTGATCTTAGATTAAGAGGAGTTCAGGCCGGTTTCCTAAAGTGACTTGCCTGAAGTCACACTATTTAATGCTGAAGAATGAACTTGAACCAAGATCCTCTGCCTTCGTTTTATAAAACAATTAAAGCAGTATTTTCCTAAGAATGTCCTAGAACTTGAGAGTCTTCCATAGTTCAAGTGAGAAATGAAAGACGAAACTAATATTTGATATAAGGCAGAGATCGAACACAATATATCCTAAATTCAGCCTGTGGAAGCAGTACTCCAGATACTTCACAGATAAGGAAAATTTATAGATCTTTTGTATTTTTTACATAAAAATGTAAATATCCTCATTATTACTTTGATAAGTAATAGAATTATTTGATAAAGAATCTGAATCTAAACTCTTCACTAATTACTCTGTTAACTTGAACAGGTCACTTAATTCCCATTTACTTTCCAGATCTTTTAAAGATGTGATAAGTGCAAAAAGAATATGTTTGGAAAGGATGAACCTCCATAACGGTCTAACATATCTGAAAAACAATATTGTGCTTTGTGCTTACTAGTTTAGCTGGATTTAAGAGAGCCCCTGTAGTGATATAGTCCCACATGAACACCACAAGTGTTGATAAATATGCTTTGTTGTTTTTGTTGTTGTTGTTGTTGTTGTTGTTGTTGTTGTTGTTGGTTGACTATATTCTAAATCTATGTTAAGTAAATATATTCTTAGGGGAGAACATGGGACTGTAGCCATTCCCTGACTAAATAGCCAATAAAATGAGACTTTGGTACCTTTGGAATTGGGTTTAGTCATATGTTTGTTTCATTTTGTTTTGTCCTAAGTGAGGGATGTCCACTGTTGGAGCAATTAAACATTTCCTGGTGTGACCAAGTAACCAAGGATGGCATCCAAGCACTAGTGAGAGGCTGTGGGGGTCTCAAGGCCTTATTCTTAAAAGGCTGCACACAGGTAATACTCCATGTAGTGCTTGTGAATGTTAGAAGAACCATGGACTTTGTAGGCAGTCCAAAGATATTGGCTTGAGGAACATGTAGTTGTATATTATTGGCCAAAGATACATACTTACCAAATACTAAAATGTTTTCCTTAGAGTAAAAAAACCTAAGAATTAACATCTGACCAAAGAAATTTATGAGGGGAGGCAAGATGAGGAGAAAAAATCACACCACGCATCCACCTCAGGCAAGAAGGGTCTCTTGCAACTTAATCTGAAAAGGAAACTTGCCATGTTGTCATTGTCTGAGACCTTAAACTGGAGAGGCAAGGAAGCCAGCTTAGTTAGCAATTTCGCTGGTTGTTTAACTACCAGGTTAAATGTGCCAAATATACAGAACCTACATTTTATAGTGTTGATGTTTACTTCCTGCCAGTCACATTACAAATCCCAACATATTTTGTCATTAAAAATTTTTGCTATCTTCATATTTTACTGTGGAAAAAAAATAAGGAATTGACATGGCAGTGTCTGGAAGGAAATAATCAAAAGTGAGTTTAGAAGTGATTGACAAAGTAGGGCTAGGCTCTTAAGAAATTATTTTACGGGGCGCCTGGGTGGCGCAGTCGGTTAAGCGTCCGACTTCAGCCAGGTCACGATCTCGCGGTCCGTGAGTTCGAGCCCCGCGTCGGGCTCTGGGCTGATGGCTCGGAGCCTGGAGCCTGTTTCTGATTCTGTGTCTCCCTCTCTCTCTGCCCCTCCCCCGTTCATGCTCTGTCTCTCTCTGTCCCAAAAATAAATAAAAAACGTTGAAAAATAAAAAATTATTTTACTAATGCTTACTGAAACCATACCTTGGATGCCGTTAAAAGTGCCCTTACTCTTTGACCATGATGGGACGAGTTCCATTGTTTGAAACAGAGCTTTGAAAGTGAGACTGCCTTAAAACAACAGCTTGAGCTTCTGGTTATTTATGGAATCCTGGAAAATATTGATTGGAATGCACCATTATACATTATAATCAATTACTTGCCATCTGTTCTCAGCACTGTACACATGGCACTGATCTTCCAGCAGCAGATAAACCGGATTCCTTTCTCAGCTCCTGCTCCCAAAAAGTTTGTTTTTAAAAAACTTTATATAGGAAGCATAGAAGTGTGAAAATTATTTTAGCTTCATAATCCCTGAACAAAATGCTGTGAGGCATATTTAATTTATCAGAAGAAAAATCCATAAACATTAGGCAGTGTTTATTTTATCTTTTCCTTGATTTGGTGATCATATGAATTTGATGTGGTTGGAACTGATGAAAAATACTGATAACCATACTAATGATATGAAGTCCACCTTTCTGTGATCACAGGTCATTGTTTCTGATTCATTGTTCTTTGAAATTTGGTTGGCTGTATTTAGAATGTATTAATGAATGTATACATTCCTAAATCTTTATCCCTTGAAACAATGTTAGTAATCATATTTTCTCTTTTTAATCTTTCTAGCTAGAAGACGAAGCTCTCAAGTACATAGGTGCACACTGTCCTGAACTGGTGACTTTGAACTTGCAGACTTGTTTAGTAAGCAGTCCTTCCCACAATTCTTTCGTATTAGTAATTCATATCAGTAATATCGTAAGAGCTTTAGTCATCAAGACCAGTGGTTATTCTACTTCAATCCTGGGGACACTGTAAACACACAGATGATTCTTTGCATGTTTAACAATAGTCACTCCTGAGGGTTTTAACAGAGATAATATAGAAGGTAGCTCTTGCAGACTTCCAAATAAGCGAACTGTAACTCCACCCCTTTTCTTTTTTTCTTTTCAAAGTGAATTATTCACAAACTTCAGTACTTAAAATATTTTTGGTAAATTAACTGCAGTCAGATCAATTAACATCTATCATTGGGTCATAACTATCGGGAACCACGGATCCAAACAGATGACAAGCAAAATGTACTCTTTAAATTTTTAATTTCCAAGTAGTATTCGTAGTTCACATTTGGCTTGTTTAGACTATCAGCTTTTTTTTGTGTCTATCCCCAAACCCCTGCATTTTGCTCAGAGAATTTGCTGAAACCACTCAGGTTCCTACAACATTGACAGTACATATTTAGCTTTTCTCTCTTGCCTGGAAAATCATATATGTGTTGCCTTGGAACGAGAGCCTCTCGTTGCAATGAAAAAGAGTTGATGAGGGCTTTCCTTGTTTTTACTAAAACTTCTTCTCATTATACCCTTCTCTTGTTTGATTACCTGAAACTTGAGAGCATAGTGATTGTTTAGTTTAAAGGTGACACATAAAGGGCCATATTTTGTGCAAGTGAAGCAACCTCCCCTTTCAAGCCCTTAAGGGATGGTTCTGATAATGATCTGCTCAGGAGGCTCCTGAAGACTGAGTTAAAGGAATGACATTCCTTTTAATTCTGATCACCCCTTCCTTTTAATTCTGACTGTCATAGTTACTATAGAATTTGCCTAATTTCATTTATGAAACCAAAATATTTGGCCTGACAGGAAGAGCTTATACAACTGTTGTAAACGTGAAACCATCACCTTACGGTGATAGGAAGAAACTGTTCTTAGGCATCTTCAGATTCTGTCTGTACACACAGATACACAGAGATACACTCCATAGATATTTGTGTGGATATATGTTACACACACATTCACACAACCATATAAATACATACCCTACCTACCATTTGCTGTTTTAGTTTCACTTCCTTTATCCTTTCAGCAGACAGAAAGTGCAGGTGGTAAGCGTAAAGAACCAGTTCTGTCATCAGTTTATTTTACTCTTTCCCTTCACCCAGGTCTTAGGGCATAAGTCATCCCTTCCGTAGAATGTGATGAAATGATTCACATTCCTAAGACTTCATGTGTCTGCCCAAAACTGTTGAAGTGACCAAAGTACATTCTTGAGCCATTCTCTTTTTCTGGACTAATTTGAAAACATAAAAGTTTAGTAAATTCTATTCTTTCTAAAATTTGAAGTATTGGTACATATGACTTTCCTCAACTTTCTTCCTTAGTAATCCCTTATAGATTTTAAAACATTAAGAAGGAAAAGGCAGCACAGCCCTATAAAACTTTCCTAATATCATATAACACAAGTTCTCATTGGCCTGGTAAATATGCATGTTTATCGATTGCTGTTTCCCCTTTACATTTCAATTATCCTTGTTTAGTAATAACATACATCACACTTGTATGAAAGTTACTTCCACATGTGTTGATCTTCATTAATTTATCCTCAAGATAAATCTTATATCTGCCTTAGCATCCATTTTTTATCTGTATCTTGTTTCAATTATGCAATATTGAGAATATACTGATTTAAGCAGTGAATATTTAAAGCTTGATTTTTTTTTTCAGTTGTCCTGGCAACCTAAGGACACTGACTGAACAGAGATGACAGGAGAGCTTTATTCTGAGGCTTATACAAAATTTGTGAAACTAACAGGACAAATTGAAGTGCTAATCATATCCTACATGTTAAGATGTTTATATATGGCATCTTTTTTTTTTTTTAGTGTAACATCTTGCTGTGTCCTTTTTATTTTAGAATAATTTAAAACACACAAAATTACATTTGGTTGATCACAGCTGTTTATCTCCATAAATGAGTATATTCTTTATATTATACAACTAAAATAAATACATAAATAAATGGATCTGTGGTTGATATGAAGTTGCAACTGTCATCCATCGGTTGTTTTATTTTTTCAGTAACTTAATATCAGCGTCAATTTTGAACTTATAAATACATTTATACTGCTGTGCTTGCCTGTTTTCTAGGTTTTAAAGTCATGTAATTGAATCTACCCCACGATGTACCTCATGCTGTTCCCAATCCCATTAGGTTACAAGAATCCCATTATAGCTTCCTCCTTTTACACCAAAAATGAGCACTGGGGCGCCTAGCTGGCTTAGTCAGTAGAGCATATAACTCTTGATCGCGGGGTCGTGAGTTCAAGCCCCACGTTGGGCATGGAGCCTACTTAAAATAAATTAAAATGAAAAAAATGAGCACAGATTCTCTCACAAACTAAATCAAAAGGAACTGAGAAGGAGAAACAAAGCGTATTCATTTTCTTTTAGGTCTACTACCTAATTAATATTAAGCTCTATTTTATTTCTTTTTGGTGCTTATTTTCAGAGGTAACATTTTTTTCCTTTTCTTCTGCTAAATAACTAATATCTATGGGATTTTTTTGCTCTTATTTATTTATTTATTTATTTTTTTAGCAAATCACAGATGAAGGTCTCATTACTATATGCAGAGGGTGCCATAAGTTACAGTCCCTCTGTGCCTCCGGCTGCTCCAACATCACAGATGCCATCCTGAATGCTCTAGGTCAGAACTGTCCACGGCTTAGGTAAACATTTCTTGTTTAGCTCAAAAAATCATGGGAAAGGAACAAAGGCCTTCTTCACCCAAATTTATTTCTTTGGAACTTTGAGATTTTTAAGGTAGACACTACAAGGCTACCCTTTTAGATGCCCAGCTACTTGCTTTGTACCTCATTCGATTACATGTAATTGGCCTAAACCAAAGGGTAATAGTCCCCATTTCCTACTTCTTGCTATCTAGACTAGAAAAAAAAATAACATTTTATTTCATTACTTGTCTTATTAAACTTTCATATAATTCATTTCTAAAGAAAGTTTTTAAAGGCCTACCCCTGTGGTTATTTGTATTGTGGTAATGATGCCCGGTAGGTACATAGAAGAAAGTATTTTTTAAAAAAGCCCTACAGGAAAACTTCCTTTGTGCTCAAGATCTTTTAGAGCAAAGCTTATTTCTCTATGGTTCCTCCTTTCTGCCAAAATATAGGATTGGCTGAATATTTACTAAGAATGCTGTTAGCATACACATGGTTTCAAACCCATATTGATTTTGTAAAAGCCCACAACACACTGTTTCATAATAAATAGGGATTATCCCCATATACCTGTTTTGTTTTTAAAAAAAACTGTTATTTTACTTATATGTTAGACATGTTGACCATTGTAAGGGATTTACAAATATTAATTCGTTTAATCCACAGAATACCATATTAGCACTGTTACTGTCTCCATAATATAGATGAAAAAACTGAAGCCCAGAGAGGTCAGATAACCTGTTCAAAGTCTCACAGCTAGTGAGTTCAAGAGCAAGATTCAAACCCAGGCAGCCTGGCTCCAGAACCCAGAAAACCTCTTGTCTTACATATAATAATCATTGTAAACCAATATAACTTCATTAAAGCTTTTTGTAGTCACCTGGCCAGGAGCCTGACCACCATTATTGAAAGAAAATTTGCCTAGATTATCAAAATTCCTTGATAGATCATAGACTTGGTCAGAATTAATAATGTCAGAGGCCTGGAGCTAAGGAGGTAGCCAAACTTCTCCCTAAAAATCTTACACTTTACCTTTTTCTCATTTGAAGAGAGGACTGTTCAGCTCCTTATTACTTCATGGCTTATTTTATTGTTCGAATAGAAAAGCTCTCAAATATGATAATCAAAAGTTCAGTCAGATCATGTTTTCCCATTAGATATATATAGCATTCATTTCTTATTGATTTTTGATAATGATTTCTTATACTGTGGCTTTATTTGTTTCAACTCACGTAGTAAGTAATTTTTGTAAGCAGACATAAAAATATTCTTTGGTACGGTCACACAGACACCACCAAAGTTTTCGCAGAAAGGAGCTACTTTTGATTCCCCAGTCCTGTGGTTGGCATTTAGGTTGGTGTTTAGCAGTTCCTGAGTAGGAGAGTTGTCTGCCAGCTCAGTTTCCCCCTCCTCTGGGCCTCCCCGGGAGCCTGTGGGAGGAGGCAAGAAGCCTAAGGGTATTTTTTCATAAGTATGGAATTTCATACTTGGTACAGGCCTGTGATTAACCAGTCCCTTCATAGAATTTTTAAAAGCTATTTAAATCTGAGTGAACCTACATGTAAAATAGGGAAAGAGAATAATTTACTTGAGCAACAGATTAATTGAAACAGAGTATTTATCTCCATTTCCTTTGTTTTCTAGGAGCAGGCTGCCCTCTGGGGGTAAGCAGTATGCCATCAAGAAGGCTTTTAAATGCATTTTTCATGCATTTTGGCATTAACTACAAGCTTCTATTATATTCTTCTGATTGCGTCACCCTGAATTGTGGTATTTACAGGACCACTTTATGATGACTCCATGAAAATGAGTGGCAAGATCTGTATACAGACTTGCTTAGCTGTTAATGTCACTATAGTATGCAGTGCCTAGGGAATAGGAGGTTGTTTTCTTAAATTCTTGCTGTTTTTAATAAACCCAGTTTTCAGGGAACAAGGGCTTGACTTTCACTTTTTTTTTTTTTTTTTTTTTTATAACAGAATATTAGAAGTGGCAAGGTGTTCTCAATTAACAGACGTAGGCTTTACCACTCTGGCTAGGGTAAGTATTTTCTCCAGGTTCTGTAGGTTTGGTTTGGGATTTTTCTTTCGGAGGAGTGAACAATGAGGGAAAAGTAGAAAGGCAGCAGAATTGAGGGTGTGGGATGTGAGGGAACTTCTCTGTGCTGTGGCTGGTGTTGCTGAGCATTCTCATGCTGCAGCTGTAGGCCTGTGGAATACAAACTGCTCTGGAAATACAGACGTGCGTTGGAGGACATGATGCTCCTTCATGAGACTTGATTTGTCACATTTTCATTAGATGGTAAACTAAGCAGGGACTTTCTCATGCTTCATGAAAGAAATTCTTGGTTACTTGGTATGCGACTGGTGGGTGAGAGTGATGTTGAAAGAAACGGATAAGCCCAATTTTAAATGGAGGTGGCTTAAGATTTTTTTGTGTTCTCCAGAATATGTTAATCCTTGGAATGGTTTATAAATCACTGTATGTATAATAATAGCATTTAAAATTATATTGTCTTTAACCAGTATAATGGAACATGGGGAAGGACCTTTGCTTTCAGGCAGATTGATGGAACATTAATTGGTCGGGGGCAACATATGGCATAACTAAATCGGGACATAAAGCTTACCTTTCAGTCTTCCAAAGAAAATAATTTTCATCAAATTATTTATGGTTAGAAGGCTCTGTACTAGCTTGGTATTAATGTTCAGGGAATTTATTCCCGTGGACTTGTAAGGTGTTAGATACTTTAAATGTAGAATAATTAAGAAATTTCACTGTGATCGAGGCCTTTTAAAATGTGTAATTAATGGAATAAGGCAGAAAGTGTCATTAGAATGACACCTCTGAGTTATAAGAGGTTGTTATAGGAATAACTTGAAAGTTAAGATTTTGTCGGTGTATTTAATACTACTTCTGGCCTTAAATTTTCCCATGTTTTAAATGTTTGAGCTATAATGTTTGGTTTTGTATTTTGTAGAATTGCCATGAGCTCGAAAAGATGGACCTGGAAGAATGTGTTCAGGTAAGAATGTGGATTTTTACTCAGAAATGCAGTATGATAGAAACTTACATAATATGTGCACAGCAGAACATTCAGTTCCTTACCCTAATGTCATGGAGTGCCTGCAGCATTGCTGACTCTCCATTTATTGTGGTGTCCTCTAGGCATACCAGGCAGAGGTACTGTGGTATATGTGGTAAAGAACTAGAAAAATACATGCCATCAATATAGTTACCAGTGGAAAGAAAGAAGACCCAAGTATTCAGGCCATAAAGATGTTAAAATGTTTCCTTAGACCTACAGGGTTGTAATTCTAGTAAATAATTAAAGCTCCCATCACATTGGCAATATAGAACTGCATTTTTTTTTTTTTTTTTTTTTTTTTAAAAAAAAGCTTAATGAGACCCTGGAGCCCTTACATCATTAGCCCTGGAAATCTGACTCTACCCATTGGGCAGACAGACTGACCAGATACTGCCTTATGAACAATTTCTTTTATTACCAGTTTTTAAAGCTTTGAGATTATTAATTGATTGGAGAGAAATTTTGAAGGGGCACTCCTACTCCTAAAAAGAAGATAGAGTAATAAATTTTTTTATAGTAAAAATAAAGGAAAGAGACTCCAGTAATTATAGAAGTCAGTTTTTTCTAAAATACTTGTTATCCAGACACTACTTAGCAGCTATTCTTACTAAACTAAAACTTGTTCACATCCATCTATCTTTTGCACTTGCCTGAGTGTCCCATGTGTCCTCCCTAGTGTTGCTCCTTCTGAGTGATGTGCACATGCCTGCCCTCCCCAACCTTTCACCCCCCACCATTTCTTAACCCCTGTGAAGCTCTGTATGTTATCATCATCATCATCATTTCAGAGTTGGAGGGACATTTGAAAAGAAGCACCAATTTACTTTCCAGCCTTAGATAACTATAAAAGACTGTTCTTCCTTCAAGAGTTCTGCTTCTTGAATGTTCATAGCTAACCCAGAGTCCCGCAGCCCCCTTCTGCCACCTTTGGGAAAATACCTGACACCCAGTTTATCAATTCAGAGTTAATGGCATGACTTATAAAATATAAGCCAAATATATATTCTTAAAAATTTGAGGATATTCCCACATTAAATTTTTTTAGTGAGCAGTGTCTTCTGATTCTTTTTTGTGGTTGTTCTAAGGAGGTAGAACAAAGTCTAATGGATAGAAACTACAAGGGGACAGATTTTCATTCATTTCAGAGACAAAGGATTTTCAATAGACTATTCTTTGAATAGTCAAAGATGAAAATTAGAGATGACTAGATGTGTTCAAACCTGCCTGGATAGATTCTCAAAGAACAGGTTCAGGTAGCTGATGGGATTTCAACCTTAGGTTCTGTTATTTGATGATTGATATCAGGATACCAGTCTAGGGGTGCCTGGCTGGCTCAGTCAGTAGAGCATGCGACTCTTAATCTCAGGGTCACAAGTTCAAGCCCCACATTAGGCATGGAGCCTACTTTAAAAAAGCGGGGGGGTGGGGGGCGGGTATCAGTCTAGAATACAAGTGTACTCAAGAATGAGGTACAGCCATGAGGCTTTTTTGGAATTATACCTATAATAAACTTCTGTGTTTCTTTCAGATAACAGATAGCACATTAATCCAACTTTCTATACACTGTCCTCGACTTCAAGTATTGGTGAGTTTGACTTTTCGAAAGTTTTGTGTTCATTGGATTCAATCAAAACCCAACTCTTACTTTACTCTTGGTGTCTGGCTACCATTGTGGGAAAGCATATATCTCCAAATTGCCAATTTACAGAGGACCAAAGGATTATGTTATCAGTACTTAGAAATTGAAAAGTGACATGAAGAGTATGAAATCTGCCTCCCACGTGAATTATACTTCAGCCTGAATGATGGCTAAATTTCAGAGATCCAGGGGACAAAATGGCCCCAAATTCAATTTGCTTCACTTGAGACTAATAGGTCCTATAAAACAGAACCAATCAAGGCTTTACTAGGGGTGTTCTGTGCTACTGTTTCCAGTAATACTGTGGGAGAGCATTCTGCTTGACTAGTTTGTGTCCAGGCTCATTTTTGTGTGTACTTAGTGCCATATTACTATCCAAAATTGGGATAAGGGGTTCTGAGTTTCACATGGAGGAACCAGGAATTTAAGGAAAACTGGTAAAGAGACTTATGTGAAGAGATGACCACACCTAACAGGTGTAAGAATCATCTTCAGTTAATTAGCTGCTTGGGCATTCCCCTGTATCAGATATTCAGTGTTTAGTCCAAATTCCAGAAAATTTTATTCAAGAAAAGCTTGAGGCCCCTTTGCCTCTGTACAAAAGTGTTCATTTGTGTATGGGGGTGCGTATGTTATTTTGTTTATGAACTATTTCACAGTCGTTGCATGCACTCACACAGTGTATTTAGAATCACACATAGAAATGTCAGTCATTGATTGTGAAAAGCAGAACCCCAGCAGCTCTAGTTTGCTCTCATTTTACCACATGGATCTAGTGATGGCTCCATATACATCAAAATCCAACCCAGAAGGTTTCCTTCCCGACTGTGCACAGGCCAATGGCTAGAAAAACACCATGAGATGTTTCAGTGACCTTCCTTGCTCTATTTGGCTGCAGAGTCTGTCTCACTGTGAGCTGATCACAGACGATGGAATTCGTCACCTGGGGAATGGAGCCTGCGCCCATGACCAGCTGGAGGTGATTGAACTGGACAACTGCCCACTAATCACAGATGCTTCCCTGGAGCACTTGAAGAGTTGTCACAGCCTTGAGCGGATAGAACTCTATGACTGCCAGCAAATCACACGGGCTGGGATCAAGAGACTCAGGGTAAAGATGGCTGCACACTCTCCAGCTCTAGTGCTCTCCGCACCCTTTCCTTCTTTTGTTTCTTTTTTTTTTCCTCCTTTATTTCCTTTTCTGTTTTTGTTCTAGATTTAGATTTCTGTGATTTTTATATTTACTTGGACATTTAGCAAAGAGGAAAAAATGGAGAGCAAATGCAAGGATAGATAGTTTTTACCTGTTGTTCTAGATGGAAATTTAGTAGCAAAATAGCCACTGAGGGATAAAAAAGTAGGTCTCCTCCCAGCATAGTTTCTCCAATAATGTCCAGGGCTCAATAACATACAGAGTCAAAAACACGTGCCACAGTCAGGAAAGAAAGGAATAACATAAAATATTTAGTTAGATGGGATTTAAGAATTTAATTTGTATTTTTCTTTCACATCAAACCCTTTTTCTGGTGTTCTTATTTTTTAAGACAAGTGGATTTAAAAGGTTTTTTTTTTTTTCACCTTTTCTTTTAGCCCCATCCTCCATAATAAAGAGACCCATGCATAGCCAAATGACTGGAAGACAAGTTGCTAACAAGGAGGTTATAAAAGGCTGGATGAATCTATATGTTAGATTATTCAGCTCAACAGACATTTATTGAAACATCTGTTTCACACCTGCTGTGGGAAGGGCACTGTGCTTAGTTAGGCCCTTACAGCCAATGTCTAAAAACATCCATGTTGGTCATATGGCATCTGAGTACATAAAGGAGACCAAACCTCATCTTGAGATCCAGTTGGCCTTAGTTCCTCCTCTCCCTTCAGACCTAGAGGACTGAGAGCATAACCGCAATGGGGAGGCCTTGGCAGCCATATTCCTTCTACACCACAAGGAGAGAGCCACAGACCAACCAGAGCCTCTTCTATGGCCTCCCTACAGTAGGGTTCCTAGACCTGCCTGGCTGTCCAAAATCTCTTCCATCTCTGAGTTCTCAAGACTTTTTTTGTCTATTCTTCAAATCATCATTTAGCATTTTTGTACTTTAATTTAGCTATTTTTTTTTCAACGTTTATTTATTTTTGGGACAGAGAGAGACAGAGCATGAACGGGGGAGGGGCAGAGAGAGAGGGAGACACAGAATCGGAAACAGGCTCCAGGCTCTGAGCCATCAGCCCAGAGCCCGATGTGGGGCTCGAACTCACGGACCGCGAGATCGTGACCTGGCTGAAGTTGGACGCTTAACCGACTGCGCCACCCAGGCGCCCCTAATTTAGCTATTTATGTCTAGACTGTTAAGTTCCTTAGGAGCAGGATCTCCATGTTGACCATCTTTGTATCCCTCTTATGTTAACTAGCACAGTATCTTGAACATGGTAGCAATTCAGAAACTATGTAGTAAAAACTGGAAGTGTTTTGTTAAAAGAGGATACTGAGGTTTTATCAGAAGAAACATCCATCAACTTCCAATGACTTAGAAAAAATTATTTATTTAAAAAAAATTTTTAATGTTTATTTTTGAGAGACAGAGATGGAGTATGAGTAAGGGAGGGGCAGAGAGAGTGAGGGAGACACAGAATCAGAAGCAGGCGCCAGGCTCTGAACTGTCAGCACATAGCCTGACATGGGGCTAGAACTCACAAACCACAAGATCATGACCTGAGCCGAAGTCTGACGCTTAACCGTCTAAGCCACCCAGGCGCCCCAGAAAAAAATTATTTTAAGCTTATATCGTTGCTTTCAACTTTGGGAATCCAAGTAGGAATCCCTTTGGGACAGGTTAAGAGATTAGTATGAAATTTTTCCCCAGTTTTACTATTATGGAAACGGGTACCAAGGTTATGTGAGCTGTTTAGTCATTTAGAATAACATGGGATACTACAAAGCGGAACCCAGCCCTCTCAACATCCTGACCGACTGGTACTTAGCCTCTGCCTTGCTTTCATGTTCACTCAGCCCCTCAACGTTTTTTCTGAAAAGCAACATTGCTCCTTCTGTTTAAGCCCTCTCTCTTAGTAATGTTTCTGTCTTGTTTCAGACCCATTTGCCCAATATTAAAGTCCACGCCTACTTCGCACCTGTCACTCCACCCCCGTCAGTAGGGGGCAGCAGACAGCGATTCTGCAGATGCTGCATCATCCTATGACAATGGAGGTGGTCAACCTTGGTGAACTGAGTATTTAATGACACTTCTAGAGTTACAATGGAGTCTCCAGTGGAAGCAACCCCAGTGTTCTGGGCAAGGGTTACAAAGTGAGGGCAGCGTCCAGATCCCCGAGGCACACATAACATGCACACCCATCCTCACCCCCACCTTCTAGTTCTGTGACCAGGGGACTGAAGCCCATGCCGGCTTTATCAAGTGGATTGGTGAAACTTAACCATTCCTGTTGGACATGCCAAGAAGAAAATCATAGGCAAGGTAGAGGGAAGGGGGCATTCCAGCAAACCCAGTGTTATTGCTATTGCAGTTTCTTCATTTTGTTAAGGGGTTTCTTTGGTGATTTTGGAACAGCAACTGCAGTCCTCCAGGGTCAAGGAAAGCATAGAAAAACAGTATATGTTATATCCAGGGACCAGAAAGAAAATTTCTTTGCATCCTATAAATGATAGCCATCCATCGTGAGATGACTACAGAGCTTCTCTGCTTCCTTGTTCCCATGCCAACATGCTGAGCATGCTCACAAAGAAGGCTCATCCATTCCTCCTCCTGTGTTTAAGTATTTGGCCCAGAGGTTTCCTAAATGGTTGTGCTGAAATCGCTGTGGTCCAAATGTGCTTACTCACTCAAATTGTCACTCTCGGTAGCACACTTGTGCACCTGTCTTTCGTTCTTTGTTGCTCCCTCCTGCACTCTTGCTCAGTCTGTCACCTGTTCATAGTCTGCTTACTCACACTCAGTTGTTACTCTTTTGCTGTTGTGTTTACAGTGTGCATTTTGGATGATTAGTTGGGGTTACCAAACATTTTTAAAAAAGACAGTATCAATAAATATTTTTTTAATTCTAAATTTTACCATTAGGGGACCCTGCCTGAATCTTTGCCAACCTGAAGAGAAACTATAACAAAAATAAGAAATGTTATGAGAAGAAATTGAGCTAAAACTATTTTGACGAAAACAAACTTTGCCTTTTGGTTTCTGTTATACCTTGTGATATATAATAATACGCATGATATACCCAATATCCCCCTGCACATTTTTCCTTCCATCAAACTCCACTAACTTAATAAGGAGAGAGAAATGCATTATTAGTAAAGAATGGAATGGTGAATCCCAAAATTGAGCCTGAAGGCCCCCCTACCCACACTCAGACATGTCATATGTTCACTGAAATCGAGGTGTGAGTGGTATCATCCCTGATTTGTGTCTGTGAAGTTGTTTGCTTTAGTATGAATGCTGCTACAGTTGCTGTGCAGTCTAGCTGGTCAGTTTCTCTCCCCACCCCCCCCATTTCAGCCTATCAGGGACACAAGAATGACCCTAGAATAGCTGGTCAACTATATGTCAGTGTTGGTGGTATATTTCAAATGTTGGCGCCAGAACCACTTCAAAACCTGTCAACCATATCTCTCTTGTGCTCCAGACTTCCTGTGAATGAAATAGGGGGGTAACCAGGTGAAGGCTTTGGGGCAGGAGAAAGAAAACATTGAGAGGAAGTAGGGGGTTCAGTGTCTCTGCCCAGCATAATCACCAGAGCCGAAGGCAGGTATTCAGTGTCCGTGACTCAAAGAAGAGGCCTCCTTTCTTCTTCCTTCCTCCCCCCCAAAAAATCATAAAGGATGAGGGAAATAAGATGAGTTTCTCAAGTATGAGAAGTAGATTTCTAAACCCCAAGGTTGAACATCTTGTGTGATTTTTTAATAGGACTTTTTTTCGGGGGGGGGGGGTCTTTTAGGACATTATCGCTCAGTCTGCCATGATCTTAGATCATCTTCTGCATGACCTAGACTGTTGTAAGTCTTGTTGTAATGCTGCAGGTGCTGGCTCTACCAGCATATGTAAGAATAAAGTAGAACTTCTTTCTCCAAAAGCAATCAGATGAAAGGGTCCTAGAAATCTGTATGATTCACCATTATCTTGCATGTTAAATTTATTTTATTTAAAAATTTTTTCAATGTCTATTTATTTATTTTGGGAGAGGCAGAGAGAGAATCCCAAGCAGGTTCTGTGCTGTCAGCACAGAGCCTAACCCTGGGCTCAGTCTCATGAATCATGAGATCGTGTCCTGAGCCAAAATCAAGAGTCGGACGCTAAACCAACTGAGCCATCCAGACGCTCCTGCATGTTAAATTTATTTAAATCCTACTTTGTTATGCCCTTTTAAAGGCTCAGATTTCTTCATTTCCCCTTCCCTTTATCTTCTTTTCAAATTATCATATGAGGAATATACTTGAAAATTTTTTTTATTTGAGCGTAGTCAACATAGGAATATACTTTTTAAAATGAGACTCATTGTTATACTCCATCCATACAAATACACACATATGCACGCACACTTCCAGATATGGTTAATAATATTCAGATCCCCAGGTCACTCATTCAAAACAAAAGTAAAAAGAAAAATATTTAGAGACCATCTGCTCTAACATATTATGGTTTGTTTTTTTTTTGTATTACCTGAACAAATTGACCGTAAAACACTGATTGATTAGTGAGTATGGATTTAAAGTGCCCACTAGTTGAGACTATTAATACCTCTTTACCTAAAAAGTACATAAGTTTAAAACACCCTATTCACCAAAACATGAACAGCTTGGAAATGCCGTTTCTCAACCCAAAAAGTGTACCCACGTGCAAGTCCCTGGGGACTTGCATGGGTGATCCCTACCCGTCTGGGCCAAGAACAATCAAGTGAGAGGAAAAAGGAGTGTGCAGCACTGGCTTGTATGTGGTCAGGACTTGTTCCTTTCCAAGAAAACTTCAGGCCCATCAAGGTTGGGAGGAAATATATTTTTTATGCCAGTCTGCAACCTATACCAGCTGATGAAATGTACCAGGACTTTGAGAATCCAGAACATGGTAAGTTTTGGATAAGTGGAAACGGTTCTGCCATCTGAACATAGTGCTTCCTGTCTCAATATCAGGGACACTTTTGAAAATTTAGTAAGGCTTCAGAGGTATAGGAAAACCTCTCCCTAGGAACAGCTTATTGGTCCATTTATCTGACTCCCAAGTCCCTGAACTTTATGCCTTCTGTGATGAAAAAAAATTCAGAGTGAATGGCGAGATTTGGGATAAGTCAGAAGGTACCCTCAAAGCTATTGCATAAACCTGCAGGTAGCCAGGAGGAATTAATCATTGTCTGTGTGGAGAACATTATTAACATTATTAAACACCCAGATCATCTCTTTTTAAAGCAGCCTTTCCCCCCTTTTTCCAGCATTATTTGCTACATCAATATCTTTTATAGCCTCTACATTGGCTCCATCAAGAAGGGACTTCCTGTCTGCCTGATTCCAGCCTTTTCTTTTTTTTTTTTTTTTTTTTTTTTTTTCCGCTTTGACTTCTCCCATTTTCTTCTGATACCCGTCCTTCTATTTAAAGCTTCCATCTCATTCCCAACGATGCTGCTGATTTATCCTCAGTTGTCTCCAGTCTAGCTTCCTCTTTGGGTCCTTGTCCTGATCTAGGCAAAGTCTCCTGGGCAGCCTTGAATTCAGTAACTGTCGTGTGCCTCAGGCCATTTTCCACTGGGTTGTCTCGGACATTTGCTCACCAAATTTGAAATCAAGCTGTTGGATATGAGGAATTAAGGAGATCTGGCTTCATCTTTTTTTCCCCTAATATTTGGAATATGAAAGCACATTGTGCTCTTTGTAAAAAATGTTGTCTCCTCCTAGTCTGCTCTTTAGTGGATGTAAAAGTATTTCTTAAATGGTCTTTGTAAATTTCCACATTCATTACGTTGATTTAGCAGACCTATAAGTCAGAAATTTTACATATTCCTTATATCACATATTTTAGAGGGAAACCTGGCAAATATTTTTATGATGCTTTATTTGGGACTCTCCAAACCATTTGAACTGTTCAATACAGCTATAATACTACAGCAGTCAAGTTCTTTTATTTCTCCTAATTGTCTTGTAAAATACATTGTTACCAGTTTGATAGCCCACTAATGCCCTGGTGGGGTGGGGGTGGGGGGCACTAAACAAGGTGTGCAGTGGAACTTGTCCAGGTCTGAAATTGTAGGGAAGTGTGAGAGTAGCATTGGAAGGAAGAGGGGACGTCCTGCCTGCCTGTGTGGGCAGCATATCCTTGGGTGACTGTGGTTTTGGAGAAGAGGAACACTTGTAGATCATGGTTGACCCTTGGCCATTTAATGTTTATTGTGCTGAAAGTTTCAAACTGCATATGACAGTTGCTATCAGTGAGAGAGGAGGGGTTTAAAGGAAATGGGTCTGTTCTGCCTTTCCCTCCTTGTGTGCATGATTTAAGATTAGGTTTCTAGCCCCATTGCGCATCCTGGCTGACGGATTCTTTCAGTGGTATGCTTTGAGCTTATGGAACAGTTTTTTAAGAGATTGCCTTCCTATGTGCCCACCAGTTCTAGGATCTTTAATCACCTCAAGCCCAGGCAGTGTGAGTTAGTGGAGTCTTGTTTGAGAAGAGGTGAAGGATATTTGGTTGGAGGTCTGGAGGCAACCCTCCCCCTTACAATGATCTTGAACCAAAGATTCTCAAAGCAATAGGAGGATGAGGGGAAATATGGAATCTAAGCCTTTCCTCAGCTTTATTTCTATCCTAAATTTTAAATGTAATATTGGAAGATAGAGAAAACTATGTAAGACCGTATCAGTAGGGTATAATTAACCCAGGTAATTTGGGAATAACATCTGGCTGTACCTGCTGTATTCAGGTGCCCTAACTTAACATCTGGTTCTCCAGCAAAGAACATGCCGCTCTAAGCTTCCCCTCTCACTTCATACAAACTCTCCCTGCCAGGAACTACCATTTGAGGCAAGTGAGTTTTCTGCATGAAGGGCTTCTGCAGCTCCCCTCACAAGGCAAGTCTACCTGTTTGTCCATTTTTATTCTTAGGACGTCAGCTCTCCATCTCTGAAGGCTTTGACCCTTCTTAGGAAAGTCATTAAGAACCTCTCACCTGAGTCTGAGTAAATCTTTGGAGCCCAACAGAGTTACACTTAATTTTCAGCAGAAAAAAATTTGTTGGACAACCTCACATGTGGGATATTAAGAGAAATTCTGTAATGTGTTTATTCCATCTCTGCCTTATGTTTTTTTTGAATAAGCCCTTAGTGGAGTTTGGTTCAAAAATGTTGTCTCTGTGCTTCCTCAGCCAAGATGTTTCACTGCCCTTTTAGGAAAAAGAACCATGAACAACCAAAACTATCAGCTGACTCTTTCTATTTTCTATGTTTTTCAAAAAGTGTCTTGTTTTGAAGAACTGGGGTGGGAAAATGGTCGATAAGACTCATTCAGGTCTGGAACTGGGGCACTTTGCTTCAGCTACAAGCATCTATCCTGCCTCACACATGTGAGTAGATTTACTTTCCTCTCCATTCAATGAACTCCATGCCCTTCTTACTGGCAAGGAGGGCTTCTGTTTTCCACGCACCTAACCAGAGTCCTCCAGATGGGGATTGGCATCCCTGAAAGAACCTCCAGTGCTTCTGAGCATGGTTTTCACCGTGGTGAGAGTGGGTAGCCAGTAATTGAGAATCCCCACCCTAAGAAGAGATGGGAGAAGAAAGGTGTTCACACGCATACCCCAGGAACGCAGGGAAATCTTTGAAGTTACGTGTATTTTATTAAAGTGGAAGAAGAAAACTTTGCCCCACAAAGTTTCACTTGTCACTGTTGCTTACTACTCACTTTTACTAATTCAAATCTGTATCGCACTGCTGCTCACACACGTGTTTCTTACCTTCGCCTAACCCTTCTCAGCCCCTGAAGTCACTGTTTTGTTTTTCTTTTTTCCCCTGGCACTAGCGAACGACAACCGAAAGTCTTAGAAAATCTTAACTTGAGAAGGAGTCTCTAACTGGCATGGTTTGATTAATTATTTTACCTGCCCCCACCCCCAAAGACGTGAATGACTTTCTTTCCTAGTGCTATATAATAGATCTGTAATAAGTGAAACCTTTGCTGCTACTTTTCTGGGTTTACATGTTTTTTCCTTCCCTTAAGAATAATTTCTTACCTGTGCTTCTCTGATGACTGTTAATTTCTAATAAGTGCAGGAAGAGGTGAGCCTGAGATTTCTTCTCTTACTCCCCTCCTCACCTTACCCCCAAACTACATGCTAACCTCTAACATGCACAAGATCTGTGGGGTGGGGCTCAGCAGAAGCTACTAGTGTGTTTTCTTACCATGCTGCAGCTCTCAGAGCTGGCCCCTGAGGATCTGTGACTGCCCAGGCTCAAGGGTTACTGGAGGGGGAGAAAGGCCTTCTGCATTTTGCCTTTCTCCAAGTTTTAAGACTAAACCTTCAGCTGCCTCCCACCCTGGCCACCTCCTTTTTCCTACCAGGAATTGTTTCCAGGCAACCTGCCTCAGGCATTTCCCAGCTGCTCTCCTCACCCTTGCCCACCTCCCGGTGACCCTGAGAGCACAGACCTGTGCAGAGCTCAGAGAGCTGTGAGGACTATCCCTGCCTGTCAGACTCTGCCTGAGGACAGAGATGGGTGGGTAAATGGTGCTGCGGGAGAAATTTTTACCTTCAAACCAGGCTGTTCCATCCCTACACTATAACCCCCTCTGAAACCTCTCTCTGAGGGGACAAAAGGCAGAGGATGGTTGACTGGCAGGATCTGATCCCAAACATTGCTGTGGCCTAAGCCTCGGGCAGCCATTCGGCCTACCCTGGAGCGCTTCAGTGTGCAGGAGCTGCTGCTGGTTTCTCCACCGGGCCTGCCCCAGTGCGGCTGACACAGTTCCCTACTTGGTGACTTAACACCAGGTTCCATTAGCTGTCCAAGTGACTGTTTGCACCCAGTACTTTTGGCGCTTGAGGATGGGGGGAGGGAGGGTTATTTAAAATAAAATCCGAGGTGGCAGTAAGGATTCCTTTTGCTTTAAAATCTTTGGACTAAAAGAAAAATGTTTTTTTATATATAAATATATAAAGTAAATTGTTATGTAACTATTATTGTTTCCTGTATGTTCTAATTTTGTTTTATGATGTAATTAAAGGAAATAAGCTGTGAAGACTTTTCATTTTGCTGCGGAAATAGCCTGTCTTGGAGCTACGATTCTTCTTGAACCCTAGAACTACAAAGGCTCCTGAGGCTGAATGATGGGGCATCTTTTTGGCATCCTTGTAGATATATTTTTTAATACTCTTTAATAGTCTTTAGTAATTATTTCATAGCCTTAATACCTTTTTAATAGCCCTTATTTAATACCCTGAACTCCTTGTCTCTAAGAAAAACAGAAGACGTAATATAAATCAGTTTCTAAAAAACTTTGTTTTAACTCCTTTGACAGCAGTAATTCAACCTGAGGCCTCTATCTGTGCAGGGCATTGCCCTTCCCTTGACAAAGACAGAATGATGGTACAGGAGTCCCATGGATAAACAAACAAACTACAAGTTATATTGCCTTTCACCCAAATGACCTCTGCCAGTTGACCTTTCTGTCTCAGTGGGATAACAGCACCTACTTTATAGAGTGTGAAGATTAAAGAGATAATGACACACAGTAAATACTTGTTAACCTGCTTTTATTCCCTTCATGTCAACAAATACTTCAGTATCTAGTCAACGCTAGAGGCTCCTAGGTTGAGGGACAGATACACAAAGGTTAATACAGTGGGGGCGCCTGGGTGGCTCAGTCAGTTGGGTGTCCAACTTTGGCACAGGTCGTGATCTCACGGTTTGTGAGTTTAACTCTCTGCTGTCAGCATGGAGCCCCTTTGGATCCTCTGCCCGCCCCCTCTGTGTGCACCTCCCCCACCCACGCGCTCTCTCTCAAAAATAAATAAAATTTAAAAAACAAAAACAAATGTTATTGCAAAGGGGTCCCCTATCCTGGTGGAGTTAAGCAATGGAGCCAAACCAGCAATCAGGATTTCAATCTCAAGGTATCTACCCTGCATGAAACACCTTTGGGGAGCTCTGTGGAATTCTAGGCCCCACGTGATCAGTGATAACTGAGGTAAATGATCAATAAGTAATTAAGCAGATATTTTTAAGAGGGCACTTTGGCCTGTCTTCCAGTCTCTGCATATGGGTTTTCTCTTTACAATGTTTTAGATTTTTTTTTTTTTAATGCTTATTTATTTTTGAGAGAGAGCATGCGAGCAGGGGAGGGGCAGAGAGAGAGGGAGACACAGAATCCAAAGCGGGCTCCGAGCTGTCAGCTCAGAGGTAGACGCAGGGCTCGAGCACACTAACGGTGAGATCCTGACCTGAGCCAAAGTCGGCCACTTAACCAACTGAGCCACCCAAGTGCCCCACACAGTGTTTGAGATTTTTAATAATATTTTGAGGGAAGAGAATGAAAAAAAAGAGAATAAGATACAGCCCATTATTACTTTAAGGTTTTATGTTCTTAAGTAATCTCTACAACCCATTGTGGGGCTTGAATTTACAACCCCAAGATCAAGAGTTGCACACACTACTGACTGAGCCAGCCAGGCGCCCCCCGCCCCCCTCTCCCCGCCAGCCCCTGCCATTATCTTTTGTTTTATTATTATTTCCTTTCTTTTAAGTTCATTTATTTATTTCGAGAGAGAGCAAGAGCAAGGGAAGGGCAAAGACAGAGGATCCCAAGGAAGCTCCATGCTGTCAGCACAGAGCCCGACACAGGGCTCAAACCCATGATCCATGAGATCATGACCTGGGCCGAAATCAAGAGTCAGCTGCTTAACCAACTGAGCCACTTTTCTTAAAAGCACTTTTAAATAAAATTGGTTTTCGGGGCGCCTGGGTGGCGCAGTCGGTTAAGCGTCCGACTTCAGCCAGGTCACGATCTCACGGTCTGTGAGTTCGAGCCCCGCGTCAGGCTCTGGGCTGATGGCTCAGAGCCTGGAGCCTGTTTCCGATTCTGTGTCTCCCTCTCTCTCTGCCCCTCCCCCGTTCATGCTCTGTCTCTCTCTGTCCCAAAAATAAATAAACGTTGAAAAAAAAATTAAAAATAAATAAATAAATAAATAAAATTGGTTTTCTACATGGAAAAAGAGATACAAAAAAAAAAATAATAAGTTTCAGGTCAATTTTAATCCTAAAAGTGAAATGCAAAATTAAAATTTTAATTTTGAAAAATATGCATAGGAAAGGGAGAGATTTCTTAAGACCTAAAAATTAAAAGATTAAGATTAAATCCAACTACATTTTTTAAAGAAAAATAAGGATAAAGCCCCACAGCCTCAATGTTAAATAATTCTAGTATTTCCCAAATCTCTAGAGCTTTTAAATCTCCAGACGTTTTAAATAAGCATAGTGATTTGATAGTTGAATGAATGGTCTTTTGGAGGCTTTAGTGTTTAGTTTTTGGGCAAACCAGTTGGGAGAGGGAAAAAAAAGTCCAGACATTTATTTATTCCTCTGTCTCCGACTCCATACCTTACCCAACTCTATACTTTAGGAAGAGGACCAAAACACCAAGAAAATTGAACAAGCATTAAAGATACATACCTTTAAATTAACTTTTAATTTTAAGAAAAGGAAATGGTGAATACAATTTTAAATAAGCATGGATCGATGTACCTGTGTTCAGGCAGCTCTGCTTGGGGCAAAAGCGCCTTATTGGCAAGTTATGTGCCTCACAGGCTTGGCCAGCTGAGCTGAGCTTGGGAGGCTGTGCCCAGGTTCCAACAACTGCTGCTGAACAGGAAGAGATGTGAGCCTGGGTGCTGCTCACCTCCTCTCTAGCAGTAGTACACGATGCTTCACCTGGAGCCTGGTGAAGCAGCTGAGGATTCGAACGAGACCTCTGGTGAACACGGGGCTCCAGAGAACCAGGCTGGCATCAGTCTCCAACTCTTGCATTGGGATGTCCCTGGGCCTAGGTCAGCACCAGGTAGTAGCCATCTGGATTCTGCACTGAAAGCAGCGAAAAGGGCACCTCTGGAATGAGGCAAGCCAACCACCACTTCTCCAAAACCAAGCAGCCTGCAGTTATCTGTCACACCCAAGTGTTCTTCCTGCCCCAGCTGGAATCTACCTCTTGAGCAAGCTTCCCTCCCTCTGTAGTGTAGGAGGGATAGAGGGCAGGCATCTGAATAACCAGAAGCCAGCTGGTCAGAGGTGCTCTGCACCAGGTGATGTCCGGCAAGCACCTTCTGCCTTATAAGATGGGGGGGGGGGGGCAGAAGAGGGAGGGGCCTTACCTTCCCCTTTAATAAATTCCCTGACATAGAAACTGGGACATTTTTTCCCTTGTGAAAATGCATTTATCCACCAGTCCCGTTTTTTCCTGAGCAGTAAACAGCTGTCTTGTAGCTACATGAATCTGTCTCTTTGACACAAAGGTGGCATTCAGATGCTTACCAGTTGATTGGGACACAGCACACACCATACCCCATCCCCAGCTTACATGCACCTTCAAGGAATCTTTTAATCTAATTTAGGAAACAATATAAACACAATCTTACCCTTTCTAGAGCCTGACAGACACACTCTTCTCCCCCTAAAACTCCTACCTTTTTTCACCACAGCCACAAAGTATGATTCATCCTTAAGATTCTGAACCACCTACAAGGGAGAAGGGTCACTATGACAATCCTGTCCTTAGAGCCAAACAGAATAAGCCAGGGTAGGGACAGGGAAACTGGGCCTGAGGTGGAAGAGTGATCAAGGCCCTTGGGCCTGGCGGAAAACCACAAGCTACTTTACCTGGTCACCAAGGAGAATGAGGATGCCCCCAGGGCCCTGGTGGAAAAGGCGGTGGATCTGATTGGCTGGGAGGGCCAAGAGCTCAGCCAGTTTCCCCTTCAGCTCTACAACACTGAGTTCATCTAGAGAGATCTCTTGATAAAAGCCTGGGGGTGTGGGCAGCACAGGGCAGGCATCAGTTGGGGTCTGAGGTAGTGACAGTCTCGTGGGGAGGGGGGCGGGGGCAGGAAGGCATAAAGAAGGAAAGAAAGAGGCTTATAAATCCGCTTATTTCTCAGCTTTGGGAAAGCCTCAGGCTGAGGGGGGCCCTCACTATAAAAAGGAGGGGGGCATCTGGGTGGCTTAGTCGGTTGGGCGTCTGACTTTGGCTCAGGTCATGATCTCATGGTTCGTGGGTTCCAGCTCCGAATCAGGCTCTGCTGACAGCTCAGCCTAGAGCCTGCTTCGGATTCTGTGTCTCCTATACCCCTACCCTGCTGGCACTCTCTGTGTGTGTCTCTCTAAGGGGGAGGGACACCTACATATGAATGAAACCCAAATACAATAACAAGGTTATAATCTAATCCCACATACTAACAATGACAAAATCAGATGGGGTTGGGGATTAGAACATGGAAAAATAAACCCAGGAGACATCGTGGAAGGAGAGGACTAATCTGGTCATGGAAGATGGGAATGCCAAGGAGGGCATCTTGGGTCCCAGGAATGATGAAGCATCACCCTCTCCCCAGGCCAGAAGAGGTTTCATGCAGCCACACCTGAATTTCTTGCCTTCTAGAGAGAGGCCAGAACTCACCTGAGTCAGGGTTCTTAGGAACCTCATTCTCTTGCCTAGAGGCCTCCTGAGCCACATACAAAGTCAGCCGGTGACGGATGGGCCTGGGCCAAGAAAACAGTGTATGTATCAGCACTTCATACCTAAAGTAACAGCCCCCTCCCTGGGAGGGACCCCACCTCCTCTCAGGTCTCCAGGGAGGGAGATCACCAAGCGTTTCTTAAGCATTTAATGAATGCTGAACCCTGAGAGGAGAGAAGATGAGAAAAATCCATCTCTGTCCTCAGAAACTGAGTGATGCAAATGGGATGGCTACAGAAAAAGGAGATCCTAGGAGCCTAACTTTAGCCCATCCCTGCCAGTCTGGCTCTGTGACTGGTAGGTCACAGAGGTAGGTCACTGTCCTTGGGCCTGAGTTTCTTCCTCTGTAAAACGAGTGTGTGGGACTAAGTGGTCTTTAAGGTACCTTCCAGCTTGAACATTCCATGAGACACAACCACAAGCTGCACTTGGTAAATGCCACTACAGAGGGAAACAGATCCTGGTTGGCCGTGCCCAGCACCTGGCTCTAAGAGTATTGAAAAGGCGGATCCCATCGGCAGCCCCACATATCTGGATAAGGTCCCGGCGGGTAAGCTTCAGCAGATCAGTGCCTGCAGAATCAGACAGGGCCAGATTTGGGGAAGAGTCCCAGGATCGAGGATGGCAAGGGACACAGTCCAACATTAGTCTACAAATAACCCTATTATGTCCAGACATGGGGGTCAAACTTGGGCTCAAATCCCCGTTTTGCCACTTGCTTGTTAGCTGTGTGTCTTTGGGCAAGTTGTTTAACCTCTCCGAGCCCTCTCCTTATGGGTAGTATATAAATTATACGGGATAATACATGAGAAGAGAGCCTAGCAGGCATAGTGCCTGGCAACTCTTAGTCCCAACTAAAAGTTAGCTGAAGAACACACAGCAAGCCAGGACCATAGGCAGGCTTCCTGCCTGAGTGTTCTGCCCTCAGTCCCCCACAGGTACGGCCCCTGCCAGATGCCAGCCTCACCAGTGAAGTTGGCCAGCATCCGGCAGTAGCTGGAGAACCGGTGCCGGTGCAACCACTGCTGTGTCTCTAGGATGGAGGCTCCAGGGCTCAGATCCTGAGGCATAAAGAGGGCAGTCCAGGTACCACCATGGACCCATGGACTTGGACTTGAGAGCAAGGGGTAGGAGAACAGCCCTTGCCCTTGGGGGCCCCAAGTCTGAGAGCCTAGGCTCATCCTGTGAGTGGCAAGTGCCCAGTCCTATGGGGAAATTTTGCCATCTGTGGCCATACAACCTCTGTCCACCAGGGGGCAGAGCCACCCTATTCTGGAGAGTGCGATAAAGCCCTGAGAAGGGTTTGAGATAGAGGTTGGGGGACTGGAAAGTGAAGACGCACCTCAGCGGGGCTGCCCCCCAAGGTGTCCAAGGCGAACGGTGGGGAGGAGCAGAGCCTGTGGGGGAGCAGAGAGACAGCAGTGCAGCCGGTCTCCAGCCCCACCCACCCTTCCCTGGCGTGCGGAGCTTGCTGGTGTTACCCAAAGGGCACAGAGCTGAGCCTCTTCCCCTCAGCTGCGCCCTCAGTCCTGCCCCTCCCCGGATGCCCGGGCTGAGGAGCCCTTCTCTTCACGCTGGCCCCAAAGGGCTGAGAGGCGCCCATCCCGCCTCACCTCTCCGTGGACAGGAGCTTGCAGGCGTGGGGAGAGGTGAGGGCAAGAGGGCTGAGAGGCGGGTGGGGCCCTGCACTGGGATCTGGCCACGGTGAACACTGTGGGCAAACAAGCAGCAAGGTTCAGCCCAGACATTCCGAGGGCATTGGTGGCTGTTCCCTCACCTCTCGCCGATGGAGAGCTGACAAGGGGCCTGCCTGGGGCCAGACTTGGTCCCTGCTCTAGGAGTCCCTGACAAGTAGACCAAATTCTGCTCAAAGCAAGAGCGTAAACCAGCCTGCCGGTCTGGCTGGGGAAGCTGGGGGAGGCTTCCAGGAGCAGCAGCAGGAAGGGAAGTGCTCGGGGCAGAGGGGGGCAGAAGCGGGGTGGGGGGATGGTGGGTGCAGGAGAAGCAGCCTGGAAGAAGTTAAGCGCCTGGGTCTTGAACAACAGACGGTGCAGCGTGTCCTTGAAGGTAACAGGTGGAATCACTGGGGGATGTGATGATCCTGGAGCAGCCACAGCCCTGGGGCCTCAATTTCCCCATGTGTCCAATGAGGATCCTTCCTCTAAACCCACGCTCCTGCCCCCACCGCCAAGGCAACACACCTCCAGGAAGACCGTAGTCTCACTGGCAGCCTGATACTTGTCTCTCTCGTGCAGGGGCTGTTTCTCAATCTTCTCCCGGTCTGTTTTCAGCTTCCGGTCAGCTCCTTTGGGCTACGGGAGAGTGACAAGGGAAGCGCAGAGCAGCCCCCCCACCCCTTTACCCGCCCACTTCCCCCTTGCGAATGGGGCTCTAAGAAAGAGATCAAGCCCCATCCCTCTGTTGTACAGAGAAGGGAACTGCGGGCTGAGGGGACGCAGCAAAGCAGGACTGGCATCTACACAGCCAGCCAGGCAGGGTGACGGTCCTGAAAGAGAGGGGGCAGGAACTGCCTGTACCTTGAACACCTTGATGAGGCAGCCAGCTGAGTGAAGGTGCTCAGGCGACAGCTCCTTGTCACTGGGCTTGAAAGTGTCAATCTGGAGGCGGAAGGGGACACCTTTCTCTCCACCTTTTTTCCGAGGAGTGAACTCGGTGCTGATGCAGTGAACCTGAGGCGAAGAAGCAAAGAGAAAGCAGGGTGATCACAAGTCCCACCCAGTTCAAGAAAGCTCACCTAACACTTGTTACCTGCCTGTCACCTGTCAGCCTCTTACAGCAACTTGCCATCCCCAGAGTTTGTTTCTGACAGCATAACTTTATTAGGTTCTTTCCCTTGTTCAAAATCCTTCAGTAGCTCCCCATGGTTATGGGTGGAGAAGCAAAGTTCCTCACCCTCATGTTGGCGCACCTTAAAGAATCAAGTCAAGCCTTTCTGCATGGCTGCTCTCTCTCACCCCATCAATGAACACACTGCCCCACCTAGCCAGCCTAATCATGACGCCAACACACTTGCATGGTTCTTCTTAGAATCTTCTACCTGGAAAGCTCTGCCCGCTCACATATAAGCCAACAGGTCCCATTCCAGGGTAGAGTTGCCAGTTACAATACAGATGCCCAGTTAAATTTGAATTTCAGATGAACAACAGGTAAATTTTTTTTAGTGTAAATATGTCCCAAATATTTCATGGGACATTCTTCTACTAAAAAGTTCTTTATCCGAAATTCAAGTTTAACTGAGTGTCCTGTATTTTATCTGCTAAATCTAACAGCCTACTCCAGGAAGCCTTCCTGGCTTCCACCGCACGCAGCCTGCAGCCTCTGTGTTCTGCCTGGTCCCAGGATTCCAAGGGCAAGCGGGGTCTTCCCCTCTGTTCACCCCCACTGCCCACTATAGCCCTCCCACAATCCTGCAAAGAACAGTTAAAGGGTCCAACTTTACAGGTGGGGAAACGAAGGCTCCCAGAGATCATGTGACCTGAGCAAGGTCACATGAGGGAGTGGTGGAAGTGAAATTGTGCCACATCTGCCTGACTTCCCAGTCCAGGTGCTTAGACCATAGCGAGCACTCAAAAAAGTGACATACGGGTGACTTTTGACAATATTGTTAGATTATAAAGGGAAATCTATTCAAGGAAATATAGAGAATGCTGAAGCCGGGTAAAGAAGAATACAGCCCCCCCCCCCCCCCCCCCCCCCCGAGACAGACTGTTAACATTCAAGGATTGTTTCTTCCTCTGTCTTCTCTGGGCAAGAAAAAGGGAAAAAGAAACATAACTTGTGTATACACATACATGTTTTTATTTTTGTAAAATGGAATTCAAACTTTAAATACAAGTTTGTCTTCTGTCTCTTTCCTTCTAGGAAAGCAGTTTCTCTTGTTATTAGACATCATTTACTGGCTACATAATTTCCCTTGTAAGTCTTCCCTAAAACTTATGTAAAAATCAATCCTCTTCCAAAAAAAAAAGCAATTATCTTCCCATGGGCAATTAAAATATTTTAATATGAGAACAAGTGGTTCTATGAAGAGCTGGTCAATATAGCTTTGTGTACTTATTGAACGCTGCTATAGGATAACTTTTTGAAATGGAACGACTGGGTTAAAGAGTAGAAACATAAAACATAAAATTTAATAAATTTTGCCCAAGTGCCACTCTACTCACAGAATGAGTGCACTAATTAAGTCTTTGCCAGTCATATATATATACATATATATATATGCATATATATATATATGCACACACATTTTAATTAGAATTTTCTTTTTTATATAAGTTTTTAAAGTTTATTTATTTTGAGAGAGAGAGTGTGCACGCACACGTGAGTGGGAGAGGGGCAGAGAGATGTGGAGAGAGAGAATCCCAAGCAGGCTCTGTGCTGCCAGCACAGAGCCCAACACGGGGCTCCATCCCAGAAATGATGAGATCGTGACCTGAGCCGAAATCAACAGTCAGATGCTTAACTGACTGACCCACCCAGGTGTCCCTAATTAGCATTTTCTGAGGTTGCACTGTCTACATTTATTGACAATTTGTATCCTTGTATAAATTGTCTGCTTGTACCCTTTGCCCGTTTTTCTGTTGAACTGTCATCTATGTTTTCTTGTTGATATACGAGAACTTTTTATATATTGAGGCTCCCACACATTATATGTAATTTATGGCAACTGTTTTTCCCACTTAACGTCTCCTTTTAATTTTCCCTATGTATTGCAGACCAATGACTTTTTATGAAGCTAACTTCTATCCTGAGTTCTGTAGCTTCTTCCATTGCTTTCAGCTTTAACAAGAGTTTCCCTGTGGTGAGAGTCAATAAACATTCAGCCATATTTTATCCTCCAGGTGCTTTCCGGAAGTGGTCTATTCGTGTTCCTTCACCCCCAAACTCACCTTCCTTTCCCACCTGAGCTGCTGCCACTCCCATCTGACCTCCAGACTCACCTGCAGGAAGAGGGAGGTCCTCTTGGTCGGGTCCCAATGAAATTCCACCGTGTTGAGCTGTGAGGGCAGCACTTGGGGCTCTATCACCCCCACGGACAGTGGCACATCTGCAGACACAGGATGGCGAGCAAGGAGCAAGCCTCAGCCGTCCCCATCCACAAAGCCTTCCAAGCCGGAAAGTGGCCCTGAAGGCTCCCCCGTCCCTCCCCATTCACCGATGTCCAGGATGCGGTCCCCTGGCCGGCTCCACCTCCACCCATCCAGCTGTTGCTGCTCCGTGTACTGCAGCCGCCGGTCATGGAAAACCACACGCACCACACTCTGTGAGCACAGGAAGGCAGGGCTCACGAGTCAGAGGGTGCTTGGGCATTCGGGAACCAGTTCCCACAGCGGGCGTAGGCCAACCATCCCACCCTCGCCCCCACCTTGCTTCCCAGCCTCAGGGCCCACAAGCACTGAGATCACCAGGTCTGTGTCCAGATGCCCAACTGCCACTCTCAAGCTGTGAGACTGGGGGAGTAACCTAGAGACCCTGAGCCTCAGTTTGCTTATCTGTGAAATGGGTGAGTTACTCCCTTCCCACTCTTAGTCACTCTGTTTCTTTTCCTGCAGCACTTTTCAATTTGCAACTGGGAAATGAATGTGTAATTGCATATAATTTGTGTAATTAACATGCCTGTCTCAGTAGAACGCAAGCCCCCTGAGGAAGGGAACTACATCTGCCTCTTTACTGTTGAATCTCTAGCTCATAGAACAGTTTCTGGCAGTGAATTGGGGCTAAATATATACTTTTTTTTTTTTTTTTTTTGGACAGAAGGACTCATGCATGTGAATAATGCTATGTAAATGTATTTCTAAATCCCGGATCTGCTACTTTGTGTCCTTGAGAAAATACTTAACCTCTCTGTGCCTCCTTCCTCAACAACTCCTGCCCACCAATGTGCTGCTGTGAAGGTAAAATTAAAAGGTGGACTTGAGAGGGTTCTGCTTGACAGTGACATCACCGTGATGACATTGGCTTCCTGCCCAGATGGACAGTCACACCCAACCAACCCTTGCCAGTTCTGGAGGGGAATGCACCTACCTTCAACAGCCGGGCCCACTGGGTAGTATCCCCCAGCTTGGGGTTGCAGAGCATCTGCACCTCATAGGACTGGCCTGGGAGAGATCAAGGGGATGTGCGAGCCCCCTCTGCGGGCAGAGATGGTGCCGGCCATTCCCATCCCGCACTGGGCTCGGCTTCCAGAGCTTGCTGCCCCACTAAGCCCTTTCCTTCCCCAGGCCCAGCATACCCTGGTTCAGGTAGGTGAGGGTCTCCTCCTGCTGCTTCACTGCCGGCGAGGTGGCTGCACAGAGCACATACTGGAAGGTGGGGCAGGGAGGCTCCGAGCTGGGGATGTTGTGCAGCTCTTCCTGCTTCAGGTAGGGCAAGGGCAGGGACTCCCTGCCAGGGAGAGGAGAGCCCCTCCGGCTTTCCGCCCTGTCCATCCCTTCCCCTATGGGGCTTTGACTCTGCCTGCCATATCCTCCAGAGAGCCAAGGCACCCCAGCAGCAGCCAGGGCCTGAGAGTCCCCCATTCAACTCCTCTGGCTCCTGGGAAATCTCCTTTAAGGTGCACATTTCAATTTTTTTTTTTTTTAACGTTTATTTATTTTTGAGACAGGGAGAGACAGCATGAATGGGGGAGGTCAGAGAGAGAGGGAGACACAGAATCCGAAACAGGCTCCAGGCTCTGAGCTGTCAGCACAGAGCCCGACGTGGGGCTCAAACTCACGGACCGCGAGATCATGACCTGAACCGAAGTCAACGCTTAACCGACTGAGCCACCCAGGCGCCCCTAAGGTGCACATTTCAGATACTACCAAACATCTACAAAAATCTGCCCTCAGGGCGCCTGCGTGGCTCAGTCGGCTAAGCATCAGGCTCTTGATTTCAGCTCAGGTCATGATCTCGAGGCTCATGGGATTAAGCCCCGAGTCAGGCTTTGTGCTGGCAGGACCTGCTTGGGATTCCCTCTCTCTCTTTCTCTCTCTCTGCTCTTGCCCTGCTCGCACTCTGATGTTAAAAAAAAAAAAAAAATCTGCCATCACTTACTTGTTTGCAGTCTCAGGGCTTGTCTGATACCAAGTAAATGCCCAACAAAAGTGCCCCGAGAGGGTGGGTGGTCAGGGTGTTTTGAGATGTCCTAGGATCCACTAAACACCAGGTGTCCCAGGATCCACTTCTCCACCCCCAAAGGAGCCCAAGAACAGGAAGCCCACCCCCCCACCCCCCCACCTCCCCCCCCCACCCCCCCACCTCCCCCCCCCCCCCCATCTTCAAACAGATAGTCCTACCTGTCCATTGCAACTCAGACCAGGCCCTTCCTTGGAACCTGCGGGGAGGGGTTCAGGCCCTTACCTGAGTAAGCCACTTGGAGGCCCGGGGTACAGTTCCCCAGGACTGGGCCACAGGTGCTCTGGCTGGTTGTGCCAAAATAGCATCTTGGAAAGGGAGCAGAGCCAGCTGTGTGACAGAGACTTCGGCACTGGGCTGGGCGGGACCCACTGGACTATCCACCTTTATACACACAAGCAAACCCACGAAAGGGTGGGGCAAGGCTGGGAGCCTCTTATTGGCTGAGCACCCAGGGCTCTAGGAAACATGGGACCTTTCAGGCAGCCCAAGCTGGGGGGAATCAAGAAACGGTGTGCCCAAGGCTCCCCACCAATCATTAACTCAAAGGGGATATGGTGTTGCAGCAAAACAAAGTCTCAGGGATGGACATCCACTCCCCACTGTTCCCCCAAGAGTCTCGGGGGCAACGAGGGGCACCCTTGGGCTTCAAGATTGGTCCTAGATTCGTAAAACATGTAGAATCCTGGAGACTCGTGGGCCTGGACCCCTCACATGACCCTGTGAGAGGAGCCTGACCACTGGAGGGGACAGGAGAAGCAGATACAGAGCATCTCATGGACCTACAAAAGGCCTTTATCCCCATCGGCCTCCCCCTTCTCCCCCACTTGCCCCCTAACACACACACACACACACACACACACACACACACACACACAGGTGCAGTGATGGCAGGACACCTGTCCTTTCGCTGGGGGCTGCCTGACTAGGGGACTGCAGTTTACAGAACATAGTCCAGCTTGCTGTGGAAACAACTCAGTGGTGCTAGAAGGGAGAGCCCGTATGTGGGGAGGCAGGGGTGTGTGTCTGGGCCCCCTCCCAGGGCAGTAGAAGGAGAGGAGTCCCAGTCAGGCTGGTGGCTTTGCCCCCCCTCTGCCCCGGGGGCATGGGGTGGACTGTGTTTATAGACAAATAAGGTCTGCCTGGGGGACAGTTTCCTTCCCCACACTCAGTCCCTGTTGTCACTGTACACAGGTCCCTGGGCCCACCCCCCACTACTGTGTTTGGTATAAACAGATGAGGGCTTTGCAAAGAGCAGAGACAACCCTCTAAAGATGTGGTCTGACCTCATGTGACCCTAGCTATCCAGGTTTTGTGATTCTGGGGGGCCTACCTGAGAGAGAGAGAAAACCAAAGAGACCCCCTCCAACACCAGGCAGGGCACCTCCTTATATGCTTTCTCCTCCCATGAAGCCAGACAAAAATGGAAGTGGAGAGGAAAAGGAAGGGGGGGGGGGCATTCCTGCCAGTAGAGACCAAAGAAGGCTGAGTCCCCAAGATCCCCATGACAAGATCCCCAAGACTTTGAGAACCCACCCATTGCCCAAAGTCGAGTTCAAGGCCAGAAGGCCCCCAGGAAACCCTCCAAGGCTGGACAGAGCAGGTTTCCAGGAAGGCCAGGGGAAGGGGTATGGGAGGGGACCCAGCAGGGCTTGGCCCTGGCCTGAGAAGATCAGGGCGCAGGAGTGATGGTGAGGGGAGGGCAGAGGACATGAGCAGGTGGGTGGAGGCTTATTATCAGGGCGGAGGCAGAGAAGGTAGAGGCTGGTGTAGGCCCCTTTCCAGGACACCGTGAGGGGCTGGTAAGGGGAGTGGGACTCCAATCCCAGAACCCAGTTCCCTACCACTCAGCCTCCAACTCCAAAGCTGTCTGTATCCTTCCCCTTCCCCCCTGAGGCTGCCTCTCCCCAGCTCTCTTGGCTAATGCTTCCACCCATCTCAGCGTCTCTGTACTCTGTCCCCATCCAGATGGTGTTGGGCCTGTTCCTGGTTTTCCTTGGCTCTCCCTCTAAGGAAAAGAGCTGGGCTTGGGGACGATGGAGCCTGGCCAGTCACAGCCCCCACCTCACTCTCCCTGTGCCCCCTCAGCCAGCACAGCACGGGGTCTGCATAGTCCATCCTCAGGCCCAGAGAGGCCTTGAGAAACTTCTGGTCCTACTCTCAGAAGAGTCTCAGGCCCTGCCCAGGGCACCGTAGGTACTTTACCTTCCTAAACCCCCTTTCCTCCTTCATAAAATAGGGACAAGTGCTCCCTCCCATTCAGTGTGGTAGTGAGGACTGAAAGCAATTCTACGCAGCTGAATGTTATTCCAGGGTTTAATCCTCATGAGCCCCCATTGGGGTGGTCGTATCTGCCACCCTCAGGGTCCCCACCAAAGCCCAGTCCTGGGAGGTACAGACATAGCTGGCCCCGAAACTTCCCCACATACAGATAATTTCAGGGGCAATTTTTGGGTGAGATTTTTTTTAATTGATTCCCCCCACCCCCACCCCAAATACTCTGTCATTTTCTAGGCCATGGCCTAACCCAATCCTAATAATACCCCTTGGGTTCCCTAAACCAAGGCAGCAACTTTTTATCTGTAAAAATTGCTGAAAAATAACAATTCAGTGTCCTTCTCCTCTGACCAAAATGTTTTGTTCTGTTTTGTTTTCTATCCCCAGGCAACATTCCAACCTAGAGAATTGGAGAATGAGGTCCACCCTCCCTCAAAGAAAGAGGGGCTGGGAGAAGTGTTCCTTATTCATTCATTCATTCAACAAAATATTATCGAGTGCCTACAAGGTAAGAGGCTCTATCTCTCTCTCCCTCCCTCACACTAGGTTGTGTGGGACCTCGGGCAGGGTACCTAGGTGGGTGGAATCCTGCCCTATCCAGGGCTCAGGCGTCCCCTGCTCCCCCCACCCCCCACATTGGTGGTCAAAAGTTCTGGGTCCTGAGTTGCTGGCAAAAGGATTTTTAAAAAGGAACATGGCAATCCCTGTGTGGTCTGCGTGCCTGTGCACACAAATGCCCCACCCAGGAGGTGGCCCCACCTCCCAACCAGTCTCTGCCTCCTGTGGGTGCGTTGCTCTGCACCAAACAGCGCCCCCTAGAGTTAGCACACAGACATGGCTCTAAGCACCCAATCCTTTGTCCCTAGTCCCTCTGAACCACCCAGAAAGTCTCCCCTTGGAAAAGTACTCTCTGTTCCCACTTCAAATATACTGCCTGCTTTTTAGCTTTCTTGCAGCCCAGCCAGTTGGTGCTTATGTTCTCCATGTCCTGTGTCCGCCCTTCATCAAATCCTTCACAGCCGTCATCTGACGTGCTGTTCATTCTTTTGTGTACTCTGTCCAATGTCTGTTTTCCCATCAGAGTGGAAGCCCCTTGAGGGTAGGGACTAAGAGAGGTGCACCAGCGTTGGAGTTAAGAGTTTGTATCTCGAGATCGACTCTGAGTTCAAGCATAGCCATACGGCTTTGAGCAATTAGCAACCTTTCTGAGTCTCATTCTATAATTACGAAAAGGGGATGATGAGAGCCTCTGCCCCATAGGGCTAGAGTACAAACTGAATGAGAAAATAATTAAGTCCTTACTAAATGTAGATGTATCTTTCTCCATATATCCCGGGTATGTATCCCACATCATATGAGTTTATTTATGAAGCATTTGTAAGTGAAGAGGGTCTGTTTATTTAATAAATAGTTCTTCCGTGCTCATACAACTAGAGTGCTTTTCAACCGATCTATCGTCTAATGTTGACGCTGTTTTTTTCTATTATTCTATTATCACCTTCCCCCCATTATACAGATGGAGATACTGAGGCTCAGAGAGGTTAAGTAGCTAGGTCAAGTCACACAGCTAAGAGAAGATAGAGCCAGGGTTTGAACCTAGGCCATCTGGGTCACAGTCCCTGCTCTTAATCACTGTACATGCCCCCACTCTGCCTGATAAATATGTTATGGAATTTTAAAATTAATCTCCAGGCAACATTCCAACCTAGAGAGCTAAGGAATGAGGTCTACCACTCCCCCAAGGGAAAAGGGCTGATGGGGGAAGTGTTCCTTATTCATTCATTCATTCATTCATTCAACAACTCCCAAAGAAGTATCAGACCCAGGTTCCTGGGTCTGATTCCAGTGATGTCAGAGACCTGGGGCTTTTCTGAGCTCTGGCTTTCCAGATGCAAGATGGGGACAAAATATTTTCCATTCCGCTCCTGGGCTGTGAGCCCTGAGGATGAATAATATGAATGACAGTAGCTGGGCTGCTGTCGTTTTAATAGAGGGGTGTGTGTGTGTGTGTGTGTGTGTGTGTGTGTGTGTGTGCTAATGATGCAGTAAGCAGGATTTGTGGTCTCGGACAGTTTGCCTATGATAGGGGTCCTGTTTGACTTGGGAATTCCTTTGGGATGAGCTGTAGCAGGGAGGAAAGGCATGGGAGGAAAGGCATTGCAGGCAAGGCAAGCAGTTTTAGGTTTGTATGATCCAGGGGGAGGGGACCCCGCCCCACTACCCACCACAACCGCCCATGACGTATGACGATTCCCACTTACACACTAGGAGACACAGGCATGCAAGTTGTCCAAGTCTATGAGCTAGGAAGGAATGGGCTGGAACTTGAGTCACCTCACTGTCCTGCACACCTGTCATCCACCCAGGCCAAGACACAGGAATGCGTCCTGTCCATCCCCATTGTGAAGCTTTTGGCCAGAAGACCCCAAAAGCTCACTACTCCAGCTCCCTGTTTCCATGTTGCTGCCTTTGGGAGCCGGAGCGTTCTCCCTAAGACATAGAAATGACTCCACCACTGCTCAGCAGAGCACCCCATGGCCTCCAGCCTCCGCTGCTCTCAGCGCCATTCTCAAGCTGGGCTATGGAAACCCCTCAGTCCATCTTCCAGGGCACCGATGGCACGTAATGGTTAGTGCTTCAAATCAGTTTTTCTGGCAAGAAAACCAACATGAATACTCTTGGAGTCAAATGCAAGGCTTGCAGAAACATTTAATACAGAGCCATGTATCTAAATTCCTTTCAAGTTCTGACCGAACCGCTTTGCCTCCTCTCCTTCCCCCACCCCCATGCCTCCAGGGCACTTCTGGATTGCTCTGCGGGGCTCCAGGGAGCGAGTTTGAGAAGCTACTTTTCGTGGAAGACCCAGCTTCCAGGCTCAGCACTCAGGGCCCTCTGTCTTTCATCTGCCTTTCCTTCTCACCTCTTCCCATGGCTTACCTGCCGTGTCCATGACAGGCTGTTCTGTTCCACCCCTCTCTGCCTTTGCCCAGGCTGTCCCCTCTGCTGGAATACCCTGGGCCTTCTGCCTTCGGGTCCGCTTCATGGCCTCTATCAACTCAGCTTGCGGCTCTGTACCCCAAGTCAGCTCAGAGAAACTTTTGCATTATTGTGCTCTCTGGGTCAGGATGTACAAGAAGGCCTTGGGTGCAAGGATCAGGCGCCCCTGGTGCCCAGAGCCACTGGAGGCATCTAGTAGGACCTCATGATTTAGATGTATCAAATGTAGACCCTCAAAGACGCCACCGAGACGCCCCTCCCTGAAGGACACCCAGTGTTGCTTTCTGTGCAATTTCCAGCCTCTCCCAGTAGGAATGCCTCTCCCTAGGATGAGCTAAGCAGCCGGACCCCAAGGGAGGAGTTAAAAGCAGACTCCACTGTCCCTGCTTCAACTTCTCCTTGGCATTGTCCCCCTCATGCTTCTCCAGCATAGTCAACAGGAATCGCCCTCACCTCTTATACCTGGATCCAGCTGCTTCCAGACTTCATCCTCCCTCTTTTCCACCAGGTCTCGGTAACCACCCGCCCCAGTCCACGCCCAGGGCCACTCTCCAGCAAAAGATCCTCCTTAAGAATTTGGGGGCCCTTGAGTGTTCATCCCTCCAAATTTCTAGCCCCTAACAGCACCCCCTCTACCAGTCCACTGAGTTCCACCCCCTTGCTCACCCCAAAGTGATGATATTGCTGTTACCGTGGTAACACATGCTTCGTGGGTGGGTAGGGGGAATGGACTAGAGAAAGAAAGCAGTGGCTTTAGGACACTATCAGAGGCATGGGAAGTGGGGCGGGGGTGGCAAACTGGCACAGGGCCCAGGGAGAGGTGAAGCAAGCGGCTATGACTTCTGGCCCCGTGACTACTGTCAGCCCTATGTCCTGAGCCTCAAGGAGAAAAGAAACAGAATAGAAGGGGACATCTTTCAGGAATGAGAGGTTTTCTTCATAGAGCAGAGGGAAATAACCCAAACAGGTCTTCCGGACAGCCTCAGCTTGGCTGGGGAGGGGAGGAGGGATTGCACACACCAGAGTCCATGCTGTTCCCCTCCAGGGAGCCTGGGGCACAGACAGAGAGAACAGCTCACCCAGAATGTGTTAGGGACAGTGCCACAGGCAGTGGGAGGGAGGCTTTATGCCAGTGTCCCGAGCTCCAGGGGTTGGTGGCAGCAGGGGGTGGAAGGGCTCTCCTCCAGCCCCTGGGGACCTGGCTGCCCCAGATGCCACAGCCGGGAAGTGTGTCAGGCACTTGCGTAAGAGCCTTCTAGATTTCCATAAAATCGTAATTACTGATGCCTGCCATGGACCTTAGCTCATTAGAGCGGTATCTGCCTCTGGGGCCCCAGTGGGCCAGCAGGGGGAGGTAGGGGAGACTGGGCAAGGCAGGCCCTCTCACTGTGTTCTTCTTGTCCCCAGGCCCACTGGGCTGGGCCGTCTTCCTCTCCTCGGCTGGGAAGTGAGAACCAGACTTGACCTCAACCATGACGGACTCCCCACCCTAGGAGCTCCAGTTCTAAAGGGGGAGAAAAAGACCAGCCACTCGTGTTTTCAGCTTGGGCTGTCCTTGGCAACTCATAAGGGCAGAGGCCACAGCAGGGAGGGGCTTGAACTGAAGGTATTCATGGCAGAAAATAGGTCATTCCTTACGGAAGGAGAAGCAATCCCTCCCATCAGAGAATCTCAAACTGCTTAAAGTGGAGGGGCCCTGGGGGTCATTCAGGCCAATGGTTCTTAACCTTTTGGGGATTTTAGATTCTCTGAGGAGAAGATGAAAGCTCTAGACTGTCCCCCAGAGAATGCTGATCCGCCAACATTTTACACAGCTTCAAGGCATTCATGAACTCCCTGAAGCTCACCTGTAGGCTCGAGGTCAAGTATCACTAAATAAATAAATAGGTCGATTGATAGATAAAAACTATTTTTTGTGCCCTTACTCTGTCCAGCTCTTTATGTATGTTAATTTATTTATTTATTTATTTATTTATTTATTTATTTATTTATGTATTATTGAAAGACAGAGAGAGTCAGAGCGTGAACAGGGGAAGGGCAGAGGGAGACACAGAATCTGAAGCAGGCTCCAGGCTCTGAGCCGTCAGCACAGAGCCCGACGTGGGACTCGAACTCACAAACCACGAGATCATGACCTGAGCCACAGTCAGACACCCAACCAACGGAGCCACCCAGGCGCCCCTGTATGTTAACTCATTTAACCCTCAAAAGTACACTAAGAGATATATACAATTATTGCCCCTATTCTAATCCAGGTCTCCATTTCAACCTAAACTATTCCAATTCTGCCAATCTAAAAAGAAAGAAACCGAAGTCCCTCCAGAGATGGAAAGGTCTTTGCTCAAGGTCACAGAACAGGAAGAAAAGGGCAGACCAGGATGAGAACCAGCCCTTTCTTTCTTTCTTTCTTTCTTTCTTTCTTTCTTTCTTTCTTTCTCTAAGCTTTTTTAAAAATTATTTTTAAATGTTTTTATTTATTTTTAAGAGAGAGAGCAATGGGGAAGGGGAAGGGGGGGCGGGACAGAGGCTCCGAAGCAGGTTTCACACGGACAGTAGTGAGCCCATGCGGGGCTTGAAGTCAAGAACTGCAAGATCATGCCCTGAGCCAAAGTCAGATGCTGGGCCACCCAGGTGCCCTGAGAAGCAGCTTTTCTTAGTGTGCTGAACACTGAGCTGCATGCAGTTTGGAGTCATCTGGTCCATCCCTCTGTCCTCAGGCTCCCAAGAGCCTAGCACCCACTTTTACTCATGGAGCTCTCCTATTAAGAGGCTCCCTCCCGATAGTTCTCTTATGACTTCTGGCCTAGGGAGTCTTCCCTCTGTGTGTGACTGCTGCTTACCTCTGATAGCACCTTGCCCCTTGCTCTGCCCACTCCTCATAGCTGCCCCTCTGACTCTGAGATGGGACAATGTTCCTTCTTCTCCAGAAGCCAGCCTTGCTACTCCTGCTCTGTCCCCAGTCACTGCAGAGGGAGTTGTCAGCACTGAAACAATGACTCAGACTTAGTTCATGAAAGACTGCTCTGAAACACGAAGGCCGCAGGCCAGAAAGGACATCCAGAGGTCATGGGATCCAGCCCCCTGCCTCCTCCACATTTGCCCCACCTTGGGCTTCTGATGCCTACACCAGATGGGACCCAGGGCCTACAGACTTCCCTAGCTTTCCTGGGTCGCTGGTAGCACTGATACCCCTGGAAATTCTTCCCTCTGTCTAGTCAGACTTTCCTTCGGAGTTGGTTCCTCCATGAACTAACAGCAAAAGCACTGGGAAGGGACCAATCTCTCAGAAGAAAGGAGGAAAAGAAGAAAATAACTTTCCCTGCCTGTCTTCCCTGGGCTGAGGGGAACTGTCTCATTCACTCTGACAGTGAGGTAGGCACTATCTCTATTTTGCTGAAGAAGAAATCAAGGCTCTAAAAGGTTTAGCTGCCTACCCAAGGTTACACGGTTAATTAGTGATCATCTAGGTATTAGAGTCTAAGGAACTCAGAACCTCTGCTGTTGGTGAGGAAACAGGGATACCTCCCCTCGAGAGGTCTTCAGTACAGAAGAGGCCCCTGTTTGTTCCAGCCCAGGATAGACTGAGGGCCTGATGATCCTATCTCAGGGTGCTTCAAGCCCCCCTAAGTCTGAGTTGCCCAGGTAGGGGTGTTGGGCTAATCTGGGCTGGGCAGGAGGGAAGATGGTAGCCCTCACTTCAGAAGGGATTGAGGGAAGGCTGGTTAGTGAACAGGCCTTTGGGGAGACTGGCTTGAGGGCTGAGGCCAGGATGTTTTGAAGCTCCTTTCAGGAAGGCTGTACTCAGAGTCGGTCTGCCGCTGCAGTGGGTGGACCTGGAGGGGGAGGGAACTAAGCCCCCACAACCACCAACCCTCACTTCTGCCCTTGTCCTACTTCTGCCACTGGCAAATAAATCTCTATCCCTGGACACAGTAACCTGAGCAGTGCCCCAATGGTGAGCTCACTCTTGGGAGGACAGAGATTGCACGAATGAATGGCTGTGTGCAGGGGCTGGCAGGAAGGAGGACACAGGGCTCAGCCTCTGTTCTCCAGGGCTGGCATAAAGGCAGGACCCTCTCAAGTGCCACCTTCCCCTCCAATCTCATCACCCACAGCAGAGGAGCCCCTGGAGGAGGGAGACTTTGATCCAGAAGTTCCTCCACCCACACCTAAGGAAGGAGTCCTTCAGTCCCCAAACTACCTCCCTTTCTTTGGACAGGCCGGGAGATTTGGTCAGGGCCAGAAGGGCCAGGAAGAAAGAGGGCTGGAGGTGAGGGAGGAGGACTAGGAAAATGGCAGGTAAGCAACAAGCATTAAAGAGATACCTTTAGGCCAAGTGGACAGGGAACAACCTGGAGAGTAAGAACCCTCTTCCCTACCCCTTCTTCCTACACCCTGATCTAACTCCATTTGTGGCAGGATCTTTAGGAGGGAGGATGTGTCTTGGAAAGGTTTGGGGACCTTAGGTGTGGGGACTGAAGCCCCCTTCTCTGCTGAAGTCCAAACAGGAAGCATGGAAAGGAATGTGGTTGTCCTGCTTTCCAAACCACAAAGGAGGGATTGTCAGGCCTGGCCTTTGACACATGATGCTAAATTGTCCCTTCTCTCTTAAAGAACCCCTACCTCATAGTCCAGGGGTGTGCATATTGGGAGTCTCCCTCGCAGAGACATCCAGTTAATGAGGCAGAAGGGTCCATATTTGTCCACTACTTCGCTATCAGAGGGTCCTAACTTCGATCTCACTCTCAGCTATCCTGCAGATCCAACCTTTTTTGTTTCCCTCAATCCCGCCCAGACTCGAATGTGATCTGCCAAATCTTTCCTCAACTTTGTCACGCCCCCCATTCCGGGTCTTTTAGTGTAAAACCACTTCCTCCCCACTTCTTTACCCCTCAGGCTCCTCCCCATCTTGTCGAGCCCCCCCCAGGCTCCGCCCATCTCACGCTCCTGGCCACCACGGCAGCCAATAGCTGAGAACCTGATTTGCATAGCGGCGCGGGGGAGCTTAGGAGGGAAGGGGGAGGGACCAGGCGACCTCCTAAATCAAAGTTGGAAGGCGAGGACTGGGCGGAGGGGCCTCCGGGTGCCGGGCTGGGGCCGGCGGGGGGAGGGGGAGAGGGATGGGGGGCGGGCGCAGAGGACGGCGGAGCCGGCCGGACACGGACTGCTCCTCCGCTCCCTCCCTCAGCACATCCCCGCGTCCCCACTTCCCTCCTCCCCTCGCTCCGAGCAGCATCCTCTGCAGACCCTCGGTCCGCCTTCCCGGGGTCGTCCGGCTCCAGCGGCTCCCCGTAATTACCCCTCTTCACCGGCCAACCCGGGAACTTTCTCCACCCGCTCCCGGGAGTGGGGGGTCGCTTTTTTCCTGGGGCGGATTTTTCCTGGGGTTCACTGGGGGGCAGTGTCTGGAAAAGGGCTTGAGGGTCCCAGAGAGACGTCTGCCACCTGCCACCTGCCCCCAGGGGGCCTGCCGTCGGGTCTTGGCACCCCCTCTTCCTCTCTACCCCAACCATGACCGAAATGAGCGAGAAGGAGAACGAACCGGATGACGCGGCCACCCGCACCCCCCCGGGGACCGTCTCTGCCCTCCAGGAGACCAAGGTAACTCAGGAGAAGAGGCCTGGACCCCTGCCCGGTGCGCCCCCCAGCCCCGGCGCCCTCTTCCCGACGCGGTCACCACCGTGGGCTCGGATGGCCCGGGGGTCACGGGAGCGGGACCCGTGTAATGCCGAAGGCTCTGCGCGACGACCGGGGCGAGGGGGTTCGCGACGAGGGGCCGCAAGGAGCCCACATCACACAAGCACGACACGCCCTTGCGCGCGTGATGAGCGGACGCGCTGCCGAGACCCTCCCGGGAGGTTGTAACTCGGCTTTGTTGGAGGGAATCGGCGCAGCGAAGGCGGCGGGAACGTGTAGCGGTGTGTAGCGGGTGTGGGCCGGTGTACGCGCCGGTGTGTGCGTGCGAGGCGCACCCCTCTCGCGCCCGCAGGTCTATATGTCTGTAGCTCAGTCTGTCCCTCTGTCTTTGCCTGTGTCTCTCTGAAAATGTCTCTACAACCTGTTTGTCGGTCTTGGTGTCTTTCCCGCTTTCTCTATATGTTTATCTCTGAGTCTCTCCGGTTGTCTCTTTCGGACCCACTGCAGTCCTGCATTCCCCCCTCCCAACCAGGTTAGGCTCCGGGATGTGAGGCCACGGCCCGAGGTGCGTAGCTTCCGAGTGCGCGCTGGGGGCTGCCGCAGCGCTGGCCATCGCGGGGCGGGGACCGGGGGACTGTTGTTGCGGCTCCAGAGCAGAAGGGCAGGCAGCCCCACCCCCCACCCCCGGAGCCGGACGGGGCGCCGGGGAGAGGGTGGGTGGAAGCAAAAAGAGAAGTCATCGTAATTAATGAATGTCATAATTAACCCTAATTATGTATGATTGTTACTCCTGCGGGAGTCACAATGAATAAATTATTCCCCAGTGAAGGCAGGCGGAGCCCAGACTCCTGGCGCTGAAGGGATTGGGGGAGGCCACCACTTAAATTTAACCCCCACCTCTAATCTGTCTGCTTCCTCTCCAAGTTCTAGGTGCTCACACTGACCCGCAAGAAGTTCTGCGGGGGAGCAACATGAGTTGAGCGGGCTGGGGATGGGGAGAGAAAAAGAGGCTGTGTCAAGGGTGCTCTCTGCCCCCTCCCCAGCCTTCAGGCCAAAGCCTCCTTCCCTCTCCTCTGCACCCTGGTGTTTTGTTCCCACCTGCTCCTGTTGTCCAGATGAGGAGGGGGGCCACTAAAGACCAAAAATGGGTGGGGTCTTTGGCTCCTTCGGTGTCAAGAGCTCTTTCCAATGTCTATCTTGCTCCTAATTCTGTCTAGGCCACCCCTCAGGGTACGAGGTTAATTCAAGGTCAAGGTCATCAAGAAAATGACCAGGGGTAGATGAGTAGGGGCAGGGTAGGGCCTGGCTGAGATACCCCAGGTAGCGTTCCACCTTTAAACCAGAAGGACCCACTGGGTCTCCATGTCAAAGTCTTCAGATCCCAACTTGACCTTCTTCTGCCCCCTCCTGAGAATGAGACTGTGGTCCCTCAGACCACAGAGTTAACTGCCTCTCAGAGACCCAGGTCTGTACTAGGAAAGGAATGAGGTGTTGGGGGTGGGAGGATATTGTTTGTAACATTTGTGACAGCTTAAAAAAAAAACAACAAAAAAACTCCAGAGGGTCCAGGGAGCTGAGCCCCATCCTGAATTCCAATATCCCTGGCCTTCTCAGTTGCCTTCTAGTCACTCAAGACGGACATACACAATTCCCTTGCTTGCTTCCTAAGGGTATGGGGGCCTCCCAGGCCCTGCCTTTCTTCCCACAGGAGGCCTGGCTGCCCGCCCCCCTCCTTAAGAGCTCTCCAAAGGCAGGCAGGAGCCTGGGCCTTGCTGCCTCAGCAAACCCACAGGCTGCAAGCTCAGCCCTGTGGGCAGGGGGAGGTCAGGGCCCGGCAGGTCTGTACCTCCCTCCTCCCAGCCCAAGGACCATCCAGTGCTATCACCTCTGAATCTGAGCCATGGAGATCCCAAGAGCAAGAGGGGACGGGAATTGCACACCTTGCCCTGTCCCTTTACCCCCCTCCCCTAAATCTCACCCCTGCGAAGGACTGTTATAACAATACAGGCCGGGCTGCCGGTCTGGGTGGGGGTGTTCAGGAGGGTAGAAGTGGGCAGGGAGAGAATTCAGGACCCCGCCAGCCCCTTTAGCTCCCCCCACCTCAACCTGTCCCTAAGAAGCTTTGGTCTCCAGACTATAGGGCTTGGGGAGGGGGAAGGAAGAGGGTTGTGGCCCACCCAACTCAGCTTGAAGCAGGTACAACACTGCCCATTAGGCAGTGAAGCCAGCATTCCAGGCTTATTCGTCAGTGCTTGGGGTCTCCTGGGCATTTCTTGCCAGCCCAAGCCCAGTCTCCTTCCCACCCTAAGGTTGGCTCGTATCCCTGTATTCAAGCTACTCCGTGACCCTCCTAGTGTCACCATTGCCATCTCTGGGTCCCCATGCCATCCTACCGCTGGGTGGTTCCATCACCCCCTTTAGTGCCATCCCTGGGAAGACCCTGCCATGCCAACATTGCCATCTGAGTCAGCTTGTGCCACATCCGCCACCACCCACCGCCAGCTGCCTAGTGCCCTTTCAGGAGCTGGAGGGAAGTAAGGAGATGCTGTGGGGAGTCGAGGAATAGAAGGGACCATCCAGTATGTGGGGAGGTGGGGAGGAGGCAGGCTGGCCAAACCCAGCCTCTGGGAGGGGATTCAGAAGAACAGGCCTGGTGGTCCAGGCTCTAAGCCAGACAGGCTCCTGGTGCATCATCAGGAGGGAATAGCATATAGGGGGGCCAGCTTGCCAGGGTACATGGCAACTTCTCCCCATGCCAGGGAATGGTTCCTGGGACACTGGGGGCACCAAAAAGATAGCTGATGGGAGATAGGAAAAAGTCCTCTCTGGGAACCAGGAGTGCCTGGCCAGGCTGAGCCAAAATGAGGTTTGGGCACTCAAACTAGATGTCTCTGAGTGGACGGGCATCAAGCTATTTGGAAGAGGTGCCCCCATCCTGCTCTTCAGCCACAACCCTTGGCATCTGCCAGCCACTCCAGGTAGTATGTTGTTCCTTCCTGCTTCTCTGCCCTCCTGGGATCTGGAACCCACAGCTGAGCCAGGGAGTCAGTGAGCAGAACTGGGGCTGCCCCAGTGCTGGGGAACATTCTGTTCCAGAGACCTCTGGTACCCTGCAGAGAGGTAGCTCTTGGCACTGGGGCCAAGGGAAGACCAGGAAAGGGCACAGGCTGGAGAGTAAGGCGGCTTAAAATCTCATCCTGTGGCGATTACTATGGAAACAACAGCTTTGGGAGGGGGGAACATGACTGATGTCTTCAAATATTTGAAGGACTGATATGTAGAAGAGGGGAGTAGCCCTTTCGGGAGCCAAGGGAGGAGCAGAGCCGATAGGCAAAGATCTCAGGGAGGCAGGTTTCAGCTCTATATAGGGAAGCACTTTCCATGGATTGCAGCTGCCCAAAGATGGAATGACTGGCGCAAGAGAGGGTGTGCTTCCTGCCACAGGAGGTGACCAACAGAGTCAGACAACCACTCAGAAGTGACATGGCCAAGGCATTGTGAGATGAGAGTGTGGGCTGGGGACCACTCTAGATGGCCAGTCTTTCAGGTTCCTTCCAACCCTAAATTTCATGATTGACCTGGTGGCCATGCCCATGGCATAGCTGAGAGGCAGGGGTGAGGGCCACGGCAGAGCCCAGAGCAGCGGGGCCCTTCTGGTCATTTGGACTTAACAGCCAAAGCCTCTGGTTCAAGTTCTGTCTCTGCCACTTACCAGCTGAGGACTCGCTATGGGTGGGTGATTTAACTCCTATGTGTCTATGAGTTCGTCTGCAAAGTGGGACAGTGATTATCAGTGTCTCGGGGGTGGTAATGCCAGGATTAATGAGGTGCTGCTTATGAAGGGCTACCTCAATTCCAGTATTCTGACATGATAGCCCCTCATCATATCATTAAGTTTAGGTTTTTGCTTTTTGGACCCAGAGCCTTGTGTTGCTCAGAGAGCATCTAGTCCTGACTCCTTTCTCTTGGATGTGGGGAAACTGAGGCCCAAGAGTGGAAGTGAAGTGACCTGCCTTCAGGTGGTCGGTTTAGCTTTGCACCCACCTCCAGCACATCCTCCCAGAGACCTCTTGTGCTCTATGCTCTGGCCCCTGGGCAGAATCGTGAGGGCCTGTGAGAGCCTCCAACGCCACACTGGCTCACAGAATACATTTGTGTTCTAATTAATTGTCCCTCTGGCCCTCCACTTCTGCCCTAACACCCAGGTATCTGAGGCCTGGGGCCCTGCTTCTCTTAGACACACAAAGAAGCCCACAGTGCTATCCAGGAAGCTGAATTTGGAAAGAGCTGGGGAACTCAGCGCGCCAGGCACCCCAAGGCTCTGTCCTCCCAGCTGGCACACTGGGGCCTGCCTCATGTCCAAGTCTCTCTCTCTCTCTCTCTCTGTCTTTTTTTTTTTTTTTTTAATTTTTTTTTCAACGTTTATTTATTTTTGGGACAGAGAGAGACAGAGCATGAACCGGGGAGGGTCAGAGAGAGAGGGAGACACAGAATCGGAAACAGGCTCCAGGCTCCGAGCCATCAGCCCAGAGCCCGACGCGGGGCTCGAACTCACGGACCGCGAGATCGTGACCTGGCTGAAGTCGGACGCTTAACCGACTGCGCCACCCAGGCGCCCCTCTCTCTCTCTTTTTTAAGTAGACCCCATGCCCGCTGTGGGGCTTAAACTCACAACCCTGAGATGAAGAGTCACATGTTCTACTGACTGAGCCAGACAGACACCCTTAAATGTGTCCCTCTCTGCTTCTCCCTATGTCTTGCTGCCTGCTGGCCTCCCTAGGGCCACACAGGCTGCTTGATGTGCCAGTTGGGAACCCTGGCCAAGTCTCCCTGCCTGAAGCCAGGCCACTGGCCCCTTTTATCTATCACTGATGGGAATATGTGGGCAGGGGGATGGGGGCTATCGATAGGAGGGAAGAGGTTCCAGGATCTGGCTAGAGATGTTTCCAGACTTCACTCTGGGCAGACTCAAGAAGGGTATGCTGGGGTGAGCAATGGAAGTAACCCTGGCCTCACTGCAGAATTGACCCCGTGCTCCAGAACATGGGCTGCACGTAGGATTCCAGCCACTGGGTTATCATTCAGTCAACAAATATTCACTGAGCACCTACTATGTCCTGAGGCTGTGTGTGTGTTGTGGGGGGCCGGGAGGATGTTAAAGCAACTGTTCCTGCCCTCAAGGGGCTCCAGTCTCCTGGAGGGAGGGGATAAGAAGTAAATGACCACCACGTAAACCAGATTGGATTTATAATGGAAGTCAGTACTAGGTGCAATGGGCCCCGGAGTGGGAGTGGTTATACTAAATGGAATTCCTGGAGAAGAGACATCTTCCCAAAGGAGGAACAGTCGCTGGAAACCCCGAAGGATAAAGAGGGTACTCACTGGATAAGGCAGAGAAGAGGACAAACACAGCAAAAGCTTGGAGGAATAAAACATGGTTGAGTTCAAGAATCCCCATGTCTGGGCTGCAGGTGGAAGGCATCTTGACTGTGTCCTGAAGAGCCATGAAAAGTTTTTAGCAAGGTCAGGGATCACCTCCCTGGCAGGTGTATGGAGAGCAGGGGGAGATGGGCAGGGTGCAGGCAAGGGGTTCCGGACCTGAACTAGGGCAGGGTTGTGGAGGTGATGAGGGGATTATGTGCGCCGGAGAGATATTTTGGAGCAAGAATCAGCCTTGAGGATGAGGGTCCAGGATGACCACTCCCCCACTCTCAAGAACACATGGAAAACTGGGGACCTGGCATGTTTTGTTCAGCCCCCAAAGTGTTACTATTTTTTTTAAGTTTTTGTTTTTATTTATTTTGAGAGAGTGGGGAGGGGCAGAGAGAGAAGAGGAAAAAGAATCTGAAGTGGGCTCAAACTCACGAGATTATGACCTGAGCCAAAGCCAGGCACTTAACCGACTGAGCCACCAAGGTGCCCCCCATGTATTATTTTATTGTATGGAGAGAAAGAGAGCACATGCGCAGGGCAGAGGATTTTTTTTTTTTTTTTTTTTGAGAGGACAAAGAACATGAGCAGGGGAGGGGCAGAGAGAGAGAGAGGGAGACACAGAATCCGAAGCAGGCTCCAGGCTCAGCGCTGTCAGTGGGAGCCTGAGATCATGACCTGAGCTAAAGTCAGACGCTTAACCGACTGAGCCACCCAGGCACCTGGGGAGTGAGAGAATCTTAAGCAGGCTCCACACTCAGTGTGGAGCCTGCCGCAGGCTCAATCCCATGACCCTGGGATCATAACCCGAGCCAAAATCAAAGGTCCCACACCCAATCAACTGAGCCACCCAGGCACCCCCAAAGTATTATTCTTTTTAACTCGAGTAAATGGTACACCCATGCAATGAAATCCTGCGTAGCCATAAACATGAATGATGAAAGTCTTTATGTATTGGTATGGAATGATTTCCAAGATTTACTGTTAAGTGAGAAAAGCAAGGCTAGGAAACATAGCACACTACCATTTCTGCAATGAAAAAAAAAAAAAGGAAATAAAACCTCTTGAATTTGTTTCCATCCAAATTCACATAAGAGTCAAGATTTCTTTTGAAAAAGTGGAAAACCTGGCACTGCTGGGCTGGCCCCGAGGACAGGCCTATGTTGTCTGGAGCGCACCAGCAGCTGCTCTCTGACCGGCCAGTCCCCCTTCCACCCTCACCACTCCAATCTTGCGGGCCCAGCCAGAACCCCTTGGCTCATGGAGGTTACCCACCGGGCTCCCGTGGGCATCCGGGAGTGTGACCACCTTCTGGAACGTGGCAGCCTCTCAGTACTTCATCTCACCTCTGGCCCTCAGCCTCAGGCTGCCACTGACCAAGGAGACATCCTGGCCCAGACCTGATCCCCTCTGGCTTCCACTTATAACCCCCCACCCCCACCCCTGCTTCCCCTTTCAGCTCCAGCGGTTCAAGCGCTCACTTTCCCTCAAGACCATCCTCCGAAGTAAGAGTGTGGAGAACTTCTTCCTTCGCTCAGGCTCTGAGCTCAAGTGCCCCACTGAGGTGCTGTTGACGCCCCCGACCCCGCTGCCCCCTCCCTCCCCACCGCCGGCATCTACAGACGGGAGCTTCCCTACCCCGGCCCCCTCCCCTTGCCCAATCCTACGGCCCCTGGCACCACTCAAACCAGTAAGGCTGCACAGCTTCCAGGAACACGTCTTCAAGAGAGCCAGCCCTTGTGAGCTATGCCACCAGATCATTGTGGGTAGGTGCCTGGCCTGTCAGGGAGAGGGGCCAGGGTGGGTGTGGGGAGCGTTCCTAGGGAACCGTCTGATGTTGGGCCCACAGTCCTAACTGTGCCCCTCACGCTGGGTGGACAAATGAGCAATTTTTGGGGGGGGGGTGGGTGTCCAGTGTCGCCGTGGGTACTAACAACTCAGGCTTCGGTGCCTTGACTGTATGAGGGGTAAGCACTAGACCCCGAGGCGGACATGAGGATGCCCAACCCCCCCCTCCTCTGTCCCATGGCCTAACCTGCCCTCTTTGCTCCTTGCCCTCGGATGCCTCCTCCTTTGCCGAATCCCTCTTGTTGACGCCAAATTCTTCCCAGGAAACTCCAAGCAGGGTTTGCGGTGTAAGACGTGCAAAGTCAGCGTCCACCTCTGGTGCTCCGAGGAGATCTCCCACCAGCAATGCCCAGGCAAGGTGGTGAGTGGGGACCATGCAGGGCTGGCTGGCTGTGAGTGCTCCCCAGGACTGGCATGTGGGGGAATGAGCGCCCCCCTCCAGGCGGGTTCCTCCTGTGGAGTAGTCCTTGGGCTTGGGGAAGGCCAAGCTCTCGGTGGGCTGTGACATCCCCATGCCCTCTCTCTGCCCCCTCTTGCCTTAGTCCTCCTCCTTCCGTCGAAACTTCAGCTCCCCCCTCCTGGTGCATGAACCACCCCCAGCCTGTGTCACAAGCAGAGAGTCCCCACCCACTGGTGAGTGTCCCCCCCTTTGCCCCTGATCCCACCGTAGTGTGGTGAGAAACCCACATGTTCCTCAGATGGGCACCTGAGTTGCATGGCTCTTCTGGTTCTTGGCACTTCCCTTCTCTGAATGCCCTTGTCCCGAATGTAGGGTTCATTCATGCCTTCATTCATCCATCCATTCATTCATTCATCCTTCAACAGGCATTTTGTCAACACTTACTAAGTGCCAGGCACTGTGCTAGACATGGGGACACAGCACTGAAGAAGGTGGAGTTCATGGTCTAGTAAGGGAGCTAGACATGAAATAGATAATCACACAAATCATCCATTAATCACCATTTGCACGAAGGCCTGAACCGAGAAGGATAGGGAATAGAGGATAAGGTAGGCGCTGTCCTCATCTGCAAGGATAGGGAAGGTGTCCAGAGATATGAAGGCTGGGGAGTTAGTCCAAGAGGATCTGGGGAAGACTGGTGTGGGCAGAGAGGGGCCTGGGGGAGGGATGGGGCAGGTGGTTAAAGGAAGGACATCTTGGCTGGGGCCGAGAGAGTGAAAGTGATCCGGGGCTTCAGGGCAGAGCAAGGCTGGCAGCTGGGTGCCCAGCCTTAGGGTGGCTCCTTGGCAGGGGCCAGCGGGAAGGTAGACCCCGTCTACGAGACGCTGCGCTATGGCACCTCCTTGGCACTGATGAACCGCTCCAGCTTCAGCAGTACCTCTGAGTCCCCCACGCGGAGCCTGGTATGTCAGGCACCAGAGGGGCGCCTGGGGGGCAGGAGTCTCTGAGGCTGAGGGTCCGGGGACTGAGCCCTCCCCCCATTTGGCCCCAGAGTGAGCGGGATGAGCTGACCGAGGATGGGGAAGGCAGCATCCGCAGCTCAGAGGAGGGCCCTGGCGACAGTGGTGAGTAGAGGTGGGAGCCAGAGGCGGGAATGGAACACAGTGCAGGCCACTCCCTGCTGCCTGACGCCCTGGCCCTGCCCTGGCATCTCTAGTGTTCACAGCCCCGGCCGAGAGCGAAGGGTCAGGACCAGAGGAGAAGAGCCCTGGACAGCAGGTGAGGTGATGCTGGTGCTGAGCCCTCGTAGGCCAGATTGGAAGGGGATGTCCCTTCTTGTCATTGATGCATAGGTGGGCAAGAGCATGGTGAGTGGCAGTATCACCGCTCCATCATTTGTCCTCAGCCTATGGGGATGGACAGTGCCAGGGTGAGGAGGCAAGGAAGGCAGGGGGTATTTGCCCTCCCACCGCGGAGCCAATGGCTATCGTGCCCACTCCTGGGCCCACTCCCCACGAGTGGGCAGTTCCAGGGTGCAGCAGGCAGAGGAGTGTTCCCCTTCTCCATCCTTGGCCCAGTCCCCCAAGGGTGAACACAGAAGGTAGGAGAGTCTGACCTCTCCCTGTCATTGACCCAGGTGCACTGTGTCCCACCTCCTAGCCAACCTCTCCCCACCCCCCCAGAGAGGGGAAGGTCAGGGCAAGCGAACGGTGGGTGGAGCGAGGACTGTGTCCCCCTCCCGTCACTGATCCAGACTTTTCCACAGCCCGCAAAACCCCCTCTGCGGAAGGATGTGGGGCCCATGTACTCCTATGTCGCTCTCTACAAGTTTCTGCCCCAAGAGAACAATGACCTGGCTTTGCAGTAAGTCCTCTTTGTGGTCCGGCCCCCCTGGACAGCCACCTGGCTCCAACCTCAGGGCTCTGCTCCCAGACCTTGGAACATGAGTGTGAGGGGGACCTTCGAGAACTTTCTCCTGGCATGCTTGAGGCAGCTGAGCCCAAAGAAGAGCTAGACTGCCCAGAGTCCAAAAGGGACTGGTGCTGATGTCATATCTTCTGCCCCGCCCGGGCTCTGTCCTAGAGAGAGTCTGCTGTACCTGTGGTCACAGTGTCCTCCGAGGGCGTCAAGAATCCTCCCCCCGCTGTGGAGGGGGGGCATGCTGGGGACCTGGGGGACCCAAGATGGTTAAGATTCAGAAAAGGCAGGTCCCTCCTGTCCATTTGCGACCCCAGCTCTGTCCTCCCAGGCCTGGGGACCGGATCCTGCTGGTGGATGACTCTAACGAGGACTGGTGGAAGGTGACTTGGCAGGGTGGGGAGGAGAGACACCCCGGTAGGCACCCGACCCTTTTCCACCACTTCAACTGGCACTGCCCCACCTTCTCTCCGGGCCCAAAGACCACCCCTCCTCCCACCACGTGCCCTAGCCAAGCCCATAGGACCAACACTTGGGACTTGCTCTCACCTTGACCCTCCCCGCCTCAGCCCTGTCCCCCTACCCACCTCATGCCCATCGCAGTCCAGAAGCCACCCTACTGGGGGCTCTGGATACAGAGAGCGCAGGATCTGGAGTTTGATGGCTTTGGCTCTGAGTTGCATCAATGTGGGGCGGGGGGCTCTGATGCTCACTGCCAGCCTCATCCCCAGGGGAAGATTGGCGACCGGGTTGGCTTCTTCCCAGCCAATTTTGTGCAGCGCGTAAGGCCAGGAGAGAACGTCTGGCGCAGCTGCCAACCCTTCTCCGGGAACAAGGAACAGGGGTACATGAGCCTCAAGGAGAACCAGGTGAGTGCCTGGGCTCTGCAGTGGCTGGAGAGGTGGACATGGGAGAGAGGCGGTGGGGGCACAGGCGACTGCCCTGGAGGAGGACACTGCAGCCTGGCAGCAGGAGGGAAGGCAGGTTAGAAAGGTGTGACCGCGGGGCCTCCTGTCAGACCCTGCTGGGAATCGGGGCTGGTGACCGACACAGGCAGGGGGCTGAATGTGGTTAGAGACAGCTTGGGGGAGGGAAAGAGCACTGGATTAGGAGTCTAGAGGCTTGGGTCTGAATGCTGGCTATACCTCTGTCTTGTTGCATAACCCTTCCCCCCTCTGTGAAATGGGAGTGCTGCCAGGGCGGTGGGGGCGGGGTGGGGGGGGGGAGGTGGAGCTCAGGCCAGCCCCAGAGTGCTGCTCAGTGTCTGCTGATGTTCTGGTCTTGCTGCCGTGCCCAGTGCCCTCATGGGATCTGCTCCCATCACCCCAGCTGATGTCTCCAACCACATCTGATCCTGATCCCATCATTCCCCGGGGTGGCCCCCTGGGAGCCATCAGCCGGACTCGGGGCCAGGGCTGTAGGCAGGTGCCAGGACTCAGCTCCGTGTCTCTCCCACTCAGATCTGTGTGGGTGTGGGCAGGAGCAAGGATGCTGACGGCTTCATCCGCGTCAGCAGCGGCAAGAAGCGGGGCCTGGTGCCAGCCGACGCCCTGACCGAGATCTGAGAGGAGCCAAGAGAACCCAGATGCCACCCCTGCCCGAGCCTGGCCCTTGCTTCTGGCCCTGGAGAGGAACGGGCATCTGCCCACACTCTTCCTCCCTCTGCCTCTCTCCTAGGAGCCACCCCCCATGGCTTGGGAGCCCTCTGCACAGAGGAAGGTTTTATTTCTTGGGTCCCAGGGTGCCCTGAGGGAGTTGCTGCTCTGGGACTCGGGGGTGAGGAAGGAGGAGAAAGTGGGAGGGAATGAGGAAGTTCCAGGTGGGTCCAGCCAGTACCCAGACACCCCCAGTTGCCATGCTGAGTGCGGCCCTGGGGAGGGGGGGGGCATTCCTGAGGAATTTTCTCGCTGCTTTGTCCAGAGAGCCTTCTCGTGTCCACACCACCTTTGCATGCCCGACACCATTCCCCCCTCCCCACAGAGCCTCTGCTTGGGTCTATGTGTGTGTGACCCTGCGGCTGCCGCTTTGGAAGTGGGACCTTGGGAAGGTGACTTCCCAAATCCCTCAGCTCTCTGCCCTGGGTTGGGAGGGGATCCGGGGCTGCAGGAGGATCCTGAGTCCACCTCCTGGTGTCCCCACCTCTGTCACTCCATCACTCCTCAGGAAAGTTCTGCAGAAATCTCTCCTATTACTTGAAACCTGGGCGGACAGAGGAGGGGAGGGCCAAGTTCCGGGGATAGCGCTGCAAACCAGAGACTGTCTCCTCAAGTAGAATAGAACAGCCTCATCGTACCCTTGTCCACCGGAAAAGGACACTCAAGAAGGACATGAACAGAAGCCGACTGAGAACAAAAAACAAGTCCCCATTTCACTGTCAGGACTCTGCAAGTTCCCTGGTCCCCCATGGCCAACCAGCCCCAGGGAGTCAGTATTTCCTAGTTCCTGTCCCAGGCCTCACAAGGCCACCCCCCCAGGAGCCCAGCCCTCAGGACTGACTTGCAGATGGCCCTTCCTCACTCCCTTTCTCTGGGCTTTGTAGGAAACACTGCGACCCCTCCTTCAGTGCAGGGGTCCCTCTTCTGGCTGTATCTGTGCCCTTGTCCTGGACACAGAGTTCTGGGAGGAAGAGGGAGTGGGAGATAGGGCAGCAAATCATTGTGTTTGGCCACCAGGAAAGGAAGGGGGTAGGCACCCTGTTGGTGGGTTGGCACTCATGAAGAGGACCCCTCCCTTTCAGGTTGCTTTTCTCTGGTGCCAACCTCCCTCTCCCCCCAAGCTCAGAGCCTCCTCTTGTGCCCTTGATAGTGCCAGCCAATGCCAGTCCCCGTCCTGGGCACAGTCACACCCTCCCATACAGTGGAAGGGACACATTCTCCTACCCACTGGCCCCTGCTCCACTTCTCCCCCTTGGAGGGGGGTTCAAGCCACACTGCCCTGTTTGCTGCCATGGGGCCCCCCTCAGCAATATCCCAGGGGCGGGCCCAATGCCCACTGTACATAAGGCTGCATGATGGGTCGGCTGGGGCACTGCTGAGCCCCCAGGCCCCTAAATAAATGTTTCTTGTCCCAACCTGTCTGCTCTGTGTATCTGCTGGGGAGAGAGGAAGCAAAGGTCCAAGGAGTGGGGCGGGGGCTGGAGGTTCCAAAAGAAGACAAGCCTGGAGGTGGAGGAATTTGTGGCTCTCTGACAGGTGGGGCGCTGGAGCTGGCCCAGATGTTGCAGGGGTCCCCATTCCTCCCCACTCCCACCGCCCCAGCCTGAGATGGGGGATCTGGGGGGGAGCTTGAGAAGAAAACAGGGCGGCAGGGTGGGGGTGGAGGTGGGTGGGGTGGGGGATGTTGGGGGAAGCTGGAAGGGGAGAGGGTGGGGCTGCGGTCACTTTCAGGCTGGATGCGCACCCGTGTCCCCAGGGGGGCGGAGCGGGCACTCAACCGTGTGCATTAGGACCGTTTCTGCCGACCCAGCGACCCAGCGGTGCCCTCCGAGACCACCCGAGGTCAGCCTCGCGCCCCCCCAAGCCCCAGGCAGAAAGGCTGGCGGCGGGAACAGTCGCCGACAGTGGGGCCCTGAGATGACTCAATCATGCCCGTCATCGAGAGCCTGGCACGAAGGGGGCCGGCAGCGGCGCCCCTCCCGCAGCGGTGCCCGCCGCCCACCTGCTCTCGGCAGAGCTGCCTCTTTCCCCTCCGCCCGCCTGGCCGCGTCATCGCCAAGGCAGGCACGTCCTGTGCTATTTATAGGCAGAGGGGAGCGCAGAGGGAGGGAGAGGCGGGCTGCGGGGGTGCCAGGGCAATGCCGCCAGTGCCGCCAGAATGCAGGGGGTGGGGGCTGCCCCTTCTGACAGGCACCCATCGGTTCTGCCTCCCAGCCCCCCTTCCCCGCCCCCCCCCCCCAAAGCAAGGCAGGCCAGGTGGGACCAGACGTTGAGCTTTCTTTGGGCCCTTTCACCCAGGGAAGGTCCTAGAGCTCCGTGGGTGAGCCAGAGGAGGATGACCTCCTCTTTTTAAGACCTCTGATGGGAGGAATGAAAACAAGCGTCACAAACCCAGGCCAGTGGCTTAAAGAGAGGGGACCTCACGTAAAGTGGCACCTGCCGTGCTTGGAGAACCATGCCAGGAATTTTATTTAATCCTTTCAGTGACCCAGTGAGGAAAGTGGTGGTCTCCCCTTTTCACAGATGAAGAAACTGAGGCCCAGGGATATTAGGTGGCATACTCAAGGTCATACAGCTTATCCAGCCCGACCTTGCCCCTTTTATATAGAGGGACATTGAGGCCCAGAGTGGACCAGTAACTTGCCCAAGGTCACCCAGCAAATTGGTGACCAAGCCAGTCTCAGAAATCATGTCTCTTGCCCCCCCCCCCCCCCCCCCCCCCCCGCCCCGGTTGAGCTCTTTCCTTACCTGGGTCCCTCAGTGCCTTAAACTAATGAGATGGAAATAGAGACGCCCCAGGATACTGGGCCACGGGCTCCAGGAATCGAAAGCCCACCCCCCCCCCCACCCCGTAGAGAGTGAGAGCCTTTCAGCCAAGCCTTCTACACACTCCACTTGCGTCTGCCACCAGCAGGCAGCTGGCCTGGACCCCCGCCTCCTCCCTAGCCCATTTGCCGCACTGCTGAGTACAGCAGCTTTTTCGGGTGGCTGAACCACTAACGGCATGCTCACAGCCTGGGGGTTGGGAACAGCTGGTGCCCCCACTATAGCCTCTGCCCTCCTCTGTGCCCACTCTGGGGGTGGCTGGGCCAGCAACACCGTTGGCCTGGGGCAGAGAATGCCCAGGAAGCTACTGGTGGTGCCAGCTCACCATTTGGCTCCGTTGTCTGCCCCACACATGCCCTCCCTCCCTCCATCTCTGCCTGAGCTTAACTGGGCATATGTAGTATGAGGCCAGACTTCGGAGAGATGCAAAAAAAAGGGGGAGCCTAGGAATGGAGACGGGAGGCCTAAAAGAGCAGAGAGGTGAATACCAGAGGTCGGCGGGGAGGGGGGAGGGGGCGGTGACACAAACAGAGTGAGCCCCGTTGTGCAGCCTTACCCACCTTGCTAGCACTACTCCCTTTGGCCTTGTCCCCCTTCTCCAGCTCGTGGCCCCACAGCAGCTGCCCGGCACCTCTGCAGCGACCTACTCTGAATCATAGTCTCCCACGTCGTCGGGAGGGTCAAAGGTGCTGGTGCTCACGCAGGGCTGAGATTCTGGGGAGTCATTGGCCTCTCTGGGCCTCGGTTTCCTCCCCCAGAAATGGAATTGGATTTGCTCAGGGAGTGTTTATCTGAGGGCCGTGAACCCCTTTAAAGAGTATGCAAAATTATATGGTGGGACTAGTTCTAAGACCTTGAGAGAATGGACCTTTCTTTCCATCAGAATTTCTCCAAGGTTCCAGGACCTGGAAGAGATCCAGTGGTTACTTTAGGGGATCGGCCTGCTAAGGGGGCCCTCCCTGACACTGCCCTAGGAAGGGGTTGGCGGCCCATGGAAAGAAGTAACCTCCAGGCCTGGGGTGAGCTTCAGAAAGAAGTGATTAAATCCAAGGCTTCCCAAGAGATAGGCTCCTACCTCCCACCTCAACTTCTTCAAAAACAACCCCAAAAGTGAGGGTTTGCTACACCTGCAGCAACCTGTGAGAGAACAGCACCATCTCCTGGTCCAGGGTGGAAACCAGCTTTGTGTTGCAAGTTTCGAACGCCCGGTGGAGGGTCCCATGCTTGGGTTACCTTTTTCTCCTTCCTGTCGTCCCCCGACTACCTGAGGGCGTGGAGGTGAGGTGGCCTTCAATGCCCTTCCTCTTGTGGCCCAGCCAGGCCTGGGAAGGAGGTGTCCGTGTCCTGCGATCCAAGCTGGGAGCTTGACCAGGACTCTTTCCCTTCAGCTTCCCCACACTTGGAACGGCAAAGGATTACGGTCAAGAGCTGATGGCTAAAGTTCACACGGGTTGCTACAGTGGCAACAGGGAAGGAACCCCCAAAGCAGGTTCTGATGCATATGGGTGTGCATAAGACTCTGGGTCTTTGAGTCTGGGCTTTCCTGTCCTGGGCTACCCACCTGCCCCACCCTGTCCAGACTGGACGAGGACCCTAAAGACATAGGAGGGGTCTGGTGTTCCCAAGAACACACTAGTCCTGCCTTTCTCACGCAAGTGCAGATGGGAGCGTCTGCCCACACATCCCCTGAAGTCCCCCGCTGGCCTTTACACTGGTCCTCAGGAAAGGGGAGGGCAGGAAGGAAACCAGGACAGGCATGCCAGTCGTCCCTGTGCCAAGAACTAAAGGAGATGGTCCCTTCTATGCAACTTTTCTCCCCAGCCTAGACTCTGGCCCTCCATTTAATTGGCCGACTGATGCTTCCCACCTGGACATCTGGCCATGGTCCCTAACCCAGTTGGTTCCTTCTGACACCAGAAGCGTCACCTGCCCAGTCCCCCAAAGCTGATCAATGTCTGCCAAGTCCCATTTTACTTCAACATCTTGAATGCATTTTCCCACCAACACAAGCCATGTGAAGCCAGCATTTCATGTGTTCCCTCATCTGCGAAGTAGACAAGGTAATAACCCTACTTTACAATGTTATGAAGATTAGAGAATCAATAGGAGTCGGTGTAAAGTGCCTAACAGTCCTTGGCTCGCAGAGCAGATACTTTACTGAAGAATTTATTGGCGGTTCTTACTACCAGCTAAGTGGCAAAATAAAATTTACTATTTACAAAAGGGGGTATGAATTCATTAAGCAACTCACAATGGCTTCAACAGGCTTTCACATCATGTGCCTTTATTTCAATTTCTGCTGAGAAAAGCTTTTTCCTTTATGCCCTGAGATGGGTATAAACCAAGACACTTAATTTTTTTTCCAGGTCATGATCTCACGGTGAGTTTGAGCCCTGTGTCGGGCTCTGGCTGACAGCTTAGAGCCTGGAGCCTGCTTGGAGTTCTGTTTCCCTCTCTCTCTGCCCCTCCCCTGCTCATATGGCCGCTCTCAAAAAATAAACTTAAAAAAAAATTACTTTTTTCAGTAATCTTTGTACCCAATGTGGGGCTCAAACTCACGACCCCTAGTTTAAGAGTTGCATGCTCTTCCTACTGAGCCAGCCAGGAGCCCCCAAAAATCCTTTTGGTAGGAAAAAAGTTTAAAAATTGGGATGCTCCAAAGACCTCAAGGTCTTTTGAGGAGCTTGGGATGGGGTCGCCAGTTAAAGTCCAGGTGGCATAGATTCTGGGCTGGTGGCAGCGGAGTTCTAGCATAGACTTCAACCCTGGACCCCAGGGCACAGTTGGCAAGTGCATGCATATTACTTTCTGAGGACTTTGTTTAAACAATGTGACAATTGATGTCACAACTGTTGGTTCCCCATCAACATTTTACACCACTTCCGACACGTCCCCCACTGCCTGCCGTGAAGGGCAGTTTTCAAGCACAGGATTTTGGAGGCTTGGGTAGAAGCCATTCTTCCCCTCCCTTCAGATTAAGCCCTATACTCAACTAAAACAAGATAAAAACAAAAAGCCCTCTCTCCCACGGACGGAGGGACACAAGCACAACCAGATGCTGGGAGTCAAGGAAGAAAGGAAGCAGGCACCCAGGAAAGGCCGGCATCCCAATGCTCAGTGTGGTTAGTTCTGACCCTCTAAATAGTGAAGACCAACCACACGGCCAAAAACTCCGGACGCAGAGACAGACAGGTAAAGATTTGTTTTATTCAAGAACTGATCTGTGTTGCTGCCAAAGCCACTATGTACAGACAACAGAGAGGAGATTTTATTTCTTGGTCTCTTCCTCCTTGGACAGAGTCTTGATGATTTCCTCCTTCTTGGCCTGGAGCCTCTCTTCACGGCGCTTGCGTGCTTCCTTGGTCTTAGATCTGCGGGCCTCAGCCTGGTCACTGGATGATGGAAGAGAAAAGATGGGTCAGTTTGAGAATGAATGAGCTGCTCAGTATACAGAAGCACAGGCCCAGACCTCTCCCTTTGAGCCTAGTGTCAGCTTGAGGAATGAGTCATCAGGGCCACCAAGAGCTCCTGCTTCCACTAACCCAGTCCCTACCCTGCAATGATGGTAGGTGATGTAGGGAACAGAGGAGGACAGATTTGTACACAACAGCTATGATCTGGACAGACTGCTGTCTGACAGACAAGCTGTCAAAGCAAGTCAAAATTATGCATTAGTGTATTTCAAAGGTCTCAGAAGAACCTTTGTAATAAAGATCAAAGAACGTGCCCCCACGACAGAGGCCAATTCCTGAAAAAACTTACGCCAGAAGCTTCTTGCGAGCCTTGTCTGCCTTCAGCTTGTGGATGTGCTCCATGAGAATCCGCTTGTTTTTGAACACATTACCCTTCACTTTCAGGTACAAGCTGTGATACCTGCAGGGTGTAAGGCGCAGAGGCTCTGGTCAGTGATGGGATCAGAGGCTGGCCCGGCGTCTGCTCCTCTACACCAAGTCCCTAAGTATGCGAGGTTCCTTTCCTCTCTGTTCTGTACGGACTGTTTCCCCCAAACCAAGACTTTTTGTGCAGTTTCCAGATACAAGAGGTTGCCTGGCAGGTAAGTTCAATTTTTGGGTTATTCTGATGGTGTGTGTTTTGGGGGAGGAGGGGACAGGCAGACAACAAAGGACAGAATGGAAGAATTTTTCTTAAAAAGGCCTAAGACAGGAATGCCTGGGTGGTTCAGTCCGTTAAGCATTCGACCCCGTAATTTCGGCCCAGGTCATGGTCTCGAGGTTCGTGGACGAAGCCCCGTAGGATTCTCTCTCCCTGTCTCTCAAAATAAACATTATAAACATTAACAAACGTTAAGACATGGCTCCCTCCCCAAGGCCAATGGAGGCAGATTGCGGGTCTGTTCAGAGAACAAGCTGTCAAGACTACCAAATGAGTCTCAGTGGGCCAAGAAGAGGGTGTGCTTACATGTGGCGGTCAATCTTCTTAGATTCACGGTATCTTCTAAGCAGCCGGCGCAGAATCCTCATCCTCCTCATCCAGGTTACCTTCTCAGGCATTCGGGCATTGGCAGTACCCTTTCTCTTACCTGTAGGGAAGAGAAGTTAAGCCCACTGTAGTGCCCCTGGGTCTCAAGTCCATTACTAGAGCCAGCTGACCGGTCACAAGGACAGCTACCAATTTCTTTTTTAATTTTTTTTTTCAACGTTTATTTTTTATTTTTGGGACAGAGAGAGACAGAGCATGAACGGGGGAGGGGCAGACAGAGAGGGAGACACAGAATCGGAAACAGGCTCCAGGCTCTGAGCCATCAACCCAGAGCCTGACGCGGGGCTCGAACTCACGGACTGCGAGATCGTGACCTGGCTGAAGTCGGACGCTTAACCGACTGCGCCACCCAGGCGCCCCTTATTTCTAATAGACTTTATAATTCACTCAGTCATGTGGCAAGTGCCCGAACTCATTTTCAGTACTATTAATTCCATTTTACAGATAATGAGACTAAGCATTTCTTTCATTTATTCATTTTAAGGAAGCCTCAACAAGGCTACTATTCCCCATTCACTTGGTGCATAACGTGTGTATGACAGGGTGTGCACCAAGGCAGTACGGTAAGTTAAAGGCGGTGTGACCTTCACCTCCCTAAATTATCCTAACCCTAGAAAGTAGTTTTAGAATTTGCTGGGCAACGTTTTCAAATACCCAATAGAATCCTTGGCATAGTGTAGGGGCTCAATAAACAGGACCTCTTTTCACTAATACCTTCAACTCCAACACTATCGTCAACTTTCTGATTTGCACACAAAGAAAGCTCACCAAATATCAAGGAGTAAGAAAAGGGCTTAAGAGGAGACAAAACGGGGCGGGGGGGCGGGGTAGACCCTGGATATAGCTCAGTCTAGACTCAGGCAGCTCTAATTTGAGTCTTGGAGAAAGGGGAAGAACACACTTACCAATGCCCATATGTCTGCCCTTCCGGCGGGCCAAAGTGTTTTTCCGGCATCGAGCCCGGGAATGGACAGTCACAGGTTTCCGGATGATCAGCCCATCTTTGATCAGTTTCCGGATCTGCTGACCTGGGAAAACATAATGTATCTAGTCAGTGTGCTGGGGCCTAGCCCCAAGAATACCAGTCACGATCCAGAGTCCAAACAGGACAAGCCAGGGACATCGCTCACATCCCTGGCCCAGTGGGCTCAAAAATGATACAAATACTAGAACTTCTGCTTGTTTCTCTTCTGTTAAGATCCCCCCCCCCATCTCTTGAGATGTTTTACAGCACACTCAAATTTTATGTACTTAGGGACGTGTGATCAAAAGTGTGCAGATATGGCCTAGTCCTTCAGATCCTGTCTCAACTATGACCCACTGTTCTGAAAATTAGGATATTTTGAGCACATATCACAATGCCACAAATTCAAACAGGTTAAGGAATTCCCTGATATTGACCAACCTTCTTTGCTTGACGAAACTTTCGTCAGGCTCCCAAACCACCTCGTAGGCCCACCTGTGCACTTCCTCGTAAATTCTAGTTTTTTTAAGAAGCCTGCTTAAGTCAACTTAATTAAGCAGAAGCCCCTACCCCTGATAGCAGATCAGTTTCTTCATCCACCAACATTTCCTAGGCAATGCCTGATCATCCCGGCCTGGTCTTTAGCAACAACCCAGTTAGCTCAGTTTAGCCAGAATCCCCCTTGACACTAAGGTTTCCTTTTAATAATCTTCCATACACTGACCCTCACATCACCCTCCTTCGCCATGAATTCCTACTTGACCACGCTATGTTCAGGTTGGACAGCAATCTGTCTCCCAGTGTAAAATCCCACTGCAGTGGTCCTACACTGGCAGCAATGGTCCTGAATAAAGCCTGCCTTACTATCTTTAACCGAGATCGTTGAACACTTTTTTCTGCAACAATGATTACATGGAAGTAATGTGGGTTATGTTGCTATCTGCAGGATTGACACCTGTTTAACTGCCTTGAATAATCACACGCCACGCGGCCTTTGCTAAAGCCTGAGGCCCCAGGTCTGCCCAATCCATCACTTCATCGTTTCTCTGGCCATCTCTACTCCCAGTCCTTGTGCTGTCTCCTCAAAACTCCTTCACGTAGCTGTAAAACAGAATATCAACTCTAGCAATAATCATAAATACGACATTGGGTTGTTTCATTGACTTCTATCCTGTCATTCTGGCAAATGGCAGGGACAGGACCTCTGGCATCTCCAAATTTCTTGGACCCTCCATTTTAGAAAACCCCAGACTATGAGCTTTCCTAGGTTTGTTAAGAGTCAAGACGATCGTGAAATCTTCCATCTCATAAAGAATGAGGAAGGGATAAGGTGAAGAAGATCCCAAGAACTCACGGGAGTTGGCATTGGCGATTTCATTTGTCTCATTGGGATCCAACCAGACCTTCTTTTTGCCACAGCGGAGGACACTGGAGGCAAGCCTCTTCTGAAGCCTGAGCATACTGTGACAAACAGAAAACACTATCAGGCCCTGGAATCCATTCCAGGACAAAAGCGATCATCCCCAGCGAGACCTGCCTTCCAATCATTTAATGTTGTGAAACATACAACATGGAAATGGATGATGTGCAGGCTCTCGGTATTCAGGGCAAATATCTCTTTCTCCAACCCCATATTAAGTATCTTTCCTATAGCAAGACCTTTGTTAAACCCTGTGCTGGGCATTCCTGTGGGGCAACGGGCTGTCCTGGAATGAAAACAAAGCCCAAGCTATTCCGTAACTTTTCTGCCTCAGGCTTCTCCTCTGGAAAAAGAGGTAAAACCGGATAAAACTGGATGAAGAGGGGGCTTCTGCCCTTCCTGGACTGAGCTCTAAAAACAAGCGTCTAATGTGAAGAGTCCGAGGCCGGTGTATCTGGTTTGCTAATCCTTTGCTTCTTGGGCCAGTTTTCGTCTTACCACAGTAATAAACTTATGTTCTGCTAGCCTTAAGAGTTTTCTTATGTACCGTCCATGGGGTGGAAGGCGTTAAAGTGCTAGGGATCGCCTCACTCCAAGCAGTCTTGAGGCCCGCGGCCTACGAGAGACGTGTCCTACGTCACATGGAAGCAGAGACCGGCTCCGATTCGGGGCACCCAGCTAGTAAGGTGACCACAGCCTAGTCCCCGCCGCAGCCCTTCCTCTGCCTGCGCAGGTCACCCGCGATCCGTATGGGGCACGGGGCCCTCCCTCCCCGCGGCCTAGAGTTCTCGGGACGCTCTCCCCCATCTCCTCGAGGCCGGGGCCTAGTGTGCTCCGGCCTAGCCCAAGCTCCGGGACCGGCTGCTTCAGGGCAGCCTCCACCTCATCTCTCCCACCCGGGGCCGTGGAAGGAAGCCCTGTCGCCCTCCCGCACCTCGGATCAGCTAGAATCGGAGGCCCACGCGCCCTCACCTCATGGCTGCGGCCGCAGCGCCGAAAGGAAAGAACTAGCTCTGGCCAGGCTCCTCCCATTATCTGTGAAGGGGAGAGCCCATCCCCTGCTCCGCTTTCGCCATATTCCCCTCCGGTCCTTTCATCTCCTGCCACCCTAAACCTACTCTTATCCTCTGTGAATACCGAGATAATACAAGCGTAATCTCGGGAATCTGTTTTAAACTTAAAAACATACAAAATATACCCTCTCGGTGAGGCAAAGTGGTATAGCCCGACTTCCTACTAGGCATGCGCAGCAAGCGTACCTGATCACGTGGGTAATGGAAGCCGGAAGTTACGACTGGATGGGCGCAGGCGGGTTGTAGTTTTGCTGGAGTGGCCTATTCTTTGCAGGCGTCTTGGATTCTCAGGAATGATGTTTTATTAGCGAGGCGGGGCGGGGCGGAAGGGGGGGGTGGAATTAGTGAATGGAGTGAGAGAAGATAACGAGCGTAGAGATCAGTTAAGAGAAACCTTTTATTCACTGTCGCAGTACATTGGGAACCCGTGCAGCACAGGGTAGATCACCAAAGACACTAGTTTATGTTTTTGCGCCACTGCAGTCCTTTATCTCTTAGTGTTTCAGTTTGCTCCTTTGTAAAGTGTACGTAATCCTAATATTTCTGTCATCCCTTGTGAAAACCATAGGAGTAAATTTGCAAAGGAGGACAGGAAGACAAGCTCCTTGGTGATGGGAACCAGTCTCGTTTGGCTCACACTGTCTGTACTACAGGAGGCATGGGTCTCTGCATATAGTGAGCATTTGAGAAATAGTGCATTGGCTGAGTGAATGAATACTTGTGAAAGTTTTAAAAAAATGGAATGACAGGGACATCCACAGTTCTTTTCTCCTGCTCTTAAACACCCAATGCAAAAACCCGAAGAGAGTATTCTAGGGTTCAAGAAACCTAGATTTGGGTCCTGGGTATAACTACTTGTTTGGCTCTAGCTAATCACCCATCTCTATCATTTGAACTTTCCTGGTTGCTAAAGAGCTGAGGAAAGAGAGGAAGAAAAGCAAAATTTATGCCACTTCTTCAAAACAACACAGTTGATGTTATTCTCATTTTACAGCCGAGTGAGGTAGAAGAGATTGAAAATCCAGGTCTTTCCAAATTCAGTATTCATGCTTTCTCTCTCATACCAGGTTCTCTTGTGTCCAAGGGACAGATTAAACCCCTGCTTAGGGTTGGATCTGTTCATAGAACAACGCTGACGTACTTCATCCTTACTCACCCTCAAAGTAATGTGATCAGAGAAATGACTTAACCGGCCATCCGCTTGTAGAACCCAGGGTGAGAAGGAGTCAGTGTATTCCACAGTTTCTCCTCCAGCAGGAGACAGCAGGCTGGCCTTTATATTCAGGTCACTGAACCTGGGCAAATCTTGTCCATTCTCCTTCTCATCTCCCCTCTTTGAGAAGCAAGGAAGGGATAGAGAGGTAACAGTTCCTCCTGTCATGATATGACAGGCCTCTGTTCAGCGTCTTACAGCATCTCCAAACATCTAAGGAGTCCTCATTTAATTTCATTCTCCCTCATCCTCCCAAGTAATCCCAGGTGACAAAGACACCACAGTATGGGCAACCCCATTTTACAGAAGTGTAGTGACTTTTCCAGGGCCACACAACCAGAAATAGCCTGAGCCAAATTGACACTAGAGTTTTGTTTTGTTTTTCTTAAACTTACCTCTATGCCCAATGTGGGGCTGGAACTCACAACCCTGACATAGAGTCGCATGCTTTACCGACTGAGCCAGCCAGGCACCCTAACACCAGAATGCTTACTAGAATCCCCTAGTCCTCTTCTCTCCATAGGTAGTGGTGGGTGGGGTCCAGGCCTTGGATATTTGTCCCCAAATCGAGGATGAAGGGGGGAGAATTCTAGGTCAAAAGTCACTAGATCTGATTTTAGCTACTTTGCTCTCTCAACTCCGCATTTCTTCCTACCCTTTCCTCTCTTTTCCAAGGAGCAGGGACCTTGCCTTCTGGAAGGTCTGGGGGGATTCTAGGGACTAGGGCAGAAAGACCCCTGGGTCTCTGGGATTTCTTGTTGTCTGTGATGGGGACTCCCTCTGGACATCCTTCTCACCCCAGCCTCAGCCTCGGGTTGGCTGACCCGCGGCCGTCACGGTCCTGTCGGAGGGAGTGGGCCCTTCCGGTTTGGTTCAAGTCAGTCTAGGCCCACACCGGGGAGAAAGGGGTTAACGCCAGGTCCCAGGATCAAAGGGATCGGGAAGTTCCGGCGGCCCCCACTGGAGTGGAATGGGCAGACCTGCTAAGTGAGAGTGGTTTGGGACGGAAACGGGGGGCCGTGCCAATCCGCGCTTCACCTCCATCAGCGCTTGGCATCCACTGGTAAACCGCCCCCCCCCCCCCCCCCCGCCCCAAGGCAGGGTTTCACTCCTCCCTCCACCCCTGTACCCGGAGTGAGCCACCTTCTCCCGGGGCCGGTCGGAGGCCGGCGCTCACCCCCTCCCGGAGCCAGGAGGGGCGTGCCTCCCTCCGGCTGCCCTCCCATTGTCTGTGCGGAGCCTGCTGAGGGGCTGCGAGGGGCGGGGCCGGGGCGGGCGGAGGGAGGGAGGGCGGAGGGAAGGAGGGGCAGGTGGGAGCGGAGGGGGCGGGGGGAGATGCTGAGCCTTCAGGGGCGGAGGAGGCGGCGGCGGCAGAGCAGAGAGCGGGAGGAGGGACGGGAGGCTGGAACAGGGCAGCCGAAGGCCGGGCCAGGTGGCTGGAGCGGGTGCCGGCCGCGCTGCGCTGCTCTCGGTTCCGACGGCCTCTTTCATGCGCTGAGGGCGCCCGGCTGGGCCGGGCCGGCGGCCGGAGGGGAGGCTCCTCTCCATGGTCCAGAAGACCAGCATGTCCCGGAGCCCTTACCCACCCTCCCAGGAGATCCCCATGGAGGTCTTCGACCCCAGCCCGCAGGTGAGGTGTGGTGGCCGGGCCCGAGGGCAGGGGGGCCGCTCCCGCGGACCTTGTGGGGTCGGCTCGAGGGACTCCGGGGAAGAAGGAGTTATGTGCCCGGCGAGGAGGGGCGAGGGGCGCCTGCGCGCCCCCAATCCCTGCGGGTTAATGATTGATGGGCGCTTGGCCCGGAGTTGGGCTGCGGTTTGGCGGAGCGGGGAGGGGGCGATCGGGCCTCCTGTCACCCTCGCCTCGGCTCCCCCGCGTCAGGGTCTCTGCTGCTTGGGTACCTGCTCCATGGGTTGAGAGTGGGGGTGCTGGCGGGGCAGCCGGGGGTTGAGGGAGGCTGGAGAGCGAGCTCAGGCAAAGGGGGCGACGCAGAGCACGCTCAGGGGCGCCAGGCGGGGGTGGGTGGGGCGGGGGAGGTACCGGGTGATGGCCGAGGCGATGGTCAGGGCGGTGCCAGCAGGCCTTCGGAGCCGCAGACACTGGCCTTAGAGGGTGGGGAAGGGGCCAGCCCTGGGCTAGATCCCCCCCATCCTGGCACCTCAGCTACATCCTTCTTTTGGACCAGCTTCCCTACCCCAACACCCACGTTATCTTTTTCCTACTCCACCCCCCTCCCCTCCCCAGCCTTAGAAAACGCCTCCAAAGTTTGGAAAGTTGGATGGATGCCAACTCACTGTCCTGGAGGGGAAGACGCTGTGTTACCTGGGTGGTGGGGGGTGTCTGCCGCCCCACCCCTACTCACACTTACCTGCAACCTGGGTTATCCCCAGGAAGGGGCATTCTTGGGTGTGGTGTGTGCCCATGGAGTGACCAGCAGTATCTGGGCTGGCTGGTTAGGGTCTGGGGTGGTCGTACCAAGGGATTTCTCTGGGACAAGGCCATTCTCTAATCTGGCAACACTCCAAGGCTAGGATACCATTAACTCTTTTCTTGCCAGTGTAGAGCAACTGTAACCACCATGATAATGTGGTTGATGGGCATGGCGGTGGGGGGGAGCAGGTTAGACCTAAAAATACCTCCCTTCTCCACCCCAGGCCCCTTGGAGCCTGGAGGCAGCTGACTGGAGCCTTCCTTTCAGCTGTCCCTTGTCTCTCTGGGTGCCACTCCCTTTTCCCATCCTGGGGTGGTGGTGGTGGTGGTGTGAAAGAGAGTCTGGGGCTCACTGAAGGATCCTCTTAAGTTTGTAGGGCTCCTCAGTCCTAGAGGTTGGGTATTTGTCTGGTTTGAGAGAAGGGGATGGGAGGGAGGGATTTTGAAGGGTTCCCAGGTACCCTTCTCTCCCATTTATCCATGCTCCTTGTACTCAGGCCTAAGGAACCAGAGCCCCTAATGTGATCATATCTAATCTAGCTTCTTTGGCAAAGAAACTCTAGGATTGACAGTGGGGGCAAGGGCTTGGAGGGCCTGAACCCTCAATCATCCCGCCCTACTTTGGAATGGCCTGGGGCCACGTGTGTATATGAGTTAAGGAGGGCAAGGAAGCAGCCCCCTTTACAGGAGGCCTGGAAATACCTGAATGTGTGGCCGCTCGAGAGAGGTCAGACAGGGTCCACTCCACCCAAGCCAGGAGCCCAGCCAGTGAGACTGAGCCAGCCTACCCCAGGAAACAGTGGGGGTTGTGTCCCAGGCTTGTCTTGGGGCAGGGCCAAGGGGCATTGAACTTGATGCAGCCTGGTGGGGACCATGGGGACGGGGCGTAGGTGGTGGCAGCCAGGGGTTAGACAGTGGAAGCTTGATCCCTTTCCCCAAGGGGAGGGGTGTGACCACTGATTGTGAGGAGGGGGCTGAGGAAAAGTCCTGTGGGGTCGGGTTGAGGGCTGCGCACTGGAGTGGGTTGGGGTTAGATGTTCCTTTCTGAATACAGTTCCATGCCCCCCCCCCAGCCCCCTCCCCAGAAATCTAGTTTGGGGTCTCCCAGGGCCGAGAGCTGCCACTCCCCTCCCCACTCTGCGGAAAAATGAAGGCAAGATTCGGTCACAGGAAGAGCTAAGCTGGGCCTGGGTTGGCGATTCCTCTTCTCTCTGGGGGCTACAGGCATACTCGGCCCCCCTGCTCCAGCTAAGGGGGAAAGGGAGGGGGACTCTCCCCAGCTCTCTCTGCCCCCCTAACACTGCAGGCAGCCTCTCCCTTCCCAGGAGGCCTCTGCAGCCTGCCCAGCATCTTAATTAGCTTTGCTGCCTAATGAGCCTCCAGCTTCTCAGTGCCTCCCCGTTCCCAGCCTCTCTGGCTTGGTTTGGGGGTTTCCGTGTGTGCTTCCTGGGGCTCTCTTGCACTGTCCCCCACCCCAGGGCTGTGGTCTGGGCCTTCCCTCCCCTTAGGGCTGTACCATCTCAGGAAGAAGATGGGGGGAAGGGTTGTTCAGATCAAGGGCTGATATTCCCAAGGCTTGGCTGTAGCTCTGGGCTTGATGGGATGAGGGTTGGGAAAGGCCCTTTCTGATTCCACTCTTGTCCCTTCCTGGCTTCTCCAGGGCAAATACAGCAAGAGGAAAGGGCGGTTCAAAAGGTCGGATGGGAGCACGTCCTCGGATACGACATCCAACAGTTTTGTCCGCCAGGTAATGGGGAGGCTGGGCTGAGAGAAAGGAGGTGGCTGGTTGGTGGAGACCAGCATTAGTGAGCTGGATCTGAGGCTTTCTCCAGGCACCCACCCCCATGTCATTTGTCACCTGCCTGGAACCACCGGATCACCCTTACCTCCATGACCTCTGCATATACTGTCAGCTGCACCCACTCCCTCAGCCCCCGCCCCGCCCCTCCCCCAGCTCCAGGCACCAGCCCCTGCTGCCTGCCTGCGTCATCTCTTTCAGGGACAGCCTGCCTCCTTCTAGCTTGCTTCGGGCTGTCACCCACTCCCCCTGCCGGCTGTCTGCTTCCATGTCCTCCCCCAGAATCTGTGACAGCGTGGGGTAGAAGCAGAGCCTAAGAAATGTAGAGCCAGGTCATCTGGGTCCCTGGAGCCCCGGGTAGGTAAGGGTCAAGGAAAGGCCCACGGCATGTCCAGCTATGACTGGTCTTTAGTATGCAGAAAGTGTGTTGGTGGTGGTGAGGGCAGGAGGGAGTTGGTTTCAGAGAGCAGCACCCCTGAGCGAAGGGAGATAAGTGGATAGCTTTCTGGGGTCTTCTGTTCTCAGTCGGGAAGATGCCATTCTCCTCTGTGTTCTCACTCTCAACCCCAGGCCATCTCAGGCTCAGGGAGAGGCAGCCAGAGAGGCATGTGGTTGCTATGACTACAGAGCATCTCAACAAAGCCTGGTACCCAAAAAAGGCGAGAGAGGCTTGGGATCAGACAAGGAAAGGGAGTGTGCCAAAGAGGATACGGGCAGGGCATATGAGGGCAGAGGACAGTAGGGAGGTCAGCCCCCCTTGGGCTGGAGAGAGAGAGAGGTGCCACGCAGATCCACCACAGATTGGAGTGAGCTCTGCTTTTTGATTCTTCTCTCTCCACGACGGTTGGCACCTGTGAGCTCAGGCCTGACTTGAGAGGGTCAGACAGGGAGCCCTTCATCCCAGCATCTTCCAAGTACACAGACGGATAAGAAGTCCTTTCTTCAGTCTTTTCCTCATTCCTCCTGTTGCAGGGCTGGACCAGGGCCAGGGCTAGGAGGAATGACACTGTGCTCGGTGTGACGCCTCTTGACAGAGAAGGGCCTTGGTTCCTTCACTGTTTGCCACCACAGGGGATCAGACCCCAGCCTCTAATCCTTCCTCCTCTCAGCTCCCTCTCTCTGACCCCCAGTAGGTGGCGGGGAGTGGGGGAGCAGGCCTTGCCACATCTCTGAGCTAAATATACCCTAGCAGTTTGCACATGTAGCAACTCTGCTTGTAACCTGAGCCCCCCGGGGGAACGGGCAGTTTGGGCCACCCCCTAGGCCAGCAGGGCCAGGCACTGAGGGCGCCGGGATGGAGGCGCCCAGCCGGACCCTCGTAGTGGTGAGCTAGGGATGGGGTAGGGATGGGTGGGAGCAGCCCCAAAGGGAAAGCTGGTGGTGGGGGGGGGGTGCTCACTCCAGCCTGTCTCCTTGTCTCCTCACCATTCCTGCTCCTGCTCCTTGTCTCTGTGCGCGCATGTCTGTGTGTGTGCGTGTGTGCATATGTGTGTTAGGATCAGTACATGCCTCTCAGTCACTCTGTCTCTGGGTCTGTTTCTCTGGCTCTCTGGGCATCTGTCTCCCTGACCCTGAGTACTCCCCTCAGGAGGGGTGGAGAGTGGTAGATTAGCTGGGTTTTGCTCTCCTTCCTTTTTGTCTCTTTTCTTTTGTAAATTTTACATCCAAATCAGGTAGCATATAGTGCCACAATAATTTCAGGAGTAGATTCCTTAATGTCCCTTACCCATTTAGCCCATCCCGCCTCCCACGACCCCTCCAGGAACCCTCTGTTTGTTCTCCATATTTAAGAGTCTCATGTTTTGTCCCCCTCCTTGTTTTTATATTCTTTTTGCTTCCCTTCCCTTACGTTCATCTGTTTTATATCGTGAAGTCCTCATATGAGCGAAGTCCCATGATTTTTGCCGTTCTCTGACTAATTTCGCTTGGCATAATACCCTCCACTTCCATCCACGTCGTTGCAAATGGCAAGGTTTCATTCTTTTTGATTGCCGAGTAATACTCCATTGTATATATACCACACCTTCTTTATCCACTCATCCATCGATGGACATTTAGGCTCTTTCCATACTTTGGCTATTGTTGATCCTTCTTGTCTCTTTTCTACCTTCCATTAGCATCTCCACCCCCACCCCGATCTTGGTGCCTTCACCGAGTCTCCCATTGTTGTGATCTGGCTGCTCAAGGAATGGGCAACCTCACTAGCTAATGACCAGGTCCCTCTGGGGGAGGTGGGACTTCGTTTTTTCTCTTTCCTAGGGCCCCTCCTTACCAAGCTAACGGGCATTCCTGGCCAAGTGACCCTTTCGTGGCCTCAGGAAAGAACCATCACATGTCTGCAGTCCTGCTCTTTCCCCACATCACCTCCTGCCCCTGTAGCAACACCACCACTTCCCAGTCACACAAATTCACACCTCCTGGATCCTGCCCTCACGTGCCACACATCGTCAGGGACACCGACACCTAGGGCGCTCCCCTGTTTGCGCTCATGTGCCCCTCTATGCATTCAGTCATGTTTATCCAGCACATACCATAGAATGCGCCCTTCTAAACACATTTGAAGTTGCACATCCAAGCACGCCTGTGAATAAGCATGTTCATTGACACTTTGGGTCTGGACAGGTTACATGTCCCACACATGTGCCCGCATCCCTGACAGAGTTTCTTGTGCTCTGGGATGGTCAGTGTGGTCAAGGCCAGCTTTCTGGCCTAGCCAGACTTCTGGGCCTGCCTTACCCCGAGCAGCCAGCAGCCCTAGTATTGGAGAGAGGGCCCGCCCCCTGTTCCTGCTCTTAACTTGCCTCTTTTGCCTGCACTACCCCAGGAATCTTGGGTTCTCTTTTGGATCTCGTGAGAGCCTGAGGGTTGGGGTTCCTCTGATTCTGGCCAGAGAAGTAGGATTCTATCTTCCCTCACCGTTGAGCAGAAGATAGCAAAAGTTTTGGCGGCCCCGTCATGCAGAGCAAGAGCAGGCTGCCGTCTGCCCACAGTGCAGAGACCTCAGGCCTAGGCTGGTGACTACTGTCCCTGGAAGGACTCAGTGGGCCTCTGCTGAGTCTATCTCAGCTGGTGCTGGGGGCAGGGGAGGGAAGGAGGAACTGGGAGTAGAGACTCATCCCCTGGCACTCCTCCCCTGCGCTGTGCCCCTATCAGGTTCCCACCCCTCCCTGGGCCCCAAGCAGCTGTCCTTGGATCTGCCTTAACCCCCTGCTTGCTGCTGTCACCCTTCCTAGGGCCACACTTTCCCCAGGGGCCTGCAAATCTCAGTCCCTGGCTTCTCTCATCTAATGCCACCTTTTCCTAGCCCCTGTGGCATCACGCTGGGCTGGCTGGGGCTTGAGGCATCCATGATAGGTGGCTGGCACCTCTGTGCCTTCCGAGGCCCAGGAACTGAGAGGCAGTGTTGGCCCTGAGCTGGCTCTGTGTCTGTTTTCAGGGCTCAGCGGAGTCCTACACCAGCCGTCCATCGGACTCTGACGTGTCTCTGGAGGAGGACCGGGAAGCCTTAAGGAAGGAGGCAGAACGCCAGGCATTAGCCCAGCTCGAGAAAGCCAAGGTGAGAAATACAGAATCAGGGGGCTGTCCTGGCATTATTTCTCTCACCCCCAGGCCTTAGAGATGGCCTGGATAGACCCAGGGTCAAGTCTTGTCCCAGCCACTTCTTAGCTGGTGTACCCCAGGGCCTCGACATGCCTCTGTCTTACAGCTGTAAGATGTGGGCTATAAAACTTGCCTTTTTAGATAGTATAAATAAGTGCCTGATAGTGTTTCTACACGTAATAAGAACTTGAGACTTTCTACTTCTTTCTGGAGTCATACTTCCTGGGCTAACTCTTTTTAGCTGTGTGATCTTAGGCAAGCCACTTAACCTTTCTGAACTTTAGTCTCATTCACTAAAATACAGATAATTATAGTAGTTAGCTTCTTTTTTGTTTTTTAAAAGATTTTAGTATTTTTCTTTTAAGTAATCCCTACACCCAATGTGGGGCTTGAGCTCACAACCCCGAGAACAAGAGTCGCCCACTCCACTGACCTGAGCTTGCCGGAAGCCCCTAGTAGTTAACTTCCTAAGGTTTTTGTGATGCATAAGTGAGGTAATGCTTGTAAAACATGTAACACGATGCCTGGAGCAGTAAATGATAGCTACTGTCATTATTATTATTATTATTACTAAGATTTTTCTGGGTGTCATTCTGGGCTAATACCTACTGTCCCCCGTGGCCCCCTCCATCCTGAGAAGGCTGAAGTCAATTTTTATTTTTTTATTGTGAACTTTAACATACATACAGGAACACTACTGAAACCACTCAGTATACATCTTAGCGATCAACCAAACAAACCTCCGCATCATGCCCCCACCTCCCCCCAGCACATTACATTGTGGTTTAACCCTCTGGTTGTTATCCTTCCCATGCACCTCCTCTAGACCAAGCCGGTGGCATTTGCTGTGAGGACAAATGTCGGCTACAACCCGTCTCCGGGGGATGAGGTGCCGGTGCAGGGAGTGGCCATCACCTTCGAGCCCAAGGACTTCCTGCACATCAAAGAGGTGGAGAGAGCACTTGGTATCTGGAAGGAGGGCAGGGGGTGGGTACCAGGAGATGGGCAGCCGGAGCTCTGAGCCAAGCAGAGCTTGGCGGAATCCACTGTGTGACCTTAGACAAATCTCTTCACGTCTCTGAGCCTCTAATTTTCCCTGGTAAAATGGGGTGGCGATGCCCAGGTCACACAGTTGTTGAGAGGGTTTGTGACGAGGTCTGGAGGTGGAGAGGCGGCATGCAGGCACACGTAGGGGTCAGCATTTACTCCTCTCCCTGCTGTTCGAGGGTAGGGCGGGCACGTGGTGGGACAGGGATGTGCTGGGGGTAGGGTGGTCCACGGCACAGGCAGAGCCAGGGGCCGGCTCTTTGAAGGTGCCGCCTCCTGGGCAGGGTTGGCGGGTCCAGTAGCTGCTGGCTCGCCACTCCAATCTCCCTCTTGGTCTCTCCCACCCCACCCGCTGTTGTTTGCAGAAATACAATAACGACTGGTGGATTGGGCGACTGGTGAAGGAGGGCTGTGAGGTTGGCTTCATCCCCAGCCCCGTCAAACTGGACAGCCTGCGCCTTCTGCAGGAACAGAAGCTGCGCCAGAACCGCCTCAGCTCCAGGTGTCTAGCTGGGGACCGCAGAGAGGCCATCCAGCTGGGACTAGGCCTCGGGGGTTGATCCACTGCCCTGAGTGCACAGAGCTGCCTCCGGCATCACCAGTGGGGCTGGAGGGTCTCCAGGGGAGTGGGGGGCAGGCAGCACGGGAGAGAACAAGGCTCCCCCACCCTGACGCCCACCCCTCCGCTCACAGCTCCATTTGCCTCTCTGCCCACACAGCAAATCAGGTGACAACTCCAGCTCCAGCCTGGGAGACGTGGTGACTGGCACCCGCCGCCCCACGCCCCCTGCCAGTGGTAAGAGCCGTTGCCACCTTAGGGAACGGGGCCGCGGGGAGGCCGTTGGGAGGAGCTCCTCGGTGGGGTGGTCTCCCATCGCCTGTCCCCTCCTCTCCCTGCAGTAGGGGGCACCCCAGTCCCGAGTCCTCCAAATACACCCAGCGGTACCCCCTCCGTGAAGAGTAGGGTACCCCCCCAGCTGGGCCCATCCGCGCCCATTCTCTCATGTCTCTCCTTCCCATTTCTTTGGTAGCTCCGTCTCTCTGCCTCCCTCCCCCACCCCACCCCCATTCATTTCTCCTAGCTCTGTTCCATTCACCTCTTCTTCTCTCTTTTTTCCCCATCCCATCCCTGCCTTCTGTACTGTGTCTCCATGTCCATCCCACTCCTCCCCACCTCGCCTCCCTCCTCTCTCCTGACTGCGGTCCAGGTAATGAAATGACTAACTTAGCCTTTGAACTAGACCCCCTAGAGCTAGAGGACGAGGAGGCAGAGCTCGGGGAGCAGAGCGGCTCTGCCAAGACTAGTGTTAGCAGTGTCACCACCCCGCCACCCCATGGCAAACGCATCCCCTTCTTCAAGAAGGTAATTCTTGCTGGGCCCTGGCAAGGGGGCGAGGGGTCAGGGCCCAGCTCTGGGGCAGGAGGAGGGGAGCAGGATGGATTCAGATGCCGTACCAGCCTGATTCTGTGGGGAGCAGGGCCTCCTGCCAAGGAGCGGGGAGCGGGTGGGGAATGGGCACAGCGGGCTCCACACACAACCCCACCCTGGCCCACCCCCCAGGAAGGGACGGTTCTTGCAGCTGAAACACCCCTGCTCTTGGCAGCCGGGACCCCCTGACCCCACCACCACTGGAATCAGGGTCTGGTGCTAATGAAACCTGGCCTCATCCCTCGCTAGCACTGGGATATTCCATGTCCTCGCCCCTGCATGCGAAGGAGACACTGGGATGGTGACCCTTCTTTGTCCTCTGTGGACTCTGTGGGTCTAGGGTGGGCACATGAGGGTCTCCTGGCTGCGTAGCAGGACGGTTAAAGGAACCTTTAAAATGGGAAGGTTCCTGGACTGCATTAGGGGTAGGAGATGGGCACCAAATTTGGGGCTGTCACCCTTCCCAGCTCTTTCCCAAGACCCAGAAAGGGGAAGGGTATGTCTGAATAGTCCCAAATCCGCTGCATTGACTGTCAGCCCTCCCAGCCCTGATTTAGGGCCATCTCTGGCTCCCCCTTGGCATGGGGTCCCGTCCCCTCTCTCTGGCTCTGTCTGTCACTAACACGCATGCCCTGTTATCTCTCCTCGTCTGCCCACTCTCCCTCCCTCTCTTGTCCTGGTTCCTTCCTTGCCCTCTGCCCCTGCCTGGGTGCCCTTCCCTCTCTCCCCCACCTCCCCACTCTTGGCAATCTCTGGACCCAGCCAAACAGAAGCAGAAGTCGGTGAGTATCACAGCTTTCTGTGTCCCCCTCCCCACCTCCTGGGATGAGCTAGTGGGACCTTCTAACACCCATTCTTGTGCCCTCCCCACCTCTCCCCCGCCCCACCCTTCTCTCACCCTCCCTGATTCTTCTTGGCCATCCCTCCCCATCCCACCTCAATCCCCACATCTGGGCTCTGGGACCAGGGGGAGGAAAGAATGCATGGGGGAGCCTGGAGGCTGGGGAAGAGGGGCTAATGTCATCCCCACTCTGGGCTTTCCCTTCCCTGCTTCCCCCTCAGACAGAGCATGTGCCCCCCTATGACGTGGTACCTTCCATGAGGCCCATCATCCTGGTGGGACCGTCGCTCAAGGGCTATGAGGTAGGAGGCCCTAGAGGGGAGTGGACCCAGAGGGGCCCAGACCTCCAGAGAGATGCTACAGAGTTTCATACCCCAGGCAGATCTCCTGGAAAGGCCCAGATTCCCAGGGTATCTCCCCAGAGGGCTACAGACCTACAGGCCCAGAGGGGCGTGACCCACAGGGAGACCCATTCAGAAGTATCTGGTTCCCCCCTCCCAAGACCCCCCCCCCGAGAAGGATCCCCCACCCCCCCCAGAGATACCACCTAGAAGAACCTTTGGAATCAGAGACCCCATTGGAAGCTCCTCACACCCCAGAAAGAATTCCCCCACCCCCCTTAGAGGCCCATTTATCTCAGGAATTTGAGAAGAAAATAGAATGTGAGGGTGTAAATACTCAGCAGCCCACCCACACCTGACTTCTTCCCCCCCAACCCCCAACCTCAGGTTACAGATATGATGCAGAAAGCTTTATTTGACTTCTTGAAGCATCGATTTGATGGCAGGTAAGACCCCACTCTCACTCTAGTCCTGTGCTGCTGGGGATGGGCAGGGTGGCTTGAATGATGATTCTGGGACTCTTGGACTGAGGTCTAGGACTTGGAGCCTTGGGAGTGGGCAGCGGATTCTAGCCCATCCTGACCCCTCAATCCCCCTGTCCCATCCCTCAGGATCTCTATCACTCGTGTGACAGCGGACATTTCCCTGGCTAAGCGCTCAGTCCTCAACAACCCTAGCAAACACATCATCATTGAGCGCTCCAACACACGCTCCAGCCTGGGTGAGCCCACCCTGCCACCCCCCTTCCGGGCCCAGACCTGGGAAGGGAGGGAGGAGGGGGGGCATCTCCAGAAGTGTTCTATTGCCCACCGTCTCTTGGGGAGGCTCCCCTACATTCCCCCTTCCCCATGACTCCGTGTCTCCCAGCTGAGGTTCAGAGCGAGATCGAGCGAATCTTCGAGCTGGCCCGGACCCTTCAGTTGGTTGCTCTGGATGCTGACACCATCAACCACCCAGCCCAGCTCTCCAAGACCTCACTGGCCCCCATCATTGTTTACATCAAGATTACTTCTCCAAAGGTGGGTGCGGGAGCCTAACCCTAGTGGGGACAGTAGTGCTCTGGAGTCGGGTGGCCTATGTTTAAGCCTCAGCAACTGCTTATCAATTCTGTGACTGAATCTCCCCGAGCCTTATTTGCCTGCTCGGTAAAACCCCACCAAATGGACATTGTGAAGATTGAACCTAATGTGAATGCTTAGCACTTAGCAAAGTGTCTGGTATAATGTGCTTCCTCATGTATTAGCTCGTATAAATACCATTAATAGGGTCATGCAGGCCAGTCCCCTGTCTCCACTCTGGTTGACCTCCCATCCTTGGTCGAGGAAACTGAAAGAATTCTGTGCTTTTTGTTGCAGTGTCACCCAACTGCTTGGCACTTGGGAGGTCTTTACTGTCATTTGATTTTGTCCCTTTTTGCTGCACTGTCCTCACTTGGACCTTGATAGAGATGAATCGGTAGGAAGGCTAATTTACTTATTTTTCTCCTGCAGCTCTGTGAGTTTTTCCTCCTAGATGTTAGTGGGGGTTTGAGAAACGTGGAGGGCGAGTTCAGGTGCTGTATTTGACGTTAGAAGATAGCACTGGGTTCAAGTCTTTATTAATTAATTCATTAATTAAATTTTGTTGTTTGGTTGTTGTTGTTGTTGTTTATTGAGCTTGGGATCTCTGGGGGATTTATTTAGCCTCTGAGCCTCAGTTTCTTCACCTATAAAATGGGAATTAAAAACCCTCCCTTGTTATCGTTGAGAGGATTTCAGGTGATAATGTAAAGAGCCCAGAGTTCTGTCTGATTCATGATGACAACCAAGGGCGGTAAGTCTCATTTCATGATGCCGCCCAGTTCCTTAACCCTAACCTTTCTGAGTCCTCAGTTTCTGATGAGCTAAAAGGGAATGATAGGATTTAAGTACTTCCTGGGGTGGTTGCAAGGATCAAATGGAATAATGGATACAAAAGCACTTTGTGAGCTAGAAAGTAACAGATACTTCAATTTCTCCCACTGGGCGCTGAGGTTGAGGGTGGGGACTCTGGAGCCAGAATGCCCGGAGTTTACCAGCGTTGCTGCTCCCCAGCTCTGTGCTCCTTTGGCAAACCCCCTAACTCCTCTGTGCCCGTTTCCTCGCCTGCAAAGTAGGGATCCTCAAACGGTGGTGGTGAGGATTGCATAAGTGAATTAACCGGGCAAAGTGCCTGGTACCTACCAAGTTCTACAGCTATTACTTTTTTCTTTTTCTTTTTTTAAGATTTTTGTTTTGAGATAATTCCAGGATAATTCTAGAGAAAAGCTGCCGGAATCGTACAAGAACTGCCATTCTTTGGACTGCCCTTCACTCAGATTCACTCATTTTTTAACAGCTTTATTGAGATAATTCCCACACCGTTCAATTCAGCCATTTAAAGTATATTATTCAATTTTCTTCAGAGTCACTAATTTTGGACACTTTGCCACACTTACTTTATCTTTCTGTACATATGTATTATGTTATATGTATATATATTTTTTCTGGACCATTTGAAAGTAAATTGCGGATATCATGTCTTTATTCCTAAATACCTCATCATGTATGTTTTAGCAGCGAGGATGTTAATTTATATAACCATAGTACAGTTGCCAAATTCAGGAAATATTATATTTTAAAATGTTTATTTATTTTTAAATGCTAATTATTTTATTTTGTTTTTGAGAGACAGAGGGAGAGAGACAGAGACAGAGACAGAGACAGAGAGAGAGAGAGAGAGAGAGAGAGAGAACGGGTGGGGGAGGGGCAGAGAGAGAGGGAGACACAGAATCCGAGGCAGGCTCCAGCCTCCCAGCTGTCAGCACAGAGCCCGAGGCGGGGCTCGAACCCACGAACCATGAGATCATGACCTGAGCCGAAGTCGGACACTCAACCGACTGAGCCACCCAGGCGCCCAAATGTTTATTTATTTATTTTTCTTTATTTTTCTTTATACAATTTATTTATTTATTTATTTCAATATATGAAGTTTATTGTCAAATTGGTTTCCATACAACACCCAGTGCTCAGTGCCAAATGTTTATTTTTAAGAGAGAGAGTGCGCATGCATGAATGGGGGTAGGGGCAGAGAGAGAGGGGGACAGAGGATCTGAAGCAGGCTCTACGCTGACAACAGAGAGCCCCTGACAGCAGAGAGCCTGATACAGGGCTTGAACTCGAGAACTGTGAGATCATGACCTGAGCCAAAGTCGAACACTTAACTGACTGAGCCACCCAGGCGCCCCAAGAAATATTTTAAAAGTCTGTCATTTTTCATCAGTTGTCTCAATAATGCCTTTTATGGCAATTTCCCCCTCAACCCAGGATCATGTGTTGCATTTAGTTGCTTTGTCTCTTTAGCATTCTTTTTTTTAAACGTTTATTTATTTTTGAGACAGAGAGAGAGAGAGACAGAGCATGAACGGGGGAGGGGCAGAGAGAGGGGGAGACACAATCCAAAGCAGGCTCCAGGCTCCGAGCCATCAGCCCAGAGCCCGACGCGGGGCTCGAACTCACGGACCGCGAGATCGTGACCTGAGCTGAAGTCGGACGCTTAACCGACTGAGCCACCCAGGCGCCCCTTTTTAGCATTCTTAAATTGGAACATTTCCTCAGCCTTTCCTGGATTTTCATGACACCGACATCTTTAAAGAGTACAGATCACTGATTTAGTAGACTGTTCCTCAGTATGGGTTTGCTTGATATTTCATTGTGATGAGGTTCAGATTTTGCATTTTTGGTGGGAATAGCACCAGAGCGATGTGTCTCTGTTGTGTAATTGGTGATGTTAACTTTGATCCTTTAGTTAAGGCTGTGGCTTTATGTTTAGCTATTATTTACCATTATCACTGGTAAATATTATCGTTATTGAGATGAGAGTAGCAGTCGTGGCTCCCTAATGGGATTATTGTCTGGACAAAACGAATCGACCACGTAGAAAGCACAGCATGGTGCCTGTGTAGAGCAAGTGTCCCATAAAGGCTGGCTGCTGCTGTTAACGTGGAGATGTCTGCCTGGAGGATGAAGCTATGAAGAAGGTTAGAGGGTTCAGGAAGGAGAATCACCCTCTTTCAAATAGCCACTTCCCAGGAGAGCCTGAGCATTGTGGTAGGACGGACATGGGGCAGGGGAGGTCATTTCTGAAGACGTGGCCAGGGCTGAGAGTCCTCTAACATCCCCCCGGCTCTGACACACTGGGGCCAACCAGGACCTGCCTCTCTGATAGGATGTGTTGCGGGGTCCCTCTAGCTCCTCTTCTCTCCTCCCAAACCAGGTACTTCAGAGGCTCATCAAGTCCCGAGGGAAGTCTCAGTCCAAACACCTCAATGTCCAAATAGCGGCCTCAGAGAAGCTGGCGCAGTGTCCCCCGGTGAGTGCTCAGACCCAGGGAAAGGGAAAGGGGGACATTGGGGTTGTCCTGTTTCCTCTGGCCTGCGTCAGAGACCCAGAGTGACCAAGAGCACCAGGGTGGGGTCTGTTAGAGTGCCCTGGTCTTGAGGGGAAAAGGGTGCTGGACCCCGGAAGCACCACTTCTCTGTGGGGAGACAGGCCCCTCTTCCAGCTTAGGTTGCCTTCTACCTAGAATGAGAGAGTCGGGCTATTCTGGGTGCCAAGACCTTTGGTAGTTCTGACAATGTATGTATCTGAGAGTCCTCCTCTTCCTGGACATCCAGAGGTTTCTTTTTAACTTTGTCCTTCAACCCTTTGACTCCACCCACTGCACCCAGGCCACACCCCTCACCCCCTTGGTCACGCCCAGCTCATCCCAGCCCTGCCCCCTAACCCCGCCTCCACAGGAAATGTTTGACATCATCCTGGACGAGAACCAATTGGAGGATGCCTGCGAGCACTTGGCCGAATACTTGGAAGCCTATTGGAAGGCCACACACCCGCCCAGCAGCACTCCGCCCAATCCGCTGCTGAACCGCACCATGGCTACTGCCGCTCTGGCCGCCAGCCCCGCCCCTGTCTCCAACCTCCAGGTACAGGTGCTCACCTCACTCAGGAGAAATCTCAGCTTCTGGGGCGGGCTGGACGCCTCGCAGAGGGCCAGGTCGGTGCCCCAGCAGCAGGAGCATGCCATGTAGGTGTCCCATCCATCTCCTCTCCTGCCCAAGGCTCGGGACTGGAGCTCAGGGAACATGGGGAAGGAAGGGAAGAGCTTTATTTTGTAAAAAATGTGGTGAGTGGCAGCTTCTGGTGTCTGTGGTTTTTGATGGGTTTGGGGTTGGCTCGTGGTGCCTCCCTGGGCCTGGTCCCATAGGACTGTATCTGCTGCCCTAGGAGATTTTGGATATGAGGCCTGACTGGGGCCTTACTATGAGACAATTGACTAGGAAGAAAACATAAGGAAGACTGGTATTTTCATTCACTGGACTCCACACTCATTTCATTTTTATTTTTATTTATTTTTTAAAGTAATCTCTGCACCCAGTGTAGGGCCAGAACTCACGACCCCCAAGATGAAGAGTCACATGCTCTACCAACTGACCCAGCCAGGTGCCCCCACACCCATTTTAGACCCCACAGAGGTCACAGCATTTTAGACCCAACAGAGCTAGGGCCCTCAGACCCAGGGAATCCCACGGAGCAGGGCCATTAAACCCAAAGAGACTGTCCCCTCTCCCAGAGCCCTAATCCCAGGAGTTTCCTCAGAGGGGCCCCAGAATGAAGTATCTTCTATGAGTTGATGCCATACCTCCCATGCTTCTCCCGGTGAAACACATTCCAGGGAAGGCCCTCCTGTGGGTGCCCTGCCCTGGCTCAGCCTCCTCCCATGGGAGCTGCTTCCCATCTCTGAGCTCGCATCACTATTTGGTTCTAGATTAGAGCCAGGAGAAAGCCAAGAAATCATTCTAAGACGATTGCTTTTCAAATTTGTTTTCAGTAACAGCTCATTTGTTCATTGCAACTTACAAGGAACCTCAGTATATAAAGTGTCCTTGCTCTACTCGGAGGGAGCTGGTGGCTTCGCTTCCATTTCACCTCCTCAGGGACCCCTGAAGCACTTTGTGCCCTTCCCACTCCACCCTCGGTCTCCAGGGAACAGCTTAGAACTGCTGGTCTAATCCCTATCACACCACCACAGAGAAACTGAGCCGTAGAGAGGAGAGTCATTTGCTCAGGGTCACACAGCTTGAAGTGGCAGGGGATGGGACCAGAACCCAGGCCTTCTTGCACCTCACCCAACCACCTCCATGGTGACAGTGACCATCAGATCACCTTCATGTGGCATTTGGTGCTGAGGATGTTGGGCCACCTCATTGTCTCTACTGGGGGATAGAGACCCATTGGCTTTCTCCAGCCTGCTGCTTCGATCTTTGCTGGGGGCACACGGGAATCTCATCAACCTTGGAAACTTTGTTCTCTGACTAGGGACTGGCTAGGGGAAAGCGTAGGGGTTCTGGAAGCCTGCGGTTGGGGTCTGGTTTGGGCTGAAGGAGCGGGGGTTAGTGAGCTCTGAGCTGAAATTCCCTGAGTATATTTGGAAAACTGGGGCAGTGACTAACCCAATCAACCACTAACAAGTGGCGATACTAATGAGCTGTTAATGATGATTTAGCCCAAGACAGCATTAATGACGTGCATTGAGGAAGCAATGACAAATTGTTCGTGGGCTCTCTACCATGGTTACCGGAAGAGTTCATGCCTCCTCATGTCTTATGAATGTTGGGTGCCTCCCGTCCCAATAGAGGAGCAAATGCCCTGAGGTCTGTCCTCTGGCTGGGCTGTAGAGCCGTTTGCCTGACTGCCCATCCCCTAGAGCCAGTACCCACCTCCTGTAGCCAGGCTGCGTATCTTGGTGCCGTTACTAACCTGCCTTGCTTTGTTGTGTCTCTTTCACCCCTGCCTGATCTGCATGGTGTGTGCTGTCCGTCTGCTAACCAGGGACCCTACCTTGCTTCCGGGGACCAGTCGCTGGAACGGGCCACCGGGGAGCACGCCAGCGTGCACGAGTACCCGGGGGAGCTGGGCCAGCCCCCAGGCCTTTATCCCAGCAGCCACCCACCAGGCCGGGCGGGCACCCTTCGGGCACTGTCTCGCCAAGACACGTTTGATGCCGACACCTCTGGCAACCGAAACTCTGCCTACACGGAGCTGGGAGACTCATGTGTGGACATGGAAACTGACCCCTCAGAGGGCCCAGGGCTTGGAGACCCTGCAGGGGGCAGCACCCCACCAGCCCGGCAGGGATCCTGGGAGGATGAGGAAGAAGACTGTGAAGAGGAGCTGACCGACAACCGGAACCGCGGCCGGAATAAGGCCCGCTACTGCGCAGAGGGTGGGGGTCCAGTTTTGGGGCGCAACAAGAATGAGCTGGAAGGCTGGGGGCGAGGTGTCTACATCCGCTGAGAAGCAGGGGCCACACAGTGGGGGGAAGGGCTCTGAGCCCGGGGGAGGGGCGGGACAGAGGGGTTCACCACAGGGATGTATCCTTCCTCCAGGGGGCGCTGTCTCCCACCTTTCAGATGCCTTTGCTCAATTTTTGGGGTTTCTTTGGTGGTAGCATCCCACCTCCTGGGATAACTTTAAGCCCCAACTGTAGGTTTTTCACTTACCTGCTGTGGATGGATAGGGGGATGCCCACCTTTCTGCAGTGTCCCCTCTTCCCCACATCAGGGGGCTCTCTCCCCTCACTCCCAGAGAAAAGGTGCACTTCCTTAACTCTACTTGGGGCTCTAAATAAGGGTCCTACATGGGGTAGCCCTTTCTTTCCCCAACCTGGAGTATTTGGGAAGGGTGGGGGGCTTTTCCTGGAGAGGGAGACCACAGACTCTTTCCCACGAGGGCTCTCTTCCCCAAACCCCAGGTCCAGAGTCCTTCACCGTGCCCACCCCTTCCCCAGCTTCCTGGCAGCGTTGTCTGGTGGGTGGAAGCTATGGAACGGAAGCCCCACGGGGAGCTTGTCTTGGGGAGGGGTCTGGGTAGAAGGGGACAGGCATCAGATGTAGTGCCCTCTGCCTGCCCAGGACCTAGACCCCTGAGGAGTGGGCAGCCCGGGACACTGCTACCCACCCCACCACTTCCATGCCTCAGCCTTCGCCTACCCCAGGAATGAGCTTTGCCTACAACATCCTTTGCCTACTGCCGTCTGAAGAGGGGGGCCCCTCTGCGTCTGAGCCCCCCAACCTGTTTCACCTGGGTGTGGCACCCATGGAACACTCTAGTCCGCCTCATTTTGAAACCAAAAAACTGCTCCTTCACTCTCACCCGGAGGCCCCAGGGGAGAGGCCCTGGGGGTCGGTGCCCAAGAGGCGATCACCACCCCAGCGGTTGCCTCGGGACCTCGGATCTCCCCTGGGGGGCTTGACTGCTGCTGCTGCTCCGGATTTGCCTCTTGTGACCCTGTCCTTTACCCATGTCCACTCCCTCTAGGAGAGGCCTTGGTACCCCCTCTGCCCTCGAGTGTCCCTCTGCCTAGCATCCCTACAGCCCAGCAGCCCTGCCCCTCTCCAGCACCCAGCTGGGCCAGAGAGAGCCGATTGTGCCAACGAGGACTGGGCCCTGCCCGGCTGCCCGCCTCAGGGATGGGCACCTCATGCCTGTCTCGCCACCTCCTGTGCCAATGTTGTCCCACCCCCCCACCTGGGGTGGGGTGCAGCTTCCACTTACTGGTTAGAAGACACCACTGCCCAACCTTCCTCCCTCCCTGTCTGGTGTCCTGTGCCCCCATCTGTCTGTCTGTTTGTCTGTACTCCCCTAGAAGTATTTTGCCACATATAAAACCGCCGTCCTGTCCTTTGCAGCTGCCTCCCGAGCCTGCTTTTTTTGTTCCTGCCACACGGCGGCCAGCCGGGCATGTGGGAGTTGCCCACATGCAGGGGGAGAGGTAGAGGTGGGCGCAGGAAGCTGTGCCCCAAGTTGTTTACTCAGCAGGAGAGATGGTGCTTTGTTTTGTGGCTCTGATGCATTATGATCAAGCTTGATGGGAGCTGTGTGGCCAGTTTCACCTTCCCATTCAAGCCAGCCCCAAGTCTTAACCTGTTTCCCCGTAAGTAGAGCCAGGAAAAATGGAAAGCTGAGGTGGAGAAATGGGGTGTCGCGGGCACTATTCAGTGGGTAAGATCCAGACCCACTGGCACGATGTCTTAAGGGCATGTGCTCCTTCTTCTGCTCCTGTGGCCTCTACTGCTTCCCAACACCTGAGAGAGAGCGGCTGAGTTCCTACCAGCTCCCTCATCCACTGATGCCCCGCTAGCCAGCTTTGGGAGAGGGGAAGAGGTCTACTTGGGGGGCGGGGGAGAGAGAACGGGGACTCCCCCAGCCCCAGCCTGAGAACATCAAGAGTGACAAAGTCAGCAGGTGACATTACCAGCTGGCAGGATGTGGACCTCTGACCGTTGTGACTCCCTCACATGGCACTCGCCATGGCATTTCTCCATTCTCTCGGTTCTTGTTTCTGGGATGGTGGACCTGGGGAACTAGAGCTCCTGGGTCCCTCATCTGAATGCTTCTGCCCAAAGTGTGTGTGTGTGTGTGTGTGTGTGTGTGTGTGTGTGTGTGTGTGTGTAGGGCAACAGACATCTAGGCCTTTCAGGTGAGGGGTTAACAGACCCAAGTGACTGGCCCAAGGCCCCTGGGAGTTGATGGCAAAGACTGCTGGGATTGGATTCCAGTCTCTGCCTCCCAGCCTAGCTCTCACCCCACTGCCTTTCAATGGAATCAATCCTTTACTCCTTTCTGAACATTTATTGAGCACCTACCAAGTACCAGGCCCAAGTCTGAAAGGGAGCCGCAGACAATTCAGGACATCATGATGAGCTCTCTGCTGTGAGAAGCACTGGGTTCTGAGGGAACCTGGAAGAAGGGTAATGCCCTTAACCTGGGGAGGACAGGAGAGGCTTCTCAGAGGAGGTGAGGCTTGAGTGGAGTCTAGAAGGCTGGTTAGGAGTTAGCCTGGGGGGAAGTGTTCAAGGCAGAGGAAGCGGGTGGCATGCGTGGCATCTTCTTGGCACTTCACAGCCAAAGTGTGCTTTCAAGGTGATGGTCAGAGAGGGGTCAGCAGGACCAGGTCACGGGGGCCTTGAGTCATGTTAAGGAGTTTGGGCTTTGTCCTGAAGCTAGTGTGCAGAAAGTGAAGGATTGTAAGTAGCAATGGCAAAGTTGCCTTGGTTGCAGTTTGGAGCATAAATTGGAGGGCCTGCCCTGGAAACGGCTGCAATACTCCAGGAAAGAGGCGGGGGGCGGGGTTGCAATGGGCCACAACAGTGGAATGGGAAAGGAGGCAGTGGCTGCCTCCATCTAGCAGGTAGAATGGAGAGCTCTCCAATCTGGCTCTTGGAGGTGGCCAGAGAGAGGGAGGGAGGCAGGAGGGAGGCATCACGGGGTGACTCTGGGTGATGGTCTTTCCAGACATAGAGGAAGCAGGTGGAAGAACCACGTTAGAGACAGAAATGATGTCTAGCTTTGGACAAGGTGGGTTTATGGTGCCCGTGGGAGGACGTCCAAGAGAAGAGCAGGAGACAGATGGGTGCTTGGTCTGGAGAATTGGGGAACGGCAGAACACTCTATCTGGGGTGGAGGCTGATATTTTGAATCAAGGGCGGAGATGATTAACTTTAGTTTACAGATAAAGCTCGCAGCTTGTCCATAGCTGCACAGGTATGCAGCAAGGACTTGAATTCAGATCTTTGGAGTTCAAGATCTGTGGTGCCTGTGAGCCGTAAGTCTAGTGCTAATCCCCCCGCTCCAGCTTCTGCAAGGGGAGGAGGAAGCAGGTGTCTGAATATGTTTGTCTCCTCTTCGTGCGTCTGCTGCCTGAAATTGCATTTGCCCGGAACTTGCAGGCGGGGGCATTTCGAGGTGGCGTGGAGATAGTGAGAGATGAAGAAAGAGAGATTCTTGTCTTTTGGTAACCACAAGCCCTCAACTGATGTACACTCAGCACGTTGGCGGTTGTCAACATGTGAAGATTTCAACAACCGTGAAGTCGGCTGGGATGAGGTCTAGAGAGGCTGATGCTACCACCACGGTCACCTCAGGGAGTGGAGAACTGAGGTGCTGGGACCCCTCTTATCTGGGACCCCTCATCTCATTCCTTGACCAGTAGCTTCTGTCCACAGTGAGTCCTGGGTGTGGCTGAAGGTTTCCACCTTCCAAAAAGTCAAGGGAGCTGAGCTGGGACCTCCATGGCCCAGGAGCAAGGGGTGTTCCAGCCGGTCCCCTAGAGGAAAATCTTGTCTTAGCTCCAAAATCACATCCTCAGAAAAGTGAGCTGTGACTCCCTTCTAAGTCAGGCCATCCTACCTACTGTCTCTCAGGGTTTGGTTTTGTTTTTGGTTTTTTGGTGTGTACATTTCTCTCTCCCACTAGACCGTAAGCTCCAAAAAAGCCAGACCGGGTCTGTTTTGTCTACTTGGCATGTTTCCTAACTCCTGACTCATATTTGTCAAATAAATGAATGAATGCCCCCTAAGACCGAGGCCCTAGGTTTCACAGCAGAAGCAGCCCTTGTCTGTTTACTGAATGTGTTCCAGCTAGCAGAATATCACTTTCAATTCTGCAATTTGGTGGTGGTAATGGGGGGGGGGGTGGGAGCAGGATGCACTGAGGTTCCTCCCCCCCCCACCCCCCGGAAACAGATGGTAAAAGGGCTTAAAGGATTGCTGCTTCCCCCAGCACCTTTCTGTGTCCCCACCCCCACCCCCACCCCGCTACCCACCCTGCGCCTGCCATCACACTCCGCGTTCCTTTCCTGGGGCTGAAACGGGCTCTGGTAGTCAATTCTCCTTCCTTCTAACTCCAGGCACCAAGGCGGGTGGGATGAAAATTCCTTATTTAGCCAATTGTTTTCCCTCTTCTCTCCGTGAACTTCCCGGCCTTCCTCATTCCTCTTCAACTTGTGCTCACACCTCTTTTTAAATGTTCGAAACACCATCTCTCAAGCTATGGCATAACTTACCGTACTTCAATAGCCGCACGTTTCTTATGTGTGCCAGGCAGGGGACCAGGCCCGGAGTGGGGAGCAGAACACAGGCGAACAAGACATGAACCCCACCCTCTAGGTCTCACAGCTGATTGGCACAAACAGGCCAGTCTACAATTTCAGGCTAAAGAGAAGCCCCATTTGTCTGGAGCACCAGGCCAGGGCTTGGGAAGTAGGAGGCTTTTATGGAAGGCAGCTAGTAAGTTTTAGGAGTCGATCCACCTTCCTGGGAAAGTGAAAGCATTCAGGTGGAGGGAACACAGAAGCAAATGCCGAGTTGGAAGGGGCTCGGCCTCGGCGGATGCAGGACAGAAGAGATCACTTGCAAAGGCAGGTGAGGGCTGCTCACGGAGGCTCTTGAACGTCAGGTGAGGAGACTGATCTGAAGCCAGTGGGCGATAGGCAATCATCTGAGCTGTGCTTTACAAAGGTGAATAGGGCTGTGCTGAGTCAGGGGGAGGCAGAGGCAGGGAGACAAGTTAGAGGTTGTTCCCTTAGCGAAGGGGAGCACTAATGGCTCTAGGAGTGCGTGGGGGGGGCCGAAGGAGCTGATTCTCCCGTGTGATAACGGCCTCAACTAACTGCCCCCTCAGCCTGAGGCTGGTTCGCCTTCTCCACTTCTCTTTTTGTTTTCTGGTTTGTCCCAGTTTAAGCAAAGAAGGAAATTCATAACAAAAATCTCCTCCTTCCTCTTCCTTCTCCAGCCCGGCTCTCTCTTGGCCCAGGTTCTCTTCTGGCTCTTAGTATCGGGCACCCTTCTATACGGCCTCTGGCTGTGAGATCTCTCTTTATGTTCCATTCCTATCTTCAGATGTCCACCCCCCCCCCCCACAGCCCACGATCTGGGGGCTGTGCCTGAGCAGTCGGTTTGCTAATGAATCATAGAAGCAGTACTGATTTATTTCTAGAAGTTGCCTCTCACCGAGGGATTTGGGAGACCCTGCCCTTCCCTAAGGGAACTAACTTTGAGGGGGCCTACAAGCCCCACACTAGTGAAACCACTAGAGATCCGTTAAGAGCTGGAATATTCTCCCAGCTCAGAGAGGATCAGTGAGCCCTCTGCTCCCATAGCTGGCAGGTGCAGAAAGTAGGGTTTTGCTTCAGTCTAGTGACCCAGACATGGCACTTGGAGAAGGGAGATCTGGGGCCTGGTTGTGGGTCACTGCGGTGAGCATCCTTGATATGCAGTGAGGGAGCAGTTCGCCCAGAGAACCTCTGGAGCTTTCTCAGGGCAAAGGGGAGGATGTGGAGTCTGGACCCCATTTTCCTTGCACCTGCAGGGCTCTAGACAAGTAGCTTGTTCCTTGTCACCGTGACATCCATAGCACCCGCGGGGCGGGGGGTGGGGGCAGCGTCCCAGGGGATTCCCAGGCTCCGCAGGTGACTCGTGGGACTTCCTGACCTCACAGGCAAAACTTGACCCCCCCCGGGGGGCGGGGCTGCAAGCACCCTGGGTAGACCCGGGTGCCCGAAAGACCCGGGTGCCCGAAGGTCGCTGAGTCTTGCCCCTCTCCGGCCGGGGACGCGCTATGGGACTACTGATCGCCAAGCTGATGAGCATCTTCGCGAACCAGGGTAAAGGGCGCACAGTGCCTTCAAGCGACGGCTTTGATCCGGCTCCCACCTGGGGCTCCCCAGATCTGGGGTGGGGGCGGATGCGCTGGGGGACCTCGGGCTCCGAGAGCCCTGCGTGGACACTTCTTGCAGACTCCACGGTCTCCCCTGGCCCCTCCCCGCCTGCTCTTCGAGGGTCGCGCGCTACGGTGCACCCCGGGGCGCAGGGTTGGACAAGCCTCCTTCCTCCTGGCTAAAAGCCGCCGCCGCCTTTCCTGCGATGGCGATTTCGCGCTCGGCTCTTTCCCCAGACCCCTTCTCTTGGCAAGCCCAGGGCGCCCCTGACCTTTCGGACAACCACTTTTCTGGAAACATGGAGTGACGGAGGTGGCGCTCAGCTCTCGTCTCTACTGTCTGGGAGTGGCGCGGGTGTCCGGGGCTGGGTGGGAAGCAAACCTGTCCAGTTGGTTTTGTGTGGGGGAGGGGTGTAGGGGAGCAGAAGTGGTACAGTGGGCAGAGGTCTCCCAGCCCGCTGGAAACACTCGCCTTCTTCTGGGGAAGCCCGGTAGGGCACACGGTCCCTTGGTTACTGAGTTTGGCCCTGACCCTGCCCTTCCCCCTGGATGACTCCAGAGCACAAGGTCATCATCGTGGGACTGGACAATGCGGGAAAGACCACCATTCTCTACCAGTTGTAAGTGACCCTCTGATGGAAAGAGGTGGGGTTGGGTCTTCCCACCAGACTGACAGACATTTGGACCAATCACCGGAGCCCTTCCCTGGGTCCCCTGGTTTTTAGCCAGGAGGAGTGGTGAGGGGGGACGCTGGTGTGACCTTCCTGGTACAGTGAGCCTTCAGACCTGTGGCCCCTCGCCTGGGATTCGAATCCTGCCCATATGGGCAGCCCTAGTGTTCCCCGCCATACACCCCCCCCCCCCCCGACCCCGGCCCCGAACCGACCAGACTGGGTTGTGCAGCCCTGAAGCTGTCAGAAACTGACTTCTCTTCCCGCCTCCCTGCTCTTCGCTCCCCCTAGCGGCCGGTCTCTCCTTTCTAACTCCCGCACCTCACCTTTGCCTCCTAACTTTGTCCCCTTCTTCACACCCAAAAGGGAGAGGGTGCAGTTTGGAGTCTGGCTGAGCTTTGTGGCTCCCGATCCAGCCGAGATGGACACAAGTGCTGACTAATTATCCATCGGTGCTTTCCCCAATATGCAGTCTCTGGATGGCATCTCTCTCCTTTGGAGCCTCCAGAGTATTTACTTAGGAAGATTTTCCCCTGAAAAAGTAGTGTTATGTAAATGGTTATTTTAAACCAGAAGAAAAGAGAAAATTAAACACTACACACGCATACAGTGAAAACTAACTTTCCCCGCCCTAATGCCCGGATCTTCCAGAGGCACTCCCTACATATAAAACGGTGAGTGTTTTCTATGTTAAAGCACCTCTCGGATGGCCTTCGCTTGTATCGGTCTCCTTTTCCCAAAATCCCTTGCTACTCAAAGGGTGGTCCACAGACCAGCCGCATTGGCATCAACTGGAAGCTTGTTAGAAACACAAAACACTGGGCCCCTGCCTAGGCTCACTGGATCAGAACCTGCATTTTAACAAGACTCCCAGGTGATTCAGCTGCACATTAAAGTTTGGGGACACTGCTCTAATTAGACTCCCATCTCTTGGGTCTGCACCAGGGCAAGACTTGGTCTTACTCCTGCCTGCACTCCCCTGGGCCCAGAGACTTGGTCAACCCCGGGCTGAGCCGTTCTGAGCTTGATTCAGCCTGACTTGCGAGCAGAGGGGTGGAAACAGAACGGGCCGCGCTCTTGGTGACCTCTCTTCCCTCCCCAGCCTGATGAATGAGGTGGTCCATACATCTCCCACCATCGGTAGCAACGTGGAGGAGATTGTTCTGCAAAAGACACACTTCCTCATGTGGGACATAGGGGGACAGGAGGCTCTGCGCTCTACCTGGAACACGTACTACTCCAACACTGAGGTGAGGAGAGCGTCGGGGCCGGAAGGGGCTTTCAAGGCAGCTGTGTGATGTGAGCCCGTCACTGAGCCTTCTCTGAGCCTTGCTTCCCCCCACTGCTTGGTGAGGTGGAGATTGCAATGACTTCCCTCAATTGTTGTGAAATTTAAGTAATAAAACAATAGCTAATGCATATGTTTCAAATACTTAATGCAGCACAGCGTTCAGTTAAGATTTTTGGATACTCCTTGGCAGATCTGTCTGCTTGCACTCTGATGCACTGCATGGGGTAGGCCCTTGGTCTCCAGGGGCCTTACTTTCTCCCGCTCACCAGCTGTGTGTCATAGAGCAAGATCTGTCCTCCTGCGGAACGCGTCTCCTCATTTGTAAATGGGGATCACAATGGTCCCAACGGTGCAGGGGACCTGACCGAAGTCGTGAATGGCCAGGGCTTGGCCCAGCCTCTGGCACGCAATCAGAGGTTGTGCTGTGCGCCCCCCCCCCCCCCCACTGCCTGGGTGGAAAAGGGAATTAAAATGCAACGAGGCAGTGAGAGCTTGAGACCAGACCAGTTCTCTGTGGGGCTTACATCCGGGTGGTGCAGAGGCCAGTCCGGGAGCACAGTGGGCAGACACGCTCATCAGAGGGAAAGCCCACCGCTCACAGTTCCCCTCTGCTGGCCAGTTCATCATCCTTGTGATTGACAGCACGGACCGGGATCGGCTGCTGACCACTCGGGAGGAGCTGTACAGGATGCTGGCCCATGAGGTAAGGCCCCTGAGGTTGGGAGAGAGCCCAGTGTCCTCGCTGTGTGACTTCAGCCGACTCACTTAACCTCTCTGAGCTTCATTCCTAATCCCCCAGTCTCTGAGAGCCTCCACCCCGGCAGTCTGAAGAGCAGTAATGCCCTCAGCACGCCTGGTCACAGAAGCCAGAGTTGCTGGTTCAGGTCCTGACCCTGGTTCTCATTCACTGTGGGACCCCCCAACAGGTCGCTTCACTTCTCATATCCTCAGTTTGCCCAAGTATGAAATGGGAGGGATCACCAAATTACTGCCTCATGGGACCGTTGTAAGGATCATATGAGCTGGTTGGAAGGCATTCCATGAGCTGTCAGTGTCCATGGATGTGGTTGTTTTCACTTGATGTGGTTGCCCTGTCCCTGTCCCACCTGGGCGTGGGCCTCTCCTGCAGGCTGACTGGGGCTGGGCTCTTCTGTCCACAGGCTCTGCGAGATGCTTCCGTCCTGATCTTTGCCAACAAGCAGGATATGAAGGACTCCATGACCACCGTGGAAATCTCTCAACTCCTCACTCTTAGTGCCATCAAAGACCACCCGTGGCACATACAGGGATGCTGTGCCCTCACTGGGGAAGGGTTAGTGGCTGCCCCCCCTGCACCTCCAGGGTTCGGCCCAACCAATGAACAGCTGACCATCAGAACCTTCTCCTGTTTCTCTCCTGTCAGGATCTGGCTCACACTTAGCTCCTGGGCCGAGTCAGTCAAGCACCCACCCACAGCTGAGATGCTGTGGGTAAGCAGTGAGCAGGATAGAGTGCCTGCGCTCAGGCTCATTCTGAAAGACAGGCGACAGGCCACCTCAGCACAAACATTTTAGGTACACAGAGGTGCTTTGAATAAAGTGAAATTGGATTAACAGTGATAGACGGGGCAGGGTTGGGTCTGACTCAGCTCTGGTGGTCAGGGACGCCCTCTACTAGGACATGACCTTTGGGCTGCAATCCAAATGGGGAGAAGACGTCCACAGCCATGGGAAGACCTGGGGGCAAGCCTTCCAGGCAGAAGTTGCTGACTCTTTCTGACCTTGAGTTTTCTTATCTGTAAAGAGGAGGGTGAGTATACCCACTCCCTCTGTAAGTTCCTGTTGAGAGCCCGTGACATCAATCATTCAACATTTATCGAGCCCCGAATTTGTGCCAGGCATTTTCTCGGCACCAGAGAAACAGTGGCGAACAAACCACAAAATCCCCTGCCCTCATGGAGGTTACTTTCCATGGGGGGGGAGGGGGCAGACACTAAACAATAAAAATAAGAAACATATATAGTGAGTTAGAAAGTGATAAATGCTTGGGAAAGATCAAGTAGGCAAAGGAGATTGGAAGCACGTGGGCAAATGTTGCCATTTTGGATAAGGTACCAGGGAGGGGCCACCAGAAAGTAGCTGCTGAGTATAAATACCTGAAGGATGTGAAGGAGCCAGGTCACGGTCACATAGAAAGGGCCTTGAGTCAGGCTTGGAAAATTCTCTTTTCTCTCTCAAGTGGGATCACAGCAGGCTGGGGACCCAGGCGCCCGGAGACTTTAGGCAGGTGGGCCCAAGGAACCACACGTTTCTGATAGTGTCCTTGCCACCCTCCTCCCGCAACCCACATCCATCCCCTCTGCCAGACGGTAGACCGCAGAGGGCATGTCTGTTTTTTTTCACCAGTAACCTGATGTACTCAGTCCATTTATACTTGTCGATTGAGAGATTGGATGCGACTTTGGTTGTCCCCTCCATCAGCTCTGGGTAGGGGCCGGGGGCTTGGAGGCCATCATCCTTGCAGGATATGCTGATCTTTGCCCTGTTCCACCTTCCCTGCAGGCTGCCCGCGGGGCTCCAGTGGATGCAGTCTCAGACCACTGCCAACTGATGTCCCAGGCCGAGGCCATCCAGATACTTTGGGGGTTTTGCTTGGACTACGTGGGTGGAAAACCCAAGTGACTATTCCTTTTCTACGATTCTCGGATGGGAGCTGGGTCGGCTATGGACAGTGAGGTGAGATTGCCACAGTCCACCCAACCCTGTGAGCTTGACTGCATGCCCTGAATTGCTGGAGACAGGACAGCAGAAAAGCTGCCCTTTCCTCCGTGGAAGCAGGTGTCCTTGGAGGCACCAGGCAAGCTGTCGGACATGTTGAGGGATTAGGACGTGGAGCCCAGTCCTGCAGCCCTTGGCCTGCAGCCTCTTTGAGGAAAAAATGGGGGGGGGTGCGGAGTAAGAGACCCCCTGGAATTGCTCTTTATTTCCTAGAACCCCACCCCCGGCCCCTTGGCTCCCACCCCAGCTCTCTGGGCCCTCAGCCATCTTTGAGGAAAGGAGATTCCAGAGAGGTGAAGGGGCGGGCTCAAGGGAAGGAGGGCAAAGCCAAAAACTGGTGGGAAGGGAGAGGGAGGAGGACGGGACACCCCAGACGGGGACAGTCCCTTGCATGGCGGGGAGTCCCACTCCTCCCAGGCCTTTCTGTTCCCTCTGAGATGCTGGCTCTGACCACAGCTTGTGAGCGTTCAGCCGTCTCATCCTATGCCCTTCATTCCCGGTCCTTTCAATGTGAATCCCATTCCTCCCAAATTTCCCTGATTCCTACAGAGTGCCTACCTTGACCCTCTTTTGTAATGAATTTTTTCCACATTGTTTTAGAATTTTTATAACAGTGTAATAAATGCCATTGAAAACTGCTCACCTCTTATTTCTGCCCGCTCCTTCTCCCTGTGCTTCAAACTGGCTTTTGGTTTTTGCACGGGGCTATCAGGTAGGGGGAAACCTTCCTTGGAAATAGAGGGGGTGGTGCCTTAAGGTCCATCTGCCCAGAGGACTGGCTGGCTCTTTGGCCCTGGGCTCTATCACCCTCTGCCCGGGTAACTGACACTTGGCTTGCCAGGACTGGGAGCTTTCGGCTGTACCTGGGGCTAGGGGTGGAGTGGCTTGATGCTGACTCATGGAGGAGGGAAGTAGAGGCCCTTAGGGATTAGAAAAGCCCAGCGGTCCGATCTCGGTAGAGCTGAAGACAGGATGGAAACCCAGGCTGTCCATCTGTATACAGGGAGCAGCGCCGTTACCCCATAAGACCTGGGATGGTCCTGGAACCTGTGGGTCTCTCTCCTTCCCAAGTTAGGCAGTGGACCTCTCCGGGACAGTCAGGATACAGTTGCAGAGGTCCCAGGATTCCTTAACCCTGTGGTTTTCCTGAGGCGTGATTGTGGAGGAAGAACTCAGCAATCCTAGCCATCCCCATTCAGATCCTGCTTTTTCCATTAGATCGTTTTGGAACAGCTCTCAGGTAACAGCGTAAGTTAATATTTTCTTATACTACAGAAATCTATTCTAAGAAGAGGCCAGCGGCGTGCTGGGGGTATAGCTCAGTGGTAGAGCATTTGACTGCAGATCAAGAGGTCCCCGGTTCAAATCCGGGTGCCCCCTCTCTGTTCCAGCCTTTTCGTGTTTTCTTTGTCCCGCAGTCCACCTCTCAAAGTGCCCTAGCAAGGGAGAGGGGACGCAACTCAGGGCCCTGTTACCTGCTTTTGCAGGAAGGCCAGGGTGGAGTCCCCGCCCCGCAGATCCACGCACTCAGGTCGCGTGTGTCGACTAGAGCGATGCAGTGCGAGGGCAAGGAGCTCCGGGCTAACCCTAGGTGGACGATACAGTCGACCCACTTCGGTAGTGCTACGGCTGAGGCGGTCCCACTCCCAGGTCCGTTTGGCTAGTGACCCGACGGCTTTTCCTGGGGAGGGAGGCCGAGTATCTAAGGGCCAGGCTTGGGCTGGGGAAGGAAGGCCCAGAGAAGCGCGCCTGAGCGTGCGGGACGGAAAGAGGGGCGCCAAGAAGCAATAAAGGAGCTCTAGCAGGGCAGGAAACTGGGAACCCGGCGCAAGAGAATGTCTCCGAATCGAGGGCTCTCGAATGATCTCGAGGGCTTTCTCCTCCCACATTCCCAAGCTGCATTTTCGGGAAACAAGTTCTGCGCTCAGGAGAGTAATCTTTCGAGATTGAGATCATTCCCAATTTTTGGAAACGTCGGACTCCACTTTTCGCAAATCCGTCAAAGCGCCTGCGCAGCAGAAGCACTAAGAGGCTACCGCGCCGGGACGTCAGCAGAGGGGGTATAGCTCAGTGGTAGAGCATTTGACTGCAGATCAAGAGGTCCCCGGTTCAAATCCGGGTGCCCCCTGGGGATCAGTTTTCGTGGACCACGGTGTCCATGCGCGTTTTTATTTAAAGTTTCCCCCCGTCCACAATTTCATGTTGACATTTCCTTCGCTACCCCTCTTTTGGGGAGACGACAATTGGTGCAAGAAAGACGAGAGCCTGCAAGAAGCGGGAATTCTCAAGTTATGGTTCTTAAAATGTGCTCCCCGGACCAGCACCACCACCTGGAGGCGTGTTAGAAATGCAGATTCTCGCTTTTTCTGAGAACTATTGAATTAGAAACTTGGGAGTGGCGTCCAGAAATTTGTGTTTTAATAAGCCCTCCAGGTGATTTTGATGTACACTCAAGATCCTGAGGCTCACATTAAAAAGATTTACGCCCCTTGCTTCTAATTATTTCCAAGCTGCTGTTTTCAGCCTGAGCCCTTAAAAGAAAGAAACCTTGTAAGACAGACCGCGTCTCTCCATGTGGCCACTAGAGGGCAGCAAGAAGCCACAGCTGGAGGCGGATGCCTATTCTCCTTTGAGAGTGGGCAAAATTGGGATTTGAATTAGACAACGAGAAGAACTTATAGACAGGCCTTGCCTTGTCCCATTGTAAGGGATTAAAGAGTTCAGGGCTGGAGGAGGTTGCTTCTGGGACCCTGAATCCAGAGGAGGGAGGAACTGGGATTCCGAGGGATTAGGGGGTCTTTTAGTTCTTGTTTCCTTCTCAGGTCCTTCCTTTGGCCTGTCAGGGAACACCCCTCTTCCAGCCCATGCTGCTCTCCTGTCCCCACGAGTATCCCTCTTCCTGGGGAATTCCCCCAAGGGCACTCAGAGTCCATACCCTACCTGTCCGCGATTGTCCAGTCCCTAGGCCCCAGCCCCAGAAGAAGCCAGAAGCCCCTTACCCCTCTCTCGCCCCCCACCAGCCCCCCCCCCCTTCCCCAGGTGCTCCAGCTCCTTGGTATAGCACAAAGTAGGTCAGGGGAGGGAAGAGACAATTCCGTGTCCTGACCTGATTCCCTGCCGTCTATTAAATCTCCTAAATTGCGGGTATTTTTATTCTGTCCTGGAAGAAAAAAAAAAAAAAAATGGTGATCTATCCCCAGAGTCTGTCATAAGGTGGTGGCAGGTGGGGTGAGACGTCTTCTTGCTGTGGGGCTGGCTTCGAAGATTGATTGGGACCCTGAGCAGGCCTGGAGTCCCCAAAGAGAAGAGTGGCTTCGGCTACCTTCTGGCCGGGGGGTGAGGGGAGGTGCAGGCTATTTTAAAGTAGGTGTGAGCCAGGCCCCCTTCACCCCAGCCCCCCCCCCCCCGCCCCCGTGTCTGCTGGGCTGGTGGGCAATGGGGAGTGACGGGAAAAAAAGAAAGGAGCCACGGGGTCGGTGGGTGGAATTCGGGCCTGTACTGGTGAGAGAAGCTGGGGGGTCTCTGCTGCAAGGGGAGATTCCTGGGGTGGGGATGGGCATCAGAAAGCCACAGAACTCTGAGGAACAGCCCAGAAAGTCGGGAAGCCTGGTAGAGCTTGGGGGGTCGCTATGGCAGGAGCCCATCGTCCGAGGAGAGAGGCGGCCTGTCTCTTCCTGGAGTGTGCACCCCCCACCAGGGTTTTGTCTCCCCGGCTTTCCCACGGGAGTGAAGGAGGGGAAGGGAGGCAGGAGCTAAGGTGCGGGGTGGGGTGCCGCGGCTGCTCTCCAGGGCTTCTCCCAGCCCAGGGTCCCCCGCCCCGTCCCCTACTCCGCCCCCAGCACCCCCCCCTCTTCCCCCCCAACCGCCGTCGGAGCGCTCCGGGAGGGCTGGGAGGACCCGGGAAGACTCCGGGAGCGCTCGGGAGGCGCCGCGCCCCCCCGCCCCGCCCCCTCCCCTTCCGCGCTCCGGGGAGGCCGCCGCTCTGCTCGCTCGCCGCCCGCCCGCGCCCGCGCCCGCGCCCGCTCCTGCCGCCCCGCCGGGCCCCGCGCTCCGCCGCCGCCTCGCCGCCCACTCCTCCGCCCGCCAGCCCCGGGGACCGCGCCGCGCGAGCCCGGCCCCTCCCTCGCCGGGGCCCGGGCCGCAGCGGGCCGGGGGCGGGTCCCGACACCCACCATGCGGGCAGAGCTCTGGCTCCTGGTGCTGGTGCTCAGGGAGGCTGCCCGGGCGCTGAGCCCCCCGCCCGGAGCAGGTAGGACTGGCCGGAGTTGGTGGGGGGGAGGGGGGTGGGCCGGGGCCCGGGAGGGGGCAGTCAGGCAGGCGTGGGCACGAGCAAGTACCCACCGGCTGGCGATGTCGGGCTGGAGGTTGGGGGGGGGGCACTGTCCGCGGAGGGCCAAGAGCTCTGTGGGCTGTGGCAGGTGGACAGGGACCCACTCACTTTCTTTAAACACATGCGTGAGTGAGAGTAAAGGCGGCAGACACTGATACCCCCCACTTCTTTCCTCCTGGAAGGACACTGGAGGGACCCCAGTAGAGGGGGCTACATAAGGCAGTGGCTCTGGCCCCAAAGGGGACAGTGGGGGAGTCGTAGAGACCCCTGGTCACGCTGAAGGAGGATGAATCTGATGAGATGGGGAGCCTGGGGTGCCTCCTGCCCCAGCTTTGCCTCCTCTTTCTCTTCTGTGCCCCACCGCCCCCCACCCCCACCCCCAAGCTGACCCAGGTTGGGTCTGAGTCGGATTTTGGGGCCGGGTGGGAGCAATCAGGGGAATGGTGGAGACCCAGCATCTCTCCCAGAGGAAGCTCTGTAGCAGCCTGGCCTGCTAGCAGGCTTCGTCTCCCTGCTCGGAGCCTGGAGAACAGTCCTGGGCCCACGAAGAAGCAACTTGCTGCTCCCCCCTTCCCCAGCCTCCAGGGTCCCCCTGTCACTCTTGCTGCACTGTCCTTGTGGACTCTGGCCATTAGTTGCTCTGGCTCTGGATAGTGGGGGGCTCCTATTTGCACACTCCTCTCCCCTACACCGTTCTCCACAATCACCTCTCCCACCTGGAAGTTCTTTCTGAGGTCTACCTTGAGTCTCTCATATTATAAAAGAACCATTTTTTCAGCTTGCAATTTTACATGCCCCTCCTTTCTCCTCAGGCACCTAGACCTTCTCTGGGGTTGGGGAGGCGGGTGATTTGCAGTCCAGCCTCTTGACAGAGAGAATTGGGAAGACAGAGCTTTATGCCTCACTGACATAGGTGTCCTTTAAATGGGACAGAGCAGTGGCACGAGGTTGTCCGGGAGACGCTGTAGTTGGGGCTGCTTTGTCTCTGAGGTGTGCTACATCAGGCACAGCATCAGTGACAGCGTTCTTGACTTTAATGGTCCTTGTATGTAGCTGAGACAAGCTTGGGTCCCTGTTGAGAAGGAGGGTGGGAAAGGGGAAATGTGGACAGAGAGCAGTGGAAACTGATGTGGCAAGAGGCTGTTGGTTCAGAACCACCAGGTTTCAGGGAGACCACACAGACAAGGGCCAGAGACTTGGCTTCCTGTCCCAACATCTCACTTGCTGTGTGACCTTGAACAAGTTACTTTCCTTCTCTGGGCCTGTTTCTCCACTTATAAAGGGAGGCTGTGAGCAAAATCTTTACCTCTTGGTGGTGGGATTCCGAGAGATTTTTTTTTCTTTTTTATGACTGTCGTTCCCTTTCAGATTTGTTGTGACATGTGTGGGTAATTGATAATCCAAAAAATCGATATAAAAAGGAAGAGGTTGGACAGGTCAGTTTTTGAAGTCCTTTGCAGCCCCAAACCTGGTGGGATCTTTTGAACCCAGGATGTGACTGGGTTGATGAGGAGGGTGGGCCCTGGACCCCTGGCTGAGTTGGGAGAACTGTGGAGACGGTTGGGGAAGGGGAATTGAGAGGTAACAAGCATGTGCTGGGGGATGGTGGCCAGACTGGGGCCTGGCTGAGGGCTGCCTCCTCAGAGTCGGGTTGGGGTCCTAGATACCTGGGGAGGTCAGGAAGAGGGGGGCAGGCAGAGACTTAATTCAAATCTCTAAGTACAGGACACCCTGTCTTCTCAGCTTTGCCAGAGATTCAGCCAGGAAAAAATGGACTTTCTCTGCAGCAGGAGAGATGGGTTGGACTTAAGGAAGCTCTAGGAAGCCAGAGGGGGCAGCTATTGACTCTCGGTCCAGCGGTTTTTTTCACCAGGCCCGGCTGGATTGGAGGAAAGGTCTGTGTGGAGGTAGGGGGCGTTGTCTGCTGGAGGAAGAGGTGGAGGGGTGGATATTCTAGGGGAGGCCTCTAAGGAGGGACAGCCTGGCTCAGATCAGTGGCGGAGCCCCGGGGCCTGGTGAAAGGGCAGCGGGGAGCTGGATGTGAAGGGGCATCATCCAGCCCCAAGGCTCTAAGCTCTGTGGGCAGGGGGCCCTCAGGAGGGAGCTGCGGTCTCCCCTCCCTCTTGATGGGTTGGCTTGTTTGGTGGAGCCTTGAAACTCCATCCATCATTAGAATGGAAGCAGGAGAAAGATGAGTAACCCAAAGATATAGTCAGGAGGGGAGGGAAGACCACTAGAGGGGGACAGACAGGAAGATGGCCTTAGGAGGCACTGGCAGGGGCAGCAGGGTTCGGCCCCAGTGGGACCAGCGCTGCCTAAAACAGCTATAGAGAGAAGAGGCAGCTAGAGGGCATGTCTTTGGTCTGGGAGTCGGGAGATCAGGCCCAACCCCAATCCCTGGTGATCCTGGCCACTTCCTCCTTTCTCTGCACCTTGGTTTCCTCTTTTATAAAACGGGGTTTGGGCCAGATTGTGTCTAGGGCCCCTTATAACCATGATTCTGCTTCCAACCTCCTTCTTGCCACCAGACACTTCCAAACAAACTGAGACTAAAGTCCAGATTTCTGTTTTGTTTTCCAATTGGGAAAAATTTCCATTTCTCAGGAAAACATTAATAAATAAGAGCTTGGATTGTATTGCCTTAAAGTCCAAATTTCTTAGAGTAGATAGCCTCCCCCCCCCCCCCCCGGCCCCCATCCCGGCACCTGGTCTCACGCTCCCCAGGTCCATCCCTCAACACATCCAGGCTGTGTCCCCCTCTGGTCCTCAAGTAACACGGGCTTCTCTTCATCCAGGTCTCAGCTCAAAGGCCACCTCCTCCTCCACACAGAGGCCCACCGTGATGGCGCTGCCCAGGGTAGAAATAAAGCCCAACGCTTCCGTCTGTCTTAGAGCACCCGTCCCCACCGCACGCTCTCTTGTTCACCACACTCTTCATTTTGCAGGAGTCTTTTCCAACTAGAATTTTCATGGGCACAGGGGCTGTCTCTGCCCGTTCCCTCTTGTTGCCCCAGCACCCAGTGCAGTGCCTGGCACACAGTAGGGTCTCAATGAGTGTGTATTGAATGAGTGAGTGAATCAGAGGTGGTCACGGACCCCAGACTCTCCCTTCGAGAGAAACTCACACTCCTCTGCTCTCCCGTTCTTCTCTGACTACTTGGTGGTCCCTTCCTGCTAATCCCTTGTGTCTCCTTCCCTCTCCCCAGGGGAAGGTCCACGGTGGGAGCCTCAGTGGGTTTCCCAGCAAGAGGATGCGACTGGGGGCTTCGTAACTAGGGCACCAGATTTCAGCTCAGAGTCTGGAGACTCTCTCAAGTTCCTTGGAAAGTTGGTTCTCACGTAAAACCCAGGGAAGGCAGGGGAACTTTGCTGGGTGCTTTGTGTATAGTATTTTGTTAAAGACTCCAAGTGTAGGTTTTATCATTCCCCTTTTACAGATAAGGAAGCTGAGGTTTAGAGGGATTAGGTAATTTGTTCAGCGTCACAGTCAGTAAGTAGTAGATTCAGGGTTCAACTTCAAGTTTGTGTGATTCCAAACCTGTGCTCCTTTATTGCTGTGGCATTGCAGTGAGGGTTTCCAGTGGGCCTGTGCCCCAGGGGAAGGGTTTTCTCAGCCTTGCGGATCTCAAGTAACCAAGGCATTTAAAGATCCCCCTCCCCTTCCTTCCCTCCCTCTCTTTCCTCCTTCCCTCCCTCCTTCCTTCCTTTCTTTTCTTTCTCTTTTTCTTCCTTCCTTCCTTCCTTCCTTCCTTCCTTCCTTCCTTCCTTCCTTCCTTCCTTCATCTATATGTACTTTCTAAGCCTTTGCTCTGTATCAGGTACCTAGAGCCTGCAGATGCACAGACAGTCACAACATGTTGGGATCGGGGCCGGGATGATGCATGTAACATTTGGGGTGAGGAGGAGAGGTGTCAGGGGATGCTTTGGGGAGAGATGACATCTTATGGGACTTGAAAGATGAGCAAAAGGTCATCAGAAGAAGGGTTCATTTATGGAGCAGAGTGGTTCCAGCTGGGAAAGCCACGTGTGTGAGGCCCTGTGGCCAGAGAGAGCAGGGCTGGATCCTGGCGAGGGCTTTAGGGAGACAGGAGGGCGGAGGAGAGAGGAGGGATCCGGTCAGGAAGGGCCTTCAGCTGGAGGGCTCTGGAGAGCTGGACGCATGGGAGAAATGGAATCACGTGTGTCCTCTAGAAAGAATGCCCTGGAGAGAGTGTGAGAGACTAGTTGGAGGGCATTAAGGGCGGAGGCTGTGGCCGTGGGGCTGGAATGGTGAGCTTGGGTGACGGGTGGGACGAGGGTGGCTTGGCCAGGCACTGGGGTGGCATGACGTGGCCTCCTGAAGTCAGCCCGTGGTTTCTTGTTCCAGAGCAGGACAGTGGCACGTGGAGAGACCTGGGGTTCTACTGCTGCTGGGCCGCCCTCCTGCATGCCAGGGGACACAGTCTCCCAGGGCAGCTCCAAAATTCAGGCCCAGTGGTCCCCAGTAAGCCCAGCCCACACGCCTGTCCTTCCCTGGGCTGCCCCTGCACCTTAGGAAATAGCCTGGGGTCACTGGGCGCTTCTTGTTACGCTTTCTGTGGCCTGAGCAGACCCTAAGGTCAACCTGCCCTGTGTGCCAATCTCGCCATGGACTCGTTGTGTGACCTGGGGAGATTCCTTAACATCTCTGTGTCTCAGTTCCCAATTCGTAAAATAGATCCAAAACTAGCACCGATCTCAAGGGGTTATTGGGAGGATTCAATGAGTCAATGTGTTTTAAAGCATTTGGAAGAGCGGTAGCAAAGAGTGAGCATTTTCGAAAAGTTAGCTGTCATTTGTATTCTTCCTATTGCTGCCGTGACAGCATGCTGCTTGGGGCCATGGGGGAACGCGTGGATGAATAAAGAACAGCGTGATCTCCGGGAGCTTCTCGCCGTCACTCACGGGCAGGTGCACTCACGTGACGTGGGTGCTGGGAAGGTGAAGCTGTCCGATGCGGGACAGAAGATAGAGCAGAGAGTGGCCGAGGGTTGGAAGAGTGTGCAACACATGTGTGAGCATGCAGGGGGGACGGCCCGGACCTTCAGGCAAGTCTGCGTGCGCACAGGCACGTGGGTCCCTACACACAGACACACGTGAGCAACCAGCTGCGTTGGCTCCTTCCACAAGCTGAGGGGGTGATGTCCTGTCCTCGCCAATTGGGAGGGGGAAGAGTGGCAGGGAGACAGATGTCGTGGGGGCTGAGAGGGTCAGACTCAGGGCCGGGCCAGGGTAGGGCAGGTTCCCGGGCTGTCTCCCTCTCCATCCCCTTCCCTGCCCGACTTAGTGGACTCTTTGCCTCTGACCTTGGCCCTGAACCCTCTAATTCTAAAGCCTTCTCATTTGTTTTTCACTTGATGCCCATGGCAGCCTGCCCTGTAGACATGATTGTCACCCCCACTTTAGTGATGAGGGAATTGAGGCTCAGAGAGGTAAGCAGATGGGTCCAAGGTCAAACAGCTTCTGGGTGCGGGGGTCCCTTCCCTGACCCCTCATCTTGGCTGGGCCCCCCTTCCCAGCCCTCTTCTCACGCCTTGGGCCCCCACGTCGCAGGCACCCTCCTGTCTCAGTTGCAGGATTGTGATGCGTGCAGACCTCTAGCATCCCTTTCCAGGCCGGCTAAGCCCTTCTACTTGCTCTGCACACGTTCCTTTCCTGTTCTGGCTCCAGCCCAGGCCCGAGGGCTGCTTGCAGGAGGACCCGGGGAGCTGGGCAGAGCAGCCCGGCACAAACCGTTCTATCTCCAGAAGCAGCTGTGGGCCCCACCCGAGAGGGGCAAGACAGCCTTGGCTTGGGGTCTGAGCCAATGGCAGGCTGCCTTCCCAGCCCTGGGCTTAGGCCCGTCTCAGCCAGTGGGCAACCTGGGGAAGGGGTCTGGGGGCCGCCCCACTCCCCACCTCCTCCAGAGCATCTGGTTGCGATTAGGGGCAGAGAAGTGAGAGAGGGCCGGCAAGGGTCCAGCAAGCACCAGCAGCCAAGAATGACTTAATTGGATGAAATGTCTAATGACAAACCAGGGCCCCACAGCAGAGTCCTGGCCCCAGCCCCAGGCCTGGTGCTGGCCAAGCCTTGTCTCAACCTCTGTCCTTGCAGGCTCCCAAGAGTTACCTCCACTATCGCGTCCTCAATGGTACAGTGATTGGGCACCTACTGTTTGCTAGACACTGAGAATGCACATTTGCAGGAGGTGGGGAGAGTCCTGGGGGAGCTCGTCTGCAGAGGGACAGACATGTAGTTACACCAGTGGGTGCTCTAGGAAAGAGGGTTACATCCAGAAGCTCTAGGGAGTGGCGGACAAGGGCATCGGACACAGGGTCGGCCTGAAATCGATGAATAGCACAGGAAATATCAGACCCACCTCTCTGGTGATCTGTGTCCCATACACACGTCCAGGGTAGGTGTGACAATTGCAGTGACAATATAAGACACATCTTTAGGGGCACAAATCTTTCTAAAAAGGAGAAGCATGGTTTCTGTGCCATTCAGAATAAAGGTAATGACCTAGACGGGACAGAGAACACCGAGTCTAGGAATGGCTGCTGAATGGCCAGTGCGGCCACTTCCCCATCCTGGGCCCCGGCAAACATCGTTAATTGATCGTGACAATCTTTCCTGCTAAACGCTGATGGGGCTTCAGGGTTTGTCTCGATTAGAGCACTCCTGGCTGTCACTAATTGATTGGAGATGGCTTTTGAGATGAAACCCATTTGCCATCTTTGATGGAGGCTAAGCTCCCTGTTTTATGGAGAAAGGGACTTGCTCAAGGTGTTTGCAGGTAGTCACAGGACTACACAGTGGTCCCCGCTATGGAGACATCTTTGATTGTCACAGTCTGGGAGGAGGTGCTACTGGAATCTAGTGGGCAGAGGCCGGGGATGCTGCTGAACATGTTACAATCAATGCTCAGGACAGCCTCCACAGCCAAGAATTCTCCAGTCCAGGATGTAAATGGTGCTAATGTTGAGAAGCCCTGAACTCAAAGAACTCTACTCTCTGACTCTCTAGTCCCTGGAGTCTCCTGGAAGATGAGCTTATGCGCCATTTCTGGCAGAGAAATCAGGAACTGGTTTGGAATGTTCCAGAGCAAAGGTGCTCACCCTTGTCTACAGAGTTAGGTTCAGGGCTTCCCAAAAGCTCCCCTGGGGATTATTTAAGAATTCTAACGCCCAGGCCACACCACAGAACAATTATATCAGGATCTCTGGGGTGGGAACCAGACAGTAGGAATTGTTAAAGCTCCTCCAATGATTCTGTGTGCAGCAGAGGTTGAAAATAATTACCCCTTTGGACATTTGGAACTTATCTCCCTCCCTAACCCAACAGGTGACTCTCTTTAACCTCTGTGAGCCCTTGATGCCTGTCTGCAAAATGGAGAGCATCCTATCTCCTGCGGAGGGCTGGGTGAGGTCTAACGGTGTGCTGTGTGCAGAGTGTGTGGCACGGAGGCGACACATGGCGCTCAGTGCACAATGGGTGTCTCCTGCCCTGGCAGCTGTCCCCACGGTCAGTGATGGCGTGGTGCTGGGGCCTCTGCAGAGTAAATGGGCTGCTCCCCCATTCTGGACTGCCGGGACTCAGCTTACTGTCTCCTTCTCCCAGGTCAGGATGCAGGCGGAGGCTCTGGGCGGGCTGCCAAGCGGATCACGCAGGGATGGAGTCGAAGAGCCCGAGAGAGCCCCGGGCAGGCATCAGAGTCGGACAGGACCCAGCTGAGCCAAGACCCGGGTGGGGGCACCCTGGCCATTGACACACTGCCAGATAACGGGACCAGGGTGGTGGTGAGTGCTGGAGGAACGTGGAAGGGGAGGGAAGTGGCGGTGAGGGACTCCCCAGGTGCCCTGAGTAAACTTGTCAGCCCCGCAAATCACATATCCTTTGGGATTGGCCTTGATTGTCGGCATGGAGAGAGGGATCCCAGGGGAGGGGATGAGAGCAGGGCCCAGCCTGGGACATTAAATCTTCGCATCTCAGAGCTTCATAGATCGCCCACCTCCTCGTGCACCCAGGGAGGTGAGGTGACTTGCTCAAGGATGCACAGCATGTGCACAGGCTTCCTGGCCGTGGGTTCTTGCGTGGCCCGAGGCCTCCACTAAAAGCTGAATGAAGGTGGCATTATTGGTCACATCTAGCTGCCCGCTCAGGCCCCTCTCCCTTCTCATTCCTGCACCATTTACAGACCCTGTAGCCCCAAAGGGTTAACGGCCAAAGAGGCTCAGGCTGCTTAGCCTCAGGGCAGGGCACTGAGTAGAGAAGACAATTACCGAGAGAACGAAACGTCGGCCTGGGGCAGTTCTGGGGCTGGTGCATCCGGGCTAGGAGAGTCAAGGCCCAGAGGAGGTGCTGTCCTTGCAGCGTGTGGCCCTGCTCTCCAGCGGGCTTTCTGGGAGGCCGACGGGGGCCTCTGTGTCTGGGGGTGAATCTGTCGTCACGTGTGCGTGTGTTTGCACCTGCGTCTGACGGTTTTTGTATATTATGTACAATATACGGTGGGTTACCACCGTATTTCTAAGTAATTTGCTCACGCTGCCGCCTCTTGATTAATTCCCTTAGACATTGTCTGTTGACTACCTGTTGTGTAGATGAAAATTTGCCTTTTATGCGCTCCCTCGACCGTCATTCTCCTGCCAGTGTTTTTGTTAAATCTCCGCTCTGCTTTATATCATGATAATCGTGTAAATATTGTTCACCACTAAGCCAAGCAGGGTAATATTATTGTTGACTTTCTTGTACAGTTTTTGTTTTTCCTAGATCCTTGCCCCAACCCCTGTTTGTTTACTTTTCTGTACTTACCATAGCTATATATTCTTTTTTTTTTTTTAATTTTTTTTTCAACTTTTTTTTTTTTTTTTTTTTTTTTTTTGGGACAGAGAGAGACAGAGCATGAACGGGGGAGGGGCAGAGAGAGAGGGAGACACAGAATCGGAAACAGGCTCCAGGCTCCGAGCCATCAGCCCAGAGCCCGACGCGGGGCTCGAACTCACGGACCGCGAGATCGTGACCTGGCTGAAGTCGGACACTTAACCGACTGCGCCACCCAGGCGCCCCCATAGCTATATATTCTTATATATCTACTGGCTTCAAATAGAGTTTTTGGTGTGGTACAACCTGTCCTTCCCCCCCCCCCCCCCAGAAACCTCTCTCCTGTTGTCCTGCTCCAACCTGGGCTGGCTGCTTGCCCACCTGCCCACCCCACGGTCATTGTGGGACCTCCCTCTCCTCCAAGGTTGGAACCCCCTTATCTGTCTCCTGTGTTGGGTGCCCTATTCTCTCAATCTTTCCTGCTTGCCCCCCTTGTTTGTTTAGCTTCCTGAGAAAGGTTACACAGGAGGGAACCTTCTTTAGAAAACTCACATATCTGAAAATGCCTTTTTTAAAAAAAATATTTTTCTTTTATTTTGAGTTATTTAAATGTTTATTTATTTTTGAGAGAGACAGAGCACAATTGGGGGCGGGGCAGAGACAGAGGGAGACACAGAATCCGAAGCAGGCTCCGGGCTCTTGAGCTGTCAGCACAGAGCTTGACACGGGCTGGAACCCACGAACCGTGAGATCACGACCTGAGCTGAAGTCAGACATTTAACCGGCTGAGCCACCCGGGCGCCCCCAAAATGCCTTTATTCTATCCTTACACTTGATTGATGGTCTGGCTGAATATAGAAATCTAGATTAAAAATAATTTTCCTTCAGAGGTTTGCAGGCATCTTCTGGCTTCCAGTGTCCCTGTTGAGAGGTTTGATGTCCTTCTTACTCTTGGTGTTTATATGTGCTCCCTCCCCGCTCTGGAAGCTCTTGGGGTATAACCCCCACATTCTGGAAGTGCATTGATGTGCTCTGACTCTGGGACTTACACCCATCAGTTCTGGCAAGTCCTCCTGTTTTATTTCTTTGACAATTTTCTCTCTGCCTATTTCCTTCTTTCTGTAGGTCTCCTTGATTCAACGTTCATCTCAGGGATCGATCACTGAACTTCTCTTTTCTGTTGTATATTTGCAGGGTTTGCTTGTTGGTTTTGGTCCATTTTCTGGGAGACTTTTCTCAACTTTATTTTCTCAATGTTACTGATTCTTTTTTCTATGATCATATTTTTAATTTCTAAGAGCTCTTTATTATTTTCCGATTATTTCTTTCCTTAGGAAAAAAAAAAGGCATTCTGTTCTTGTGTCATGGATGTAAGATCTTTTCTGTCTTAGGATAGTTTAAAATTTTAAATATTTATTTTCCTGCTCCTTCCTTCCTTCCTTCCTTCCTTCCTCCCCCTTTCCTTCCTTCCTCCCCCTTTCCTTTCCTCCTTCCTCCTTTCCTTCCTTCCTTCCTCCCTCCCTCCTTCCCTTCTTTCTTTCCTTCCTTCCTTTTTTCCTTCCCCTTTCTTTCCCTCCTTCCTCCTTTCCTTCCTCCTTCCTTCCTTCCTTCCTTCCCTCTCCTCCTTCCTTCTTCCCCCTTCCTTCCCTCCTTCCTCCTTTCTTTCCCTTCCTCCTTCCTTCCTTCTTTCTTTCCTTCCTTCCTTCCCCCTTCCTATCCTCCTTCCCCCTTCCTATCCTCCTTCCCCCTTCCTTCCTTCCTTCCTTCCTTCCTTCCTTCCTTCCTTCCTCCCCATTTCCTTCCCTCCTTCCTCCTTTCCTTCCTTCCTTCCTCCCTCCCTTCTTTCTTTCCTTCCTTCCTTCTTTCCTTCCTCCTTCCTTCCTTCCTTCCTTCCCTCCTTCCTTCCTTCCTTCCCTTCCCCTTTCCTTTCCTCCTTCCCCCTTCCTTCCTTCCTTCCTCCTCCTTTCCTTCCTCCCTCTTTCCTTCCCTCCTTCCTCCTTTCCTTCCTTCCTTCTTTCCTTCCTTCCTTCCCCCTTCCTATCCTCCTTCCCCCTTCCTTCCTTCCTTCCTTCCTTCCTTCCTTCCTTCCTTCCTTCCTCCCTCTCTCCCTCCCTCCCTCCCTCCCTTCCTTCCTTCCCTCCTGTCTTTTGACTTTGTTTTTCTGTCTTGCTTTCTAGTGGGGGAGTTGAATGCAGGGACAGTTTACCCAGGAGTGGGCAGGGTGAAGAAAACAGCAGGGGATGGTAAAGTGTCTTAGGAAGAGCAGCAGGAGCCGTTAAGACGTCTACACTTGTGCTGGCAGGGAGGGTGGTTACCCAAACAAGCAAGAGCTGTGACTGTCTCTGCAAGAGGGTCTGCTTCCAAGAGCCGTGGCAGTGGGGACTGAAGAGGGACCAGAGGCAACTTGCAGCCTGGTAGGAAGGGAGCGGAGTCATAAATGCTCTAAACTCTCCCTCCTTCTGCATTATTGTTTCTGTGACTTAGTCTTCCTTTTACTTCAGGCTCCCGTAAGGCTTGGCACTATTACTGATCCTGTCTTTATTTATAATTTTGATATTTTGTTCACCGTGGATTAAAAAAATTTTTTTTTTTAATGTTTATATTTGAGAGACAGAGAGACAGTGTGTAGTGAGGGGAGGGACAGAGTGAGGGAGACGGAGACAGAATCGGAAGCAGGCTTCAGGCACTGAGCTGTCAGCACAGAGCCGAACATGGGGCTCAAACTCACGAACCGCGAGATTATGGCCTGAGCTGAAGTCGGACGCTCAACCGACCGAGCCACGCAGTTGCCCCGATCGTGGATTTTTTGGAGCTCATTTCTGTTTTAAAATACTGCTTTAAAATATCCTCTACATTGGGGCGCCTGGGTGGCTCCGTCGGTTAATCATCCGACTCTTGATTTTGGCTCAGGTCGTGATCTCATGGTTTGTGGGATCAAGCCCTGCATCAGGCTCTGCACTGATGGCACAGAGCCTGCTTGGGATGCTGTCTCTCCCTCTCTGTCTGCAGCCTACCCTGCTCACATACCTGCATGTGCTCTCTCTCTCTCTCTCTCTCAACATAAATAAATAAACTTAAAAATATGTATATTTAAAATTTCCTCTCTCTTGACGACTGGGTTTGTTAGTGCCAACTTAAGCGTTATACCTGAGGTCAGGGCCTCACCGCCTCACCTAATCTTTGAGGTGGAACCTGGTAGAACCTCAGAGAACAAAGCCCCAACTCACTTCCCATTGTGCCTTGTCTTCTCCATCCTCTAGAACCAAGGAGCCATGGTGGGGTGATGGGGTGGAAGGCCAAGGCAGGAGAGGTGTAAGGGGTCCTGGACACCCTTCCCCACCCCCCCTCCACCCCCACCCCAGCTTTGTTGGGCCATTAGTTAAAGAACTGATACTTGCTCTTGGCCAGACACCATGGTCAAAGGGCCATGTCCCAGTCCATGCAGAGAGGCCCTTTGCAGAAGAGAGCCGCAAAGAGGCAGACTTCTGGAAGCAATCGTCTGTGGGGAGTCAGAAAGGGCAGTGGGGATCCTTAAGAGCTGGTATGGATTCAATAACCCCAGAACTTCAAAAACAACACAAATTCTCGGGCTCCACCCTGGACTGGTTCAGAAATGTTGGAGATGGAGACTGGGAATTTGTTCCTTTAAAAGTTCCCATGAGATCCTGATGGTCATCTAGATGTGGGGACTTCTGATCTGTAATATTTCAAGCCAGTTTTGAAAGCAGTTACTAGAACGACCACCAGCACCTGAAGGTACCACGTGGCTATACTCGACTACATGACTTCCCCCTTCCCGGGAGCGTTGTGGCCCCCTCGACAGCCACACATCTAGAGTCCTTGGGAAGGAGCAAGGTCCCCCCGGCAGGAAGCCCCTTTGACTGCCCCGGGGGGCTGTGCCCAGCTCTGCCGGCAAGACGGGAGGATCAGACTTCTACCTTAGCTGGAAGTGGGTTCAGATGTCAGACTGGGACCCGGAAGCCTGCCTTGGCAGGCTGAGTGATTGTCGGCTTCACGCCAGATGAAACTACCAGGATAAATATAAATCCTGGCACTTTCGTTTAAAATAAGGTGGGAGAGATGTGGCTCAGCGGCACTTCATGAGGAAAAGTTGTGGGGCTCCTCGCTGCTTGTGGGCTGGGGATGAGTCAGGAGTGTGAAGTAGCTGCCAAGGGTGGAGGTGGGAAAGCTGGCTGTGTTCACGGAAACGCACAGAAATCTGGGCACCAGTGCTGGGGCTCTGGAGGTCCTATGGAGGTATTTCTTGACCTGACCATAAAGCTGGAGGGCTTGTGCCCCCTATGAGATGGCCATCTAGAAACCAGGGGAGCCCAGAATGGTTGAAGAAGCCCGTGGGCATTTAGCCTGGTCTAGAGAAGGCTCTGACTCTGGCTGTGTTCTAACAGCTGCAGGGCTGTGACTGCTGCAGAGGGAATAGACTATTTTTCTCCATAGAACTTGTCACTTCCTGCACCGAATTATCTATTTATTTGTTTATATTGCCCGTCCTCTGCCTGGAATGGAAGCACCACGAGACCCGAGACTTTGAGGACCGGGCTGTCAGTGCCTGGCACACAGGAGGAGCTCCTCCTTTGGAGGAACAGAGGAAGTAGGGATTTCTCCATCCCCAGAGACCTCGGAAGACGGGACTGTAGAAGAGAAGAGGTTGCGTTGGGGTCTGTCCTTGGACTCAGTGCTTCCAAGGACTCCAACTCTACTGGTTCTTGGATTCCCACACACGTGAGAGCATGGCAGTGCTTACACACTCCAGAACATGTGTGCATACAGCCGCCACCCAACTGGGCTTCAGGGCGGCCTCCACTCCATTCCCAACTCTGCCCGGAACCCACGAGGCCTTGCGCCGGGTGGTGTTTGATGGGGGACACTGAGGACCACCCCTTTCAGCACAGCCGGGCCTCAAGGCCCCCCTCCCATCCCTGTCCAGGCTCTGTGCCCACCCTGCCCTGGACAGTGGGGCAGCCTCAGCCACACAGGGGCCCAGCAGAGGGCCCCAGAGACACCCGCTTCTCCCGAGTCTCTGCTCAGTGACCCTGAGAGCTGGGGTCTGCTTGGCTGGAGGAGACCCGATCTAGACAATGGCTTGGTGGCAAAGGGCTGGGCGAGAGGGGAGTGGTAGGAAGAAGATATTTCAGCTAATTTGGTTTGGTCTGTTTTAAAAGGGTTTCTTGAGCCTCAACAGGAAAGCATTTTGCTACTTCTCTATATCACAGCCTGCTTCATGCCTGCGCTCTGGGGCCATATCAAGGGGCCAAGGGCCTGGCAGGTGGGCTTTCATTCCCTTTGCTGCCCCACACACCCACCCCAGAGGCCTCTCATCCTCCTTCATTGTTCCTCAGTACACCCTCCTGGCCGTGGGCTTCCCTTCTTGCTCGGGCCTTCTGCCCAGCCCCCATCCCAGACCTTCCCTGCCCGATCTCTCTGACCGTCTTCCTGTCTTGCCCCCTCCGGCCCAACCCCTTCTCCCCCGATCCCTGCCCAGACCTCTAACCAGCCCTCCTACCCAGCCCCTCTGCCCAGCCTCCCTGATGGGCGTCCTCTGCTCAATCGCTTCTGCCCAACATCCCCGGCCTGGCCACCTCACACAGTGCTCCTTCCAACTCAGACCGTCTCTCTTTGAGGCCTTGCGGCCTCCAGCCAGCCCTCCCAGGGCGAGCTGGCGGCCCCAAGGGCCCTGACCAGAGCCCTCTCCTTAGATTTTCTTCTCACGCCCACACTACCACCACGTCCCAGGGGAAATAGGACTCTTTTCTGGACCAGGTTTCCACCGATTTTCCACAAAGACCAATTCTGAGGCCCTGGAACCCTGGGAACTGTTTTTGGAGGCGGTAGGGTGGGGGTTGGGGGAGCCATAGTGCTAAGTCAGAGACCCTGGCTTGTGACACAGTTTATTCTGAGAGGCTGGAAAGGGGAGGCCTTGGACAAAATTCCTTTTCCAGCCTGGGGATTTCCAGTCATAGTGCAAGGTTTTCTTGGTTCTGTGTTTCAGATCTCGGCCAGAGTTTGGGAGGAACCAAGCTTGAGAACATTCAGATTTGGAGGTTCCCCCTTAATTGAATAGTTCTCTCCGTGATAGGAAGAGCTCCGTCCCCTCGCTCCAGGCTTCCCTATGGCCCGGCTTCCCTAAGTTCCTCTCCTCTCTGGCCCAAGTAAAACTTCCCTGCTCTTTCCCCACCATGGTGGGCCCAGGAATGCTGAGGGACCCTGCAGCCAGGCAGGCACCATGTGGTCTGAGACAGTGGACAGCAAGAGGGACAAACGAGTGCAATACATGCCTGGTTTTTGCAACCTCTCAAAGGACAGAGTTTCCAAAAGGAGACTTCTAGAAGGCCTCCTCCCCAGATCGAAGGGCCTGGAGGAGACGGCACAGACAGACTCATAGCACAGACGCCTGAAGAACAAGCCGTGCTCACGGAAGGACCACACTATGGTGGGCCAGGGGAGGGGATGAGGTGAGGAGGCCAGTACTGGGAGAATTCTGAGAGTAGTGTGTGAGGTGGGTGGAGGGAGGGGAAGGTCATGAAGAGAGAAGATAAGAGATTTTATAGGATAGGGGCACCTGGGTGGCTCAGTCGGTTCAGCGTCCGACTTTGGCTCAGGTCATGATCTCGTGGTTTATGAATTCAAGCCCCACGCTGGGTTCTGTGCTGACAGCTCGGAGCCTGGAGCCTGCTTCCGATTCTGTGTCTCCCTCTCTCTCTGCCCTTCCCCTGCTCATGCTCTATCTCTCAAAAATTAAAAAAAAAAAGAGATTTTGTAGGAAGAAGGGGGTGTTTGGGAGGGGATGTGTGGAGCCCAGATGTCTCATCTCCAGCACTGTGGAAGCGGTCCAGCAGTCCCGGCCCCCAGTCGTGTACCAGCTGCCTGATCCTGAGCTGGATGCTTACCCCCTCAGTTAATGAACCCGGCATTGGGAGCCCCTGCAAACCCCTACTAGTTTCAAATTTCCCAAATGGGGTAGTAGATACTGATCTTATTAGGGTGAGATTTAAAGCAAAATGTAGAGCAAAATGCGAGGCACATGATGAGTTCTCTGATCCTGTCATCTCCCCACCCACCCGCTTCCGGGCTCAGTACGGGTGCCAAGGACCAATCCTGGTTGCTCAGACCCAGGACGTCCATCTCCCACAAAGATTAGTCTTGTTGACCCTTTTCCTTTCCCTTAGGTAGATTTTTTGGTTGGTTGGTTGGTTGGTTGGTTGGTTTCTTTCTTTCCTTCTTGTTGAGGTGAGATTTACATAGCATGAAATTAACCACTTTTAAGTGAAATGCATTTAATACATTCACAATGTTGCGCAATCATTATCTACTTCCTGAACATTTTCATCACCCCAAAAGGAGATACTGTACCATTTAAACCCTGTCCCTTCATTCCCTCACAACCACCAACCTGTGTTCTGTTTCTATAGATTTACCTATTCTGGATGTTTCACATATAAATGAGATCATATGATGTATGACCTTTTGTGTCTGGTGTCCTTCACCTAGCATGATGTTTTCACGTCTACATCTATTTTATGGCTGAATAATATTCCATTGTCCAGATAGACCATAATTTGTTTATTCATTCATTTGTTGATAGACACTTGGGCTGTTTCTGCCTTTTGGCTGTTGTGAATAGTATTGCTGTGAACATGTGGCCATGTATTTCTTTGAGGACCTGTTTTCAACTATTTGGGCCATGTACCTAGGAGCGGAATTGCTGGTCAAATGGTAATTCTATGTTTAACGTTTTTTTTTTGAGGAATCTCCAAATTGGTTTCCATAATAGCTGAGCCATTTTACATTCCCACCAGCAATGTGTGAGGGTTTCAAATTCTCTATACCCTTGCTAACACTTGTTATTTTCTTTCTTTCTTTCTTTCTTTCTTTCTTTCTTTCTTTCTTTCTTTCTTTCTTTCTTTTAAATTATAATATCCTAGGGGGCGTAAGAGGTGGTATCTCATCGTGGTTTTGCTTTGTGTTTCCTGAATGACTAATGATGTTAAGCATCTTTTCACGTGCTTGTTGTCCATTTGTATATCTTCTTCGGAAAAATGTCTCCTTTGCCGCTTTGCTCATTTAAAAAAATTATTCTTTTTTTTAAAAAGTTTATTTATTTATTTTGAGAGAGAGAGAGCGTTTGTGCGCAAGTGTGTGCACAGGCACAAGCGGGAGAAGGGCAGAGAGAGGGAGAGAGAATCCCAAGCAGGCTCCATGCTGTCAGCACATAGCCCAACTCAGGGCTTGAACTCGTGAACCGTAAGATCATGACCTGAGCTGAAACCAAAAGCCAGCCCCTTAACCGACTGAGCCACCCAGGTGCCCCTGCTTTGCCCATTTTTTAATTGGGTTGTGTTTTTGTCTTGGGCAAATTTCTTAACCTCACTTCATTGTCAAATGGGGATGCTGTTGTCTAAATGTAACTGCAAAGGTGTTCTACAGGAATCTACATTCAGGGCCTGGCACAGGGGCAGGAATGATAAACATTAGCTGACTCTGAATTAGGCCCTGGTCTAGGTGACCAGTCATCTTGGTTTTCCCAGAATGGTCTTGGTTTTAGCAATGAACTTTCAACATCCTGGGAGGTCCCAGTCACCAGGTGAACTAGGATGGCTGGTCAACCTACTGTGGTCCCAGGGACGGTACGTACTAGGTATCCTTGCCACATCATCGCTCTAAACCTCAGTTTTCTCATCTATTAAAAAAAAGTTTTTTGGGGGCGCCTGGGTGGCTCAGTTGGTTGAGCGTCCAACTTCGGCTCAGGTCACAATCTCGCGGTCCGTGAGTTCGAGCCCCGCGTCGGGCTCTGGGCTGACGGCTCAGAGCCTGGAGCCTGTTTCCGATTCTGTGTCTCCCTCTCTCTCTCTGCCCCTCCCCCGTTCATGCTCTGTCTCTCTCTGTCTCAAAAATAAATAAACATTAAAAAAATTTTTTTTAAAGTTTTTTTTTTATGTTTATTTATTTTTGAGAGAGAGAGAAGCAGAACGTGAGTGAGGAGGGGCAGGGAGAGAGGGAGACACAATCCAAAGCAGGCTGCAGGCTCCGAGCTGTCAGCACAGCGCCCAACGTGGGGCTCAAACTCATGAGACGCCTAACCGACTGAACCACCCAGGCACCCCCTCAGTTTCCTCATCTACAAGATGGGACTGAGAATGGCTCATGGAATTGTTATAAAAATTGGGTGAGTTAATTTCTTGGGAAGGTTAACCAGAAAGGTAGGGGGGTGGAAAAGGTAGTGCTTTCCCCCCAGATCTTACCTGGAACTACAAAACCAGTATGCTAGCAACAAAAGAGGATTTCCTGGCCTTGAAACTTCAGGTGCTATGCCTCGTATCCTTACTACTCAAAGTATGGTGGGGGACCAGAAGCGTCGGCAGCACCTGGGAGCCTAGGGGTGCCAGGCTGGCTCTGTTGGTGGATCATGCGACTCTTGGTTTTGGGGTTATGAGTTTGAGCCCCACATTAGGTGTAGATTGCTTAAAAAAATTGAAAGAAAGAAAGAAAGAAAGAAAGAAAGAAAGAAAGAAAGAAAGAAAGAAAGAAAGAAAGAAAGAAAGAAAGAAAAGAAACGCAGGAACTTAGACCCTATGGAATCAGAATTTGATTCTCGGGTGATTTGTATGCACATCAAGGTTTGAGAAGCACTGCTTTGTGCCAAACGCTTTCAAGCAGGGGAAACAATCCTGGATGTGGAAAGTACATCAATAAATTCGTCACAGGAGGGGCACCTGGGGGATTCAGTCGGTTAAGTGTCCAGACTTCAGTTCAGGTCATGATCTCGCAGTTTGTGAGTTGGAGCCCCATGTCAGGCTCTGCACTGACCGTGAGGAGCCTGCTTGGGATTTTTTTCTCTCCATCTCTCTCTGCCCCTCCTTGTGCACGCGCTCTCTCTCTCTCTCTCTCTCTCTCTCTCAAAATAAATAAATAAACATTAAAAAAAGAAATTAATCACAGGAGTATTTATGAGAGCGTAAGAATTAGAAGCTACCAAAATGCCCAACAATAGAGAAATAGTTAGGAAAATTGTGGGTTTTCTTCTGAGTAGATGGCCAGGAAGCTGTTATAAATGATGGTTAAAAGATCACGTTCAACATCAAAAACTGCTTTAGGTATTCATGAAACCTGGCGGAAGCAGGCCACACAAATGGATGATCAGCAGGATTATAACCGTGTGAAATTATATACACATAGAAAAGACGAGAAGGAGATATGCCAGCATGGGACAGATGAGGGATGGGGGAGTCTGTTTTTGCTTTTGTTTTTCCTTGTCCTAATTCTGTGTGGTTGTATGATATATATTTATGCCGTCAAAATCTTGGGTTGGCTGATACTCCTCCCACAGCCCACATGTTGAGTCAGAGCCAGGATAAGATGATTCTTCCATTTCCATGAAGCGTTGGGGGCATTAAGAAATGCTTTGTCGGGGCGCCTGGGTGGCGCAGTCGGTTAAGCGTCCGACTTCAGCCAGGTCACGATCTCGCGGTCTGGGAGTTCGAGCCCCGCGTCAGGCTCTAGGCTGATGGCTCGGAGCCTGGAGCCTGTTTCCGATTCTGTGTCTCCCTCTCTCTCTGCTCCTCCCCCGTTCATGCTCTGTCTCTCTCTGTCCCAAAAATAAATAAAAAACGTTGAAAAAAAAATTAAAGAAATGCTTGGTCTAGAAAGCTGGTCCGTACCCTCTTTCTGAGTCTGGTCCAACCCCCCACTTCCAGGGCCTCCCTAGGTCAGCCTCGTCCATCCTGACACCTCTTTACAGTAGGCCCTCAGTACTGATGCCAGTGCCCTTTTGTCCGGCCTCGGTCCCTCCCTTTCCAGGGCTTTCTGCGCTTCCGTGGTGACAAGTGTTCTGTGCGGGTTTATTTCAACCTGAGGCTCGAATACCTCCAGAGGGCAAATAGAGGTTATTATGTGGATACACGAGGCAAGGGAAAATAAGAATAACAAGTGATGTTATAGGAGCCCTTCCTGAGTGCAGACCTCATACTTTGGCCTTACGTTTAATTCACCCACCTACCGCCCAGGAGGCAAATGTTTCTAATACTGTCTTGGAACAGAGAGGTGAAGAGCTTGCCCAACATTGCAGAGCTCATGAGTGACAGAGCCAGGACAAGAACCCAGGTCTTAATGCCTTTGGAGTCCAAGGATTTAACCACTATCTCATTGTGGAAAATGAGTGGCATATTGGTCCAGACAGGGGGTGCTTCTAGACAAGTGATTTTCAGCTTTATTGTACAAAAGAATCCCCTGATAAGCTTGTTCAAATTAGGATTTCGACCCAGCAGGTTTGGGGTTGGGGCCTAGGATTCTGCATTTCCAATGTGCTCCCAGGTAATGCAAATGCTGCTGGTCCGTGGGGCATATTTCGAGCAGCAGGGATCTAGAAGAACATTCTGGGGTCTCATAAGGCTTCATGGAATGGGGGTGGCAGTGAACGGGATGCTCCCTCCCCCAGAAATCCCACCAGCACCTCCTGGGTTGGACCCAGCTGCCTGGAGCACCGTCCTGACAAGCCTGGCTGGCCAGGCCTCTCCGGCAGGCCCCGCAGGGTGCCCTTGGTCGCCTGCCCCAGCATTTTCACCTGCCAGTTGGCTGGCAGTTGATGGGTCGATGGTGACAGCTTAGCCGGAGTTCCTGTCCAGAACCGTCTTGAGCTCAGCCAAGGTAAATGCTGTCCCGCTGTCAGAAATGAAGTGCCTGGCGGGCTCCAGGCATGAATAATTGAGGCAGAAGAGACATTGTAACAGCGGACGTTTAGGACGGAGCTGGGGTTGGTTTTGAGGAGGCAGCCTTCACGATGAAAACCTGTCTTGGAAACGTCCCACAAAATCGTCGTAATAGCTCCTACTTAGCAAGCACCTACTGTGGACCAGGCACTGGGCTAAGAGCTTCACATTGATGTGTTGTGTCTAATCCTTTCAAGAAGTCTGTGAGCGACGTTACTGACGAGGGACTGAAGCTCAGAGAGGAGAGTAACGTTCAGCACCAGCTACTATGTGGTGGAGCCAGCTTTTGAACTTGGGTCCGTCTGACTCCACAGACCCTGCACTTGATCCTAGAGCAGTGGTTTTCTTTTCTTTTTTTTTTTTCTTTTTCTTTTTTTCGGAGCAGTGATTTTCAAAGTGCACCCCGTGGAACCCTAAGGGTTCGCAGAGGTGCTTCCTGCATGGACTGCCATGGAATGGAGGGTGGTGGAGAAGGAAGTCGCACAGCAGGCCGGGCTCCAGGCCCTTCTTTCCTTCCCCCAGAACGGCCGTACTTTGATGTGATTGGAAGAAAGGATTTCATGACCAAGAGTGTTTGAAATCTACATCATGCCGCCTCCCAGAACGAATGTGGATTGCGGAGGGGGGCTTTTCAAGGAAACAGTTCTCTTTGGTGGGCTTGCCAAGTCATCTGGCTCAGGCTATGCCCCCAACCCTCTGTGAGGTCAGGCCACCACTGTCATGGCTTCTAGCCTGCAGTCCACAGTGTCTGGAGGGCCGCCCTCAGGGGTAGTGGGACTTCCCCACAGACCGCAAGTCAGTGACAGGCCCGAACCGGGCGAACTCCTGGGGCAAGTTCACTGCCGGGCACGGTCTCTAAATCCTTTTTGAGAGACGTGTGTATATGGGTTACAGTGAAGAAGCCTGCAGTCTGACCTGCCTGAGGAGGCTGCTTAGGACCTTGCTTGTATTAATTAGGATACACATTCAGCTATTTTAATAAATGCTCAACTGATGATGGACTTGGGCACGAGAATTTATTCTTCTCCCCCATGTAATAGTGTGAGCATAAGTAAGCAGGCTTGACATAGCATCTCCACGGTGTTGGGGACCCAGCTTCCCTCTATCTTGCTGTTCTCCCCTTGGCAACTTATGTCTTCTATGTGGTGGTCCAAGATGGTTCCCCTTTCCTACTGAGGACAAGCATCCTCCTGGTCTTCCATCGGCCAGACATTGTCACGTAGCCACACTTAACTGAAAGGAGGGCTAGGAAACGTAGTCTTAGGTGGGTGGCCATTTGCCTAATGAAAACTGGAAGGGGGGCACCTGGGCGGCTCAGTCCGTTACACGTCCAACTCTTGATTTTGGCTCAGGTCATGATCTCATGATTGGTGAGATCGAGCCCCACGTCGGGCTCTGCACTGACCGTGAGGAGCCTGCTTGGATTCTCTCTCTCTCTCTCTCTCTGCCCCATCTCCTGCTCAGATGCTCTCTCTCTCTCTCTCAAAACAAATAAAATGCAAACATTAAAAAACCCTGGAAGGTTCTGCTTCTAAAGGAAGAAGGAGAGAATGGTTGTTGGGAAACATTTATCCAACTCTGTCACGGGTGAACTTCCTACATCAAAACTGCTGGTGCTGGTGGCAGCATGAACAGAGGCCTGCAGGAGAAAATGGGAAATGCCCCTAAGGTTGGGGAATCCCACACTGGCTCTTTTCCCCTCTGTAGTCAGTCAAGAAGCCATCAGTGACTGGCTTTATAGAAGAAAAACATGGCGGCCTGTGTGTCGTCAGGGAAAATTCTCCCAGAAACTGAGTTTCTCACCTCTCTCTTCCCATTCATATTCTCACGGTCTATGCCGGTGAAGGACGTCTGGGGTCCCTCTGGATGACCCTCTGATCACCCCATGAACAAGACTCTTCTAGTCAGTGCCCTTTTGGTTCCGAGGAGCTATTTGAACTGTGTCAGGAGAAAGGTTTTTTTTTTTTTTTTAATTTTTTTTTTCAACTTTTTTTTTTTTTTATTTATTTTTGGGACAGAGAGAGACAGAGCATGAACGGGGGAGGGGCAGAGAGAGAGGGAGACACAGAATCGGAAACAGGCTCCAGGCTCTGAGCCATCAGCCCAGAGCCCGACGCGGGGCTCGAACTCACGGAGCGCAAGATCGTGACCTGGCTGAAGTCGGACGCTTAACCGACTGCGCCAACCTGGCGCCCCAGGAGAAAGGTTTATAGTGAGGGGTAGAGGCGCATCTGGGTGGCTCAGGTGGTTGAGCGTCAGACTCTTGATCTCGGCTCAGGTCGTGAAATCAGGGTCTTGGGATCAAGCCCCATTGTCAGCTCTGTGCTGGGTGTGGAACTGCTGGGGATTCTCTCCCTCCCCCTCCCTCTGCCTCTCCCCTGCTTGCGCTCTGGCACGCGCTCTCTCTCTCTCAAAAAGTAATATATATTTACCGAGGGCTAGAGACCTACCATGGGATCCAAAGACTGGAGATAACGGACAGCCTGACCTCAGAAACCCGGAAGTCAGTCAGAAACCAGGGCTGCTTTCTCTGTGTCTTCAGGCCCACCTCAGTGCTGGCCTCTCTCTCTTTTCTTTTTTAATGTTTTTCTTTAGTTTTGTTTTTGAGAGAGAGGCACAGAGTGCCAGCAGGGAAGGAGCAGGAAGAGAGGGAGACACAGGATCCGAGGCAGGCTGCAGGCTCCGAGCTGTCGGCACAGAGCCCGACGTGGGGCTCGAACCCACGAACCGTGAGATCAGGACCTGAGCCGAAGTCAGACGCCCAACCGACTGAGCCACCCGGGCGCCCCAATTCTTGTCTCTTTTTTTACTCACCCAGCATCTATTTATTGAAGCCAGATGCACATGAGGTCTTCCTTCTCCTTTCTGTGGACAAACGGTCACGCTTAGGACAGTCACCCACGTTCTGCGCTTGCTGCCCTGACGGACTCGCCCCTACTCTGCTGTGTCCCAGCTGGCGGAGCCGAGGGCACCTCTTCCTTGCTCCGAGAGCGACTCCCTAGCTACTTTCACTTCCTCAGAGAAGAGCTTGAGGAGTCAGGGGACTTCCTCCTGTGGGCAGGACGTCCCGGCTATGGGATGCTTTCCACAGACTTGGAAAGTCTTCCCAGAGGAAGCAGCTGTTTCCTTCACACGTGGCTTTTGTATCACCTGCCACTGGTGCTCAGGGAGGATGCTGTCCTTGTCACCAGACCACGCATCCTCGGCACAGCCTCCGGCCCCGTCGGCTGCGGGATCCTTGTGACTGAACGCATTGAGCAGACGGATCCCAACGCCTGCCAGGTGCCAGGGGCCAAACCCTGCACTAGGTAGGTGCTGGGGGGTGAGGAGATGAGCATGACGTGGTCCCCTAAGCTCTGTGTCCCATAAAGGACCCACGCCGGTCCTTCTGATGTGAGAAGTTTTAACCAATGACTGAAAAGTGGCCCACGGCACCTTCCAGTGGGGCAGTAACTTAAAGACCCGAGAAACAACAGACGGAGGAAAAGCCATTGTCATGGCGCGTGACTGCCCCGGTTTCAGATGGGGCCAGTGAGACGCGTCCCTAGTCACCCCACCCTCTGCCGTCTTAGCTGAGGCAGCAGAGACGTGTTAGCATCTGTTTGGGCTTTCCGACCGCAGAGCGTGGCTTCTGCCCAGGCCCCTCATGTCTGATGCTTGGAGATTTGGCAAAAGGTCTCACTGGTGAGTCCCAGGAAGGAGGTAATGGACACCAGACCCTTCTCCAAGCCTCCAAGCAGCGGTTTTAAACACAGGTCTTCTCAGGTTCCTAGCTGAGCACTGCATCTCGTTGACTCCCACCACACCACACCGGCGGGTGTCTGGACCCCGTCTGGTGCCGCCTCGCTTTGTTGGGTAACACGATCTCATTCTGGACACCAGAATGCGTGGTGGTAGAAACAAAACAGAGAATAAGCAGGTCTTCGACGGGCTGTGCTTTGTGACCGTTCACTCGTCAGCACGTCCTCCAATAAAGCCTATACTCTTGTGCTCAACCACCGTAGCTAAAGGCAGAGCTCACCCGTGTGGGAATGGTCTCACAGGAAAGGTAGGTGTGGGGATAAGAAGCCTAAAAACCAAGTAAATCGTCACAAGTGTGCAGCATATTGGGAGGGAGGAATCCAGGGTGGGGTGAGTAATGGGGGCATCAGGGAGGTGCTCTGAGCTAGTGATTGCTGACTTGAGGCCTAAAGGAAAAGGAGGACTCAGCTCCTGAATGGAGTGGGAGAGAGGTTTTGAGGCCCAGGAGGTGCCAAGGCCCTGAGGCAGACAGCACTTGGTGATTTCAGGAAGTGAAGAAGCCCAGCGGGGCTGAAGCACACGGGGTGTGAAGGACATGGGGGTGGTGGGTGGGAGCCAGACTACCATGTATCAGGAAGGGCTTGTGTTTTCGTGTCACAGAGGGCTGAACGAGCATCCCTCCGGAATATCATTGGGAACCCAGGTTCCATCCAGCTCATCACTTCACCGTCCTTACGTGGCTCTTGTCCTTATCCTCACAAGATGGCTGTTGAAGCTCCCGTCATCTTATCTACATTCCAGGCAGGAATAAGGAGAAGGGCAAAGGGAAGAGGGACAAGCAGTCACATGTGAGCTGCACGAGAATCTTCACTTATTAGCCAGCCTATAGCACGTGGTAACCCTTAACACATCCAGGGAATGAGGTGTTTTAGCTGGCTACATCACTGCTTGCTACAGGCCCAATGTTCTGTTAGCAAAGAAGAGGAGGGAGTAGATATTGTATAGGCATGTCCAGAGTCTGCCCCACAGGGCCCTGCAGGTCATGGTAAGGAGCGTGGTCTGCATCCTGATACAGCCGGGGAGCCATAGATCGTTCTAAGCAGGGCGATAACATGGAAGGGGGAGACGACTCAGGGTTGCCCTACTTGAGCCACAGCAACACATATCTTTCGGCCTACATAACAGTTTTCTAGAACTGCTCTAACGCATTACCACAGACGTTGCGGTTTAAAGCAACAGACATCTATTCTCTCCCGGTTTGGGATGCTGGGAGTCCGAAATCATAGTGTCAGAGAGGCCATGCTCCCTCTGAAGACTCGAGGGGAGAATCCTGCCTTACCTATTCCTAGCCTGGTGGCTCCTGGCTCTCCTTCGTGTTCCTTGGCTCATCAGCTACGTCACTCCAATCTCTGCCTCTGTCGTCACATGGCCTTCTTCCACGTTTCCCTGTGTGTCTATATCCAAATCTCTCTCTCTCTTTTACAAGGACACCCACCATTGGTTTTAGAGCCCACCCTAATCCAGCCTGGCCTCATCATTTTTTTTAAAGTTTATTTATTTATTTTGAGAGAGAAAGAGAGCACGAGCAGGGGAGGGGCAGAGAGAGAGAGGAAGAGAGAGAATCCCAAGCAGCCTCTGCACTGTCAGCGTGGAGCCCCGTGTGGGGCTCGAACCCACGAACCATGACCTGAGTCAAAACCAAGAGTCGGGCATTCAACCAAGTGAGACACTCTGGCACCCCCCAGTCTGATCTCATCTTAACTTGATTATGTTTGCAACGATTCTACTTCCAAATGAGGTCTTACTCATAGGTACTAGGGGTCGGGACTTGAATATACCTTTTTTGTAGGACACAATCCTGGAGGGCGTGCAAAGGGACTAATGTGCCATCTAGACGCTGCTTTGCTCTCTTGGGCTGTTCGTTTCCCCCTCACCCGTAAAGACAGCCCAGAAATTAGGGAGGTGGGTTTACTTCCAAAATTTTGTACGAGGCAAAAGTACCTGGGCTCCTGGCACGGGGCTGTCCTCACCTTGGCAAATACGTCTTCAGCTCTGAGGATGTGAGGGTCTTCAGTCGCGGAGGCAGGGGCAGCCTCACCCATCCCTGCGTGTCAGTGGCTCATAGCTTGGGGTGGGGGGAGGCATGGAGGGAGCAGACATTTAAATAATGGACTGAATGGTATCTAAACTTGAGTGCCTTTCTTCCAGCAGGCAAAATTTTAGGCTCACTGATGCCCTTTAATAAACCACTTTTTTGTCTGGAGTAAGTGGGGGGAAATTCGGGCTGGAGCCATGGCTGTGGCGGGTGGTCATAGCTGACCCTAAACTGGCTTCAGAGTCGGGGTCCTTCAGACTGCCCAGTGTAGTGCTATTCAGGTCCCCCTCCCTTTTTGCTTTGAGGTGGAGTAAAAACTACTCACACGTGAGTCCCAGGAAACAGGCTGGGGGCCATCACACTCGTCTTCTGGGCACATCTCTTTGCATAAGTTGGTGTGCCTAGAGCTTTGTTTCTCTGCGGGTGATTTTTTCTGTTTTCATTTTTTGGGGGTCAAGATGGGAATCCTCCTCAGAGGTGGAGGAGAGCTGAAGGTGCAGGGGGCAAAGACGTGTGGCATCTGATCCCCTGGGGAGTGGGTGGAAGAAGCAGACCCTGAAGGAACTGCTTTCCCAAGGGAGGCTGTGAGTTCTGGGCACCAGCGCAGTGGCTTTGGTGCCCATGGGCGGAGCTAGGAAACAGCGCTTCCTCCTCTGGGTCCCCAGGGTGGATAACCGGCGGCAATGGGAGGTGGCATCATTGGCACGAGCACTGGCCCTTACCCCAGGGGTGGTGGCATCAGGGTGGGCCCCTCAGGTGGTCTTATGAGTAAAACCAGAAATCCAACAAAAGTGGGTCCATGTGACCCAAATAGCACACATGAGTCACCTCTTGAGAACTCCCGTGGATGGCGGGGGCTATTTGCAAAGGATGGATGTCCTCACCGGGCAAGTAGCGGGGAGAAGATCGATGAGAAGGTGATGGTTTAAGCTGAGCATTGAAGAAGTGGGGATCTGCTGGGGGGAGAAGGCAAGGAAGGTCGTTCCAGGCAGGAGGATCAGCATGTGCAAAGGCATGAGTGACCACTGGTGGCCTGAGACTGTCAGGGGAGTCTGAGCTGGTGAGTGGGTGCACAAGGCTGCACGGGGCATGAGAGAAGGCAAGAGCAGCGATGCTAGAGACAGTGGAGCTGGCTCCTGATGAGACCTCGCATGTCAGGGTAGGGTTTGGGTTTTGTCTGGAGGACGGTGGGAGCCCCAGATGGCTTGTGAGCAGAGCGATGTGGCCTCGCACGTGTTTTATGTGTGTTTGACAGCCGCGCTGAGGGTGGGTGGAGGGGTGGGCAGTCTGGAGGCCGGAGGGAAGGAACCAGGCAGTGGCGGTGGAGATCGCCCCCTCCCCGCCACACCATGTTTCTTCTGCTCATCTTACCCCCCCCCCCCACCACCCTGCCCTGACCCCAGGTCCCCAGAGCATGTCACTTGTCAGAAGAGCAGAGTCTGCCTCTTGGCGGGTGGAGAGAACAGGCATCCCTCGTCCCTGCTCATGCTGGTCCCGGGGCAAGAGCTGGCTGGGCAGCTGGCGGCTTGGCAGGGACAACATGGGCTGCTCTGATGTGTCTGCAGCCACTGCCACTGGACAGCCTGATTAATGACCCGCCGCGTCCAGGTCTCCTCACGGGTCAGCAGCCCCGTCTCGGCAGCGGCAGCCGAGCGAACCAGCCTGCTCTGCCTCCTTCCCCCCGTGGCTGGCGCTCCCAGATGGGCTGAAACGCTGTGACATCGCCTCCTCCCCTGGCCCTGCCACCCTTTCTGCTAACTATTCCCTGTCCTCTTAAAAGTCCCGGCCCTAAATTCTCCCGTGCAGAAGAGGCTTTACAGAATGAACTCCCAGCCTGCCGCGTTCTGGCTTGTTCTCTATCCTCCCCGCATCGGGCGCGTAGCAGAAGTTAAAAATGTGTCTCGAAGGAACCATTGCTGCTTCTCTACCCTTTCTCTCCGCGGGAAGGTCTGTGTCTGTGTGTTCCATTCGCATAAGTCCCACCTCCTCCATCAGACTAGCGATTTCCCAAGATCAAGGGTCTGCCTCCATCTTTGGGCTGGTGGCTTCTAAGATCCATTTTTTTTTTTCTTTTTCCTTAAGCAGGGTAACCGCAGGGCAAGGACTGGGTCTCCCCTTCAGTCCGGGGGCTCCCCAAAGACAAGAGCTCTGTTTGGGGCTGCCTTGTCCGTCTCTCCCTCATGTCCCAAGCTGAGCTCTGCCTTGGGCGTGCTCTGTGGGTACTCAGGGGCTGCAGGGAAAGCCTCCTGGCCTGTCTGGGAACGGCAGGGCTAAGCGTGGGTACAGCGGGTGTGGATTTGGCTGGGGCCAGAGCCGTTGGGGCATGGCGAGGGGCTTGGTACTGAGCTGTCGTCTGGGGCCAAGGGGAGCCCAGGACACCCAGGCCTACACGAGCCTTCGAGGCTACAGGCCCAGTGTCAGGGAGGGCTGTGACTTCGCATGTGTGTGGGGGGGTTGGAGCAGAGGATGGCTCCTGGCCACCTGCTCCTCATACCTCCTGTGGGCTCTGTCTTGGTGGCGGCAGGAAGACAACCACAGCTACTATGTGTCCCGTCTGTACGGCCCCAGCGAGCCCCGCAGCCGGGAGCTGTGGGTAGACGTGGCCAAGGCCAACCAGAGCCAAGTGAAGGTCCACAGAATCCTCTCCAACACTCACCGGCAGGCTTCGGTGAGTATGCCAGACCCTGGCAGCGCTGCCCTGGGCTGGGAGGCTGGGGGCCAACCCTCCATGCCCGCTCAGTGGGCATGGTTGTGACCTGAGGTCTGTGATCTGGGAGATGCGTTCCGGGGAACCCTGGGAGGGGGGGCGGTGGCCAGAGTTAAGGTGGCCACCTGTGGTCCTGGGGGCTCGCCCTGGACGTGCCTGCCCCCTACGTTGTCCAGACAAGCATGGGGCAGTGTGGGCGCCCAGCCTCCTGGCCTACAGCATGGCCCATGCTGACTCTCTCCCGTGCCCTGCAGAGAGTGGTCTTGTCCTTTGATTTTCCTTTCTACGGGCATCCTCTGCGGCAGATCACCATAGCAACCGGAGGTAAGGCTGTGTTGGTGGGACTGGGGGAGATTTGGAGTCTCAGCCAGAACGTGAGGGACCTACCTGGGGAGGTTTATTGGAGACAGGGGTGTATAGAGTGACCGGGGAGGGTACCGCGTTGGGCTCTCTTGGGACCTCACTCTCAGGAGGGAGAACAGTGTGTGTGTGTTGGACCACCTTCCTGATGTTGGCTGACTTGCCCGTGTGTGTGTGTGTGTGTGTGTGTGTGTGTGTGTGTGTGTCCCTCTGGGCCAGCTCAGGCTAGTGTGGGCAATGTCTGTGGTCCCTGAGCTTCTGAGTCTGTGAATGAGAGAGAGGAGGAGACTTCACGAGAACGTGATTCTTGGGATCAGGCTCCTTGTCGAGATGAGGGGCCCATCTTTGATTCCTGTGCCCTTTCCCAGGGACAGGGAGAGGTGGGAGTTCTGTGCCCACCTGGAGGGGCAGGGAGAACCTTCTCTGGTCTGGGGCCCTTTTGCTCCACACACCAGACCCAGAGCCCAGCAGGTGGGGGTTGGGGACAGAGGTCCAAGATTCTCTTCCAGCCCCACCTGCACTATCCCTTCCTGCATAAGGAAGCAACCTCTCTAGGCCTTCTCTGGTGACTTCTATGCATTTGTCCGCACCCCAGGCTTCATCTTCATGGGTGACACGATCCACCGGATGCTCACGGCTACTCAGTATGTGGCGCCTCTGATGGCCAACTTCAACCCTGGCTACTCTGACAACTCAACAGTCGCTTACTTTGACAATGGTGAGAACAGATCTCAGAGTTTAAGTCACCTGGCTCCAGGGCACAGACCCTTTAGCAGAGCCCAAAGTCTAGAGTGGACAAGGGACTTACCCACGGTCACACAGCAAGGCCACCACCCCACCTTCCCGTGTTCAATTTCCTCATCTAGAAGATGGCAACAAGATGCCTGCTACCTAGCAGGGTCTGACGAGATAACAAAAGAAAAGTGCTTGGCTCTTAGCAGAGGTGACAAATATCAGAGACCTTTGTTGTTTCTTACTCTCACCAGATTGTCCCTTGAGCACCCAATCACCCTCAGACCTATGTGGGCCGCCGATTCCGCGGGGCCCTCCTCCCTGCACTACCTTCCTGTCCAGCCGGGTCTCTGCTCCCCTCCCTAGGGACGGTCTTTATTGTTCAGTGGGACCACGTCTACCTCCAAGGCCGGGAAGACAGAGGCAGCTTCACTTTCCAGGCAGCTCTGCACCAAGACGGCCGCATTGTATTTGGCTACAAAGAGGTGAGTGAGCTTAGCTGCAGAGGTGGCCGGGTCTTGGAGTTTTTCATTCAGCAAATATCTGTAGAGAACCTGCAACGTGCCAGGCACAGGCCTCGGTGCTGGGCAGACAGCAGTTAATGAGATGGCCATAGGCCCTGCCCTTGTAGAGCTAGAAGTCTGGTTGGGGAGATGGACAGTAATTGCAGGGACAAATGTAGAATCACCACTGTGACAAGTGTTCCTAAGTCGAGGTGCCTGGTGCGAAGGGAGACTTTCATGACGCTCTTCCTTCCTTTCTTTCTTCCTCCCTCCCTTCCTTCCTTCCTTCCTTCCTTCCTTCCTTCCTTCCTTCCTTTCTTGTTTTCTTTCTTGTTTTCTTTTTCTTTCTTTCTTTCTTTCTTTCTTTCTTTCTTTCTTTCTTTCTTTCTTTCTTCTTTCTTTCTTTCTTTCTTCTTTCTTTCTTTCTTTTTCTTTCTTTCTTTCTTCTTTCTTTCTTTTTCTTTTCCTTCCTTCTTCTTTCTTTCTTTCTTTCTTTCTTTCTTTCTTTCTTTCTTCCTCTTTCTTCCTTCCTTCCTTCCTTCCTTCCTTCCTTCCTCTTTCTTTCTTTCTTTCTTTCTTTCTTTCTTTCTTTCTTTCTTTCTTTCTTTTCCTTCCTTCCTTCCTTCCTTCCTTCCTTCCTTCCTTCCTTCCTTCCTTCTCCCTTTCTCTCTTTCATGAGGCTTTTTACCTCAGCAGAGGTCAGGGGAGGCTTCCCTGAGGAAAAGAGTTGAAATCTGCAGGATGTGTAGGAGTTGAGGAATCAAAGAAGAGACAGAAAAGCACATTCAAAGGTCCTATGGCAGGACAGAGCATGGCTGATACAAAGCACAGAAAGAAGACAGCAAGACTGGAGGGGAGAGTGGGGAGCAAGACAGGGCAGGAGAACACCCAGATGTGCCTTTGAGAAAGGTCACTCTGGCTTCAGAATGGAGAACAGGTTGTTGGTGGCTCAGAGCAAAGGTTGGGAGACGGTTTTGGAGAGAGAGGTGTTGCCGGCTTGGAGTAGGGTAGGGTAAGATGGAGAGAACTGGACAGATTTAAGAGCCAGTTAGCAGGCTAATTAATGGCATTCAGAGATGTGTGAGGTGGAGGAGGGCGGAGATGAAAGAAAGGGTGACTCCCAGGTTTCCGGCCTGCGTGGAGGTATGGCAAAGAAAAAGGAAATGTGCTGGAGATGGTTGGAGTAGACTTGCAAGTTGAATGGGGACCCACTGGATTTGAGATGTCCTTGAGTCCTCCAAGAGGTGGCACGGAGCAGGCAGAGGGCTGTGGAGGTCAGAGGGGACGTCCAGGCTGGTCCAAGGGTGTTTTGAGGGGGTAGATGGAGCCTCTTCTCCCCGGCTGCAGATCCCTATGTCTGTCCTGGAAATCAGCTCCTCCCAGCACCCCGTCAAAGCAGGCCTGTCAGATGCCTTCATGATTCTCAACCCGTCCCCGGATGTACCAGGTGAGTCCCCAGGGGTTCCGTGGAGCGCTCAGCGGGCTTGGACTGAGCTCCGACTGACCCAGACTGGGCTGGGCAGGGGGTGGGTACTGGCAGTGGTGGAGGTGGCTGGATGGCTGATTGCTGAGGGGCACTGAAGGAGGATGAAACACGTAATGAGTTCTAATTTTCCTTCATTAAAGCAGAGGAACCATTTTTTTTCCAATGAAATCTCCAGTGGGAGGCGACGCTCTGGGTTTGGAGGGGAAGGGGAGCCACTCAGCACCACATCCACTTAGAAATTCTCCACAGGCACCAGATGAGGGTTTTTGAGTCCTTCCAGAACACAACCATGATTACATCCCCACCCCACGTGATAGGAGCATCACCGGGGGTTCAGGGGATGGAGGCCAGTCCCAGCCACATTATTAACTGTCTGTACTTCAGGAAATCACATCTCTCTAGCCTCAGTTGCCTCATCTGTAAGATGGGGGTGTAGCTGGAACATTGCTTTTTCCTTCCTGGTCCTCCTCCAGTTCTGATATTTTTTGGCATCACAGCACTTTTTCTTCTGATCCCCTGCTCACCCCCTTGGGGGTCTTGAATTCACACTTCTGGGGGAGGCACTGTAGGCACACTGTCCATTGCTTCTGGACCCTTGGCTCAGAGTCTTTTGAACCCAACCTCTTCTGCTATGCTGTGTATACAAAAGTCCCTTTGTCTCACCTACAGGACCCCAAGCACGAGACCCTTGTCTGATCTTTTCTGTCCCTACCGGTGCTTGATGGGACCAAGGAACATTCTGAACTCCACCCTAGCCACACCAGGCTGGTTGAGAGGATGTGCTTGGGAGCCACCAAAGTGCTATCCTGTAGACGGGCACGGCACTACCTTTCTGGACACTCCAGGGCTTCCTGGGGAAGCATATTTACTTACATCTGTTGGTTGAGTTCCATCAATACACATGCTCTGAGTTCCTGCTATGCACGAGGCCACTATGTTCTGGGTGCTACTGAGATACGATGAAGAGGAAGATATGGAGGGATTCATCATCTGAGCAGAGCCTCTGTCCTTAACAGAAATCTGAGGGAAGGGACCAAGGGCTCATGTTAGAAGTCTTTATCCAGGAGCCGCCACCTGCAAGGTTGAGTATAGTGTTAGGGGCTTGGCTCTGGAGTTGGAAGCGGGGATTCAAGTCCAAACTCTCTGTAAGCATCTGACCCCTGGCAAGTCACTTAACCTCTTAGAGCTGATTTGTCTGTCGGCAACTGGGGATATAAGTGGTTCATGCTCCCTGCAGCAAGTGACTTGTGAAGATGAACACGGTGACGTCCAACAAGTGTTTGGCCTGATGTCTGGCACTTCGAGTTTGTGAGTCCTATATTAGAATATCTTTCTCTGCCAGCCTTTATCACACGACTCAGTATTTTATAGTCCAGCAGGGCGTCTGGTACAGTAGCAAACAGTGCAGAAAGAGGAGCACGTGATGTCCTGATGCTGGTGTGTCATAGGTCAGATGCCAGGACCACAGCACTTTCATGTGACTTCTGCAACGAGTAGCAAAAAGTCACATGCTAGAGCGGCTGTTTGCACTTGATGCACCACACCTTGGAGATTTGTGCCGTCAACATGAATTACATCCTGTTGTTTATGAATGCTCTCCCTTATCGGAATCTATAAAATGATATTTTTTTCATGAATAAATGTATCCGGTCTAAAACTCAAAAGATACAAAAGGAGGTATAGAAAAAATCAGGTTTCTCTCCCATCCCCGACCCCTGTCCCCTAATTTCCCTTCCTGGAGGCCACCAGGGCTACCCGATTATTTCTAGAGCTGTAAGCCTACAGGGAAGTATACGTTTGGATATTTAACACAGAGAATGGCATGTGATGTCACTGTTCTGCACTTGAACAAAGTATATCCTGCCCATCCTTCTGTATCAGCCCACACCTCGTTCTTTTTAATGGCTACTTGATAGCCTGTTGCATAGATGTACCTTAATTTAGCCAATCCCCTGGACATAGGCTTTACAGTTCCCAATATTTTGCTACGACAAATAACGCTGCAGTGAATATTCTTGCAAACAGCTATTTTTAGGCCCCTTTGTGAGTATTTCCATAAAATACGTTCCCTCTACTCCACCTACCCATCCTGACCTTCCCTGAACACCCAGGACACTAGCAAGCAGCTCACCAAGCCTCTGCTCCAGGCAGCATCTGTTCTAACTGGTTGGGTAGCACATGTACTGAGCTGGTTGCTAAATAGTTTCAGTGTCACTCTGATTGTATTAGTTAGCTATTGCTGCGTAACAAATTATCCTGAAATTTAGCAGCTTAAACACACACACACACACACACACACACACACACACACGTTATCCCAGAGTTTCTGTGGATCAGGAAGCAAGGCACAGCTTAGCTGCGTCCTCTGGTTCAAGGTCTTGCACAGGCTGCTCTCAAGGTGCTTGCCAGGTTACAGCCCTCTCAACAACTGTTTGGGGTGGGGGTCTGCTTCCAAGAGCTCTCACGTGATTGTTAGCAGGGTTCACTTCCTTGAGGAGGCCCCCCCCCCGGCTCCTGACACATGGACCTCCTCATAGGACAGCTCATAACATGCTAGCTGGCTTCCACCAAAGCAAAAGCAGGCAAGCAAGACAGAGGCCGGTCTTCTTGTAACCTAATCTTAGAAGTGCTACCCCATCACTTTTGCCATATTCTGCTGGTTAGAAGCAAGTCGCTAGGTCCAACACACTCAGGACAGGATTCCACAGGGTGTCAACACCAGGAGGCAGGGCCACTGGGGGCCATGTTAGAGGCTGCCCGATCACCACACGGATAATCCCATCCCCAGGCTCTGAGATTTACAATATCCTTTTTTTTTAAATAAATTTTTAATGTTTTATTTATTTTTGAGAGAGATAGAGCACGAGAGGGGGGCAGGGGAGAGAGAGAGGAAGACCGAATCCAGGCTCTGAGCCCGCACAGAGCCCGACACGGGGCTCAAACCCACGAACCGTGAGATCGTGACCTGAGCCAGAGTTAGACGCTCAACCGACTGAGCCACCCAGGCGCCCCTGACCTTTACAGCATCTTCTGTAGTCATCCTCCCAACACTGTAAGCGGGGTCTGTACTTTCTAAATGAGGACAGAGGCTCCGAGACGCGAAATGACTTGCTTGTGGTCACATGGCTACGAGAGAGACCTGAAACCCAGATCTGTTTTTCTGAAACCCTGGAGTCGACCATTGAGACTTGCTAAATCTAATCCACCCCCATTCCAACCAGAGGGGTAAATCCTTTCCTCCTCAGTTCCCCAAAACACCCACACCTCCCAGGCTGTTTTGCAGGAAAGGCAGTTCTTAGTGTCCACGTCCCCCTGCCCGTGCGCATTGCTGAACCCCGTCTGCCTCCTCGGTGGCTCCCTCACAGGGCTTGGTGGGCTGGCGGAGTCTCAGGAAATGTGTGTTGGATCCAGCTGTTGTATGAGGGTGAATTAGAGGAAGTCGGATCCCCCAGGGAGTGTCTGCCTCTGAGGTTTCTCTGTGATTCTGGAATGAAAGGCTGTTTTAGAGCAAGCCAGGGAGATACAGGGAGGCGGGAGGAAGGGCAGGGGATAGCCCACCTGACACAACAGGAGGCAGGGCTGTGTTGTGGGAGCTGCTGGATTAGGGGCTCCAGGTGCTGTTTGCTGAGGTGTGAGGTCCACCCGCCAGGGAGAGCCGGCACCTGCCCCCCGCCCCCAGACACTGCCCCGCAGTTCCCTGCCTCTCATCCCCTTCCTTCTGTCCCCCATTCCTTCTCGTCACTGCCAGATCTGATCATGTCATTCTCTGGCTCCTTGTTGCTTGCACCATGAAGTGAAAATCCTCAGTGCGGCGTTCAAGGCCCCGTGCAGCTGGCACGGCCCACCTTCATAGACTCCTCTCTAGAGCCTCCCATCACCTGCCATTCTCTGTCAGGGCATCACCGGTCAGCACGCTCTGTTCCCTAAGCATGCCAAGGGCTGTCCACATCTCTAGGACCCAGTTCCTTGCCTAACATGGCCCCCATTTCAACTCTTTTGCCACTTGGCAAAACTCTCCCCATCCACTGCTGCAGCTCAGATGTTGCCTCCTCCGTGCGGCAGAACTCACAGTTTCCTCAAGCACCTTCTCCCCAGCGCTCAGCCCTGTGCCTGCCGCAGGGCAGACACTCAAAAATGAAAAATCGCACAAGAATGAGTGTCACCGAAGGGACCTTGTCCTCTGCTCTCTGGTGCCCCCCAGTGAGAACAGGGGCCTGATGTCACTTGCGGTGGGGAGTGAGTACTTGGGTAATGAGTTGCATCTCTAGCCTGGGCTCCAGGCATAGACGTGAAGATGAAGATTGAGGTGTGGGTGGGGCATATTCATATGCATGCATTTTTCTGGGACAGCATCCATGGCCGTCACGGGGCTTCTAAATGGGCCACCACCTCTGCTTTGGGGAGTGATGGATTCGATGTGGCTGAGAGGGCAGATTCCTCTGGGTCTGCTATTCAACCCACAAGTAGAGAATTCGTTTGGCTTACGTTGAGCTGCCAAATAACAGTAAGTCCCAAATAACCATGGCTTAAGTGAGACGCAAAGCCAAGGACAGCTCTCTGGTCTGTAGTTAGGGTTATCCCATTATCACCACAGATACTCCCATTGTCCAAGCCCACCTCGGACACCGCCACCAGAATGGAGGGTGTCCGTGTCTTTGAACCCTAGCTCCTCCCTGCCTGGAGTGCCAGGAGAGGTGGAGTTTGGTTTCCCCACTATTCCAGAAACCCCCCAGCCCCTGAACCTGGCCTGGGGGACCGTCTCCTTCCCCAGGCTCCAAATACCTTCCTCCCACCTTTACCTGAGGGTGGAGGGAATTCAGAGCAGTCTCACTCCTGGCATTGAGGGGAGGAGGTGCTGCAAGCGGCCAGAGTTTTTCTTGCCATTTACATATATAAACTGCTGCATCGATTTTGCAGCAGAGAATCTGTAGAGCGCGCCTGATGCAAAGATCTACGTGCAGTTAGCAGCAGCTATTTGCAGAGGCAGGCAAAACACACAGGGTAACTTATATGCTCTTTATTTGGCTGCAGGGGCCCCCAGAAGTCAGTATAATTTCCTCTATTCACCCACAAGTCAGTATAATTTCCTCTATTCATTTGCCTAAAAAACTCTTTCTTTCATGGACAGCATAAAAGCAACGTTAGTGTAGCGACGTCAGAACTGAGATGCTGAATTAGTGGAATCAGTTAATGAGGATTTCATTATTAAGGGCTCCAAATTGTAGTCCTGTTCCTTTGTGTTTACCTCTGGGGGTCCCTGCTAGGGCTCCATTTATGATTATTGAATGAATAATCAAATGAGCAAAGAAATACATGAACGAGTAGGTGAAAACTTTTTCTGGAACCGCCATCTTATATCTTTTGTATCGTGACCACCCCTTTTGGAGGGCAGTTTGTGACAGGACTTGTCAGTCTGATCTCTTCTGACTGATCCAACCCTTCCCCACTGGTGTCTTGTTTTGAAACAACACGGGACATGCAAACCTCTCTTTTGAGCCATTAACATTTCTTGGTGGGGCGCCTGGATGGCTCAGTCAGTTAAAGCATCCAACTTTGGCTCAGGTCATGATCTCACGGTTTGCGAGTTCACGCCCCGCATCGTGCTCTGTGCTGACAGCTCGGAGCCTGGAGCCTGCTTCAGATTCTGTGTCTCCTTCTCTCTCTGCCCCTCCCCCGCTTGCACTCTGTCTCACTCGCTCTCTCAAAAATAAACATTAAAAAAAAATTTTTTTTTTTAATTTTCTTGTTTGGGCAGCTGGGCCTTCTGTGTCTGGACCCTAGTATTTCTGAATCTTTGATGAGTGGAAACAGAGATAAAGCAGAATGTCTCAAACTGCCAGAAATGTGGCTTTGGGGCAGCCTCTGTCTCAGTTCTGGAGAGATCTGTTGGTCATGCAGATGGACGTCATCGTCCTTGGGTGAGCCCCAGATGTTGGCGAGCTAATCCAAAAGCAAATAACTCAGGCGGGGATATTAAGAGTTCTGTTTATAGAGAAATAAAAATATTCCCAAAGCCATACACTCAATCAAGTACAAGCTGGCAACAGTTGAAGTGAGCAAATATTTTTAATCGGAGGTATATTTCCATACACCCACCCTCCCCCTGCCCCCCTTCCTACCACACTCATCTCCCCTGCCTTGGGTTAGGGCTGTGTCAGGTTTTGCAGGGCATCTGACCCTGTCTGGCTGCATCCTCACTTGAAGCACATCCTCAACTCTGTTCCCCAGCCCAGGTGGTGGGGAGACCCATCCCTAGATTCTGGTGTGAGGTTTGCTGGGAACCTCGCCTTCCCTGGCTGCTGTGTGTCTGTCTCTACCCCTGAACTGGGCGCGTTGACAAGTTCATGTCTCCATTTTGCCCAACCCTGGCTCCATTGGTCCCTCCCATTTCTCCTTCCTTCTGATCCTGGGTGCAAGGTCTCTCTCACATCCTTGCAGGGGGAGAAATCCTGAAAGCCAGCTCTCCCTCCACTTGGAGTTCTAAGTTAGGAAGGGGCATGTCTGGCTTTCTGCAGCCCATTGGGGGCCGCCCTTTTGGGAGAAGCCGTGGCCTGTGGTGGGTTAGGGAGGAAGGGCATTCTTCCTTTGGGCTGTGGGCTGAAGTTATAATAAGTTGCTGAGGTTTTTGTGGCTCCCTATAATCCATTCATTCATTTACAGTCATTTCTTGAGGCCCTGTTATGTGCAGGGCCCGGTGCTAGGGGCTGGGGGACAGACACAAATAACTAGCAGGCTCTGCCCTGGGGGAGCTCACAGCCTGGTGGGGCAGGTGGCCAGCAAAGTTGATACTGATGGATCCGTGTACAGGTGACACTAGACATTGTGCAGGAGGCTGTGAAGCTCAGAAGAGGGGCCACCAACTAACTGTGTCCGAGGAGGGTGGAGAAGCCTTCAAGGAGGGTATGACCTTTGAGCTAGCCTTGAAAGAGGAAGCAGATAAAGGAAGAAAGATTCACATAGACTCCAGACCCCATGGTCTCAGGCTCCTTGGAAGACCTGGAATTTCACTTTTTTCCCCCCTATTACATTTTCGTGCTCAAAAGGATGATTTTTCAGAAGGAGAGACAGCCTCTGGGGGTGGTGGGTGGGATGGAGCTGTGGAAGGCTGCCTGGGTGTCCCCTATCTAAATTTTTTTAAATGTTTATTTATCTTTGAGAGAGACAGTAAGACAGAGAGACAAAGTACTAACTGGGGAGGTACAGAGAGAGACACACACACAGAATCCGAAGCAGGCTCCAGGCTCTGAACTGTCAGCACAGAGCCCGATGTGGGGCTCGAACTCACGGACCATGAGATCATGACCTGAGCCGAAGTCAGACGCTTAACCAACCGAGCCACCTAGGCGCCCCCTTGATTATTTATTCTTAAAAAAAACATTGTAAATGTTTCCCTTCTACTCTTTTAGAAACACAAATCCAGTAGTCCCCCACCTTATCCAAGGGAACATGTTCCAAGATTCCCAGTGGATGCCTAAAACCACTGAAGTTTATGTATACTATGTTTTTTCCTATATGCACCTACCTATGATAAAGTTTAATTTCTAAATTAGGCACAGTAAGAGATTAACAACAACCAGTAATAAAATAGAGCAATTGTAACAATATAATGTAATAAAAGTTATGTGAACGTGGTCTCCCTCTCAAAATATCTTATTGTACCAATCTCACCCTTCTTGTGAGGATGGGAGGTGACTGATACAATGCCTGTGTGATGAGATGAAGTGAGGCGAATGACATGGTTGACCACGGGTAACTGAAACCGTGGAAGGGGAAACTGCAGATAAGGAGGACTACTGTAAAGAAACCATGGGGGCACCTGAGTGGCTCAGTCCGTGAAGCGTCCAACTTCGGCTCAGGTCATGATCTCGCAGTTGCGTGAGTTCGAGCCCCGCGTCGGGCTCTGTGCCGAAACCTCAGAGCCTGGAGCCTGCTTCGGATTCTGTGTCTCCCTTTCTCTCTGCCCCTTCCCCTACTCATGCTGTCTCTCTCTCTCTCAAAAATAAACATTAAAATTTTTTTCAAAAGAAAAAAAAAAAAGAAACCATAACCACGGTGTGCTAGAGACCTTTGTGAGGAGTCACACGAGCAGAGTGACCACATCTTTCCCCAATTCTGTGTTCAGTGACTCCAAACTGGTAGTTTGGAATCAGCACGGGGAGTATTTACATCACAGAAATCAGCAGATGCCACAAGTCAGGACTCATTCATTGCATAGAATGTTTCCAGGACATTCTGCAGTTGGGAACGTATCAGGGGCTGAGGTGTCCATCATTACTCTGCTGCAGAGCAGTGTGGGGTCAGAGGAAGACAGCATGTCTTAGCGCCAGACCAACTGGGGGTTCAATCCTGGGTTAAGTAGGAGACATTGATTCCAAGATTGGGGATAAATATATGATAGAAACGTAGATGAGATGTTCTTTTAGGAAGCAGATGCTCCCCTGGAGTCTTCATTCAGGAGGGGGTGGGGGGATGGGACATCCAGCCATTGCACAGGATGCAGGATGCTGAGAGTTGAGATGCTCAGCTGAGAGAGAAACATGTATCCTTGCCTATTCTGGGTTTCTAGTAATAAAAACCCAACTCAACAAGCTTAAGTGGAAAAGGGGATATGAAGTAGCCCAAAGAACCAAAGGAAGAATTGATGGCTAGGGAGACAGGGACCAGGGCAGGTCCTGGGACACCAGAGCCTAGAAAGCCACCAGAACTTCCTGCTTCATCGGACCTGTGGCCATTCACAGACCTGGAGCGTGCATTTTCTCAGCTTCATTACTAGAAAGCAAAGGGTCTTTTGTTTACAGTTGAAAAGTCCCAGGGAAGGTCTCTGATTGGTCCAGCTTGCCTCAGATGCCCAGCCCTGGACCAATCACTGTGTAGCCAGGGAGGCGGGGTCATGGAGGAAAATGGTAGCTTCAGGGCAGGCCACATGTAGGAATGGACTAGGGGTAGTATCCCCAAGGGGGATGCTGTTTCCTAAAGGAAGAAGGGGTGGTGGGCAGGCCAAACACTATGCAACCCCTTCCCCTTGTAGGGAAGCTCATTCACAAAGCTCAGCACCTACCTGCCTGCCTTTCAGAGCCTAAGGAAATCAACCCCAAGTCATGGTTCTTGGGTGGGTATGGGGATGTCGTGGGAAACATCAAAGCATCACAGATTGTCATTTTAGGAGAAGTCATTTCATCTACAGTTCCACTTTTGTCCTCCCAAGGGTGTTGTGGGAGGTGTTTCTGTCTTTCCACATCACAAATGAGAAACTGAGGCCTAAGAAGGGGAGCAGAACTGGAATCAGAACTCAGGTCTCTTGACTCTGATGTCCTGTAGGGAGTTCGTGCAGGGACTGAGGCAGGACATAAGCCAAGCCCCAGGCCCTAAACCTTGCTCTGGCCTCCATCCAGGAGGGGAGAGTTTCTCTAAGTTCAGCCTGTGCATCTGCAGATGTTTGCAGAGTGCTCACTGTGGGTCAGGTTCAGGACCAGATGCTCCCAGTCTAATGGCTCCGCCCTCCAAATAGACCCTAAGGACCACACAATGTGGTGAGTGCAGTGGGAACAGGGCACCTGGCCTGAGTGGAGACGGGGAGGGAGCTGGCTAAGGAAGGAACCCTGAGCTGGATCTGGAAGGTTGAGCTAGACAAAGAGAGGAGGGGTGGAAGAACATTATGAATCAAGAGAACAGCAGCTGTGAAGGCTCAGAGCCATGCAGAAGCATGGGAGCTCCTATGTCCTGACCTCAGCAGCGCCGGGCCTCTGCCCTGAGCAGTTTAACCTGCCTACAATACAAAGCTCTCCTCTCAGGGTCAGTTCTTGTCTTCCTGCCTCCCTGCAGCTCCAACGTCATTGTCCCAGGTTGATGAGCTTACTTCCTGCCCTCAGCGGCTGCGTACTGACTCCCTGTTCCACTCGCTGCAATCCCCTGCCCACCTGTCAGGCTCCAGGTACAAGCCTTGGAGCCCTCCGGCCGTGAGGTGCTCCTGATGACAGGCTCTGCCTCTGTTTCAGAATCTCGGCGGAGGACTATCTTTGAATACCACCGTGTGGAGCTGGACCCCAGCAAGGTCACCAGCATGTCAGCTGTGGAGTTCACCCCACTGCCAAGTGAGTAGGGGTCATTCCCAGTGTCCTGCAAAGAGCGTTATAGTCAGACAATCTGGGTTCCATTCCCAGGCCCACCACTGATCCCTGGGTGGATATAGCCACATAATTTCTCTGGGCTGCCATTTCTCATGTGTCACATGGGCCTGGCACTCCTTCCCTCCCAGAGCTGTGGTAAGAGTGAGAACCACAGTAAGTAGAGTCGGGGACATGAGTGAATGGAAGCTCTGACAACCAACTGGCGCATCCCCGGCCTGGGGCGTGGTTTGTACTTGGCACATGACAGCTATTGTTACTAACACACAATTAAACCCAGGGAAGGTGTACCTCCCAGAATTTTTAGACTCAGCCCCCAGGGAAGGTAATCCAGGAACTGAACAGATCAGTCCTTAAATTTCTTATTGCATTTTCCTTAGAGGAGGGGCAATGTGGGAGTCCACAGGCAGGAGACAGTAAAGCAATTTATCCTGCAGCCCTCCAAGAACCATGGCCAGGCCCTCTGCACCGCCCTCCCGCACCCCACTCACCCTCCACCCCACTCACCTACAGTTGAAGGCACACTATGGCTGAGGCCCCAGCTGCTGCTGACCCCACAGGATCAAGGTTAGATGCTCTTCAGGATATGGTCAGGGCAGCTGGGGAGAGAGAGGGAGAGGAGGACAGCACTCCTGGTCTTGCCATTTTTTTTAAGTTTATTTCTTTATTTGGGGGCGCCTGGGTGGCTTAGTCGGTTGAGCGCCCCAATTTGGCTCAGGTCATGATCTCACGGCTTGTGGGTTCGAGCCCCGCGTCAGACTCTGTGCTGACAGCTCAGAGCCTGGAGTCTGCTTCAGATTCTCTCTCTATCTCTCCCTATCTCTCTGCCCCCCACTCCCCCCAACCCCCCCCCACCCTGTTCATGCTCTGTCTCTGTCTCTCTCTCTCAAAAAATGAAAAAACATTTTTAAAAAGGTTTATGTATTTATTTTGAGAGAGAGAGAATCTCAAGCAGGCTGGAGTCCGACATGGGGCTTGAACTCACCAACTGTGAGATCATGATCTGAGCCAAAATCAAGAGCCAGATGCCCAGACGCCCAGGTGAGGTGTCCCTTATTCTTGCATTTTTATTTGTTTTTTATTATTTATTTATTTTTTTTTAATTTTTGTTTTCAACGTTTTTTATTTATTTTTGGGACAGAGAGAGACAGAGCATGAACGGGGGAGGGGCAGAGAGAGAGGGAGACACAGAATCAGAAACAGGCTCCAGGCTCCGAGCCATCAGCCCAGAGCCCGACGCGGGGCTCGAACTCACGGACCGCGAGATCGTGACCTGGCTGAAGTCGGACGCTTAACCGACTGCGCCACCCAGGCGCCCCTGTTTTTTATTTTTTTAATTGTTAAGGTTTATTTGGGCTCAGCAGGTGTCTTCCCCTGGAAAAGAGGAAGGACGGACACAGACACCACAGGGTCATAAGACCACTTGCAGGTCACAGCGCCACCCTCACCCCCACTGCGCTCTTTCCGGGCAGGAAAGACGTGGGGCCTGAGAACCAGGGGCTCCTCAAGGACGCTGAGAGCGAACCTCAGTCCTAGCCCTTGAATAAACTGCACTTAGGAGCAAGGACATCCAAGGGCAGGATAACTGCCTGGGCAGAAGTGAAACGTCCCGGGAATACGTTTCTGGGACACCGTCTGTATGTTTCAGCCACTTCTCACCCCTCCGGTGAATTTCGTGAGCATTTAATAGCGCACAGGACATCTGAAATGCAGACGAGAATTAAAGGTCAGTAGATGTTACACGTACCTCACGGAAGCTCCCAGGGTTTTTTGACTAGAGCCTTTCAAGGGGCCTCCGGAGTCCCTGGAATGAGCAGGCCACGGGCTCCTGTGTGGGTGCCCATGTAGATACAGCTGCCAGGGGAGGGGCCAGCGCTACCAAGGCTGTGATTCGAACCCCTGGAAGGCTGGTTACCTTGGTCCTGAGAAAACTCTGCATCCCCCCAGTGCAGGATGGCTCTGTTACCTTTGGGTGGAGGAGGACTTAGCCACGATTCTTCCAGAGGTGTGGATGGGCTGTCTCTAAGCCATTGCGCTCTGTGGTTGGTTCTTCCCGGTCCCTTGTCTAGAAGAGACACTCATGAAGAGGTGGCGTGGGCTGAGGGTGGGAGCAGGGGGCAGGGAAACCCACAGTGGGATCTCAAGGCCAAGAGCTCGGGCTTTTGGCTCGCACAGACCTCAGCTCAAACCCAGACCTGCCACTCTTAGCTTCATGACTCTCTGTAAGCCTCTCAGTTCCCTCCTCTGTAAACTGGGGATAACAAAGCATCAACACATCAATTGCGTAAACATTTGTAAACTGCCTACCACGTGCCAGGTGCTATTCTAGGACCTCTGGATACACCAGGGAACGAAGCAGCCAGAGAGCTCTCGTTCTTTTGAGAGGACACAGTGCCACCTACAGCCCGTCCCTCCCATAGTGACTGCAGGTGGCCACGCTGTGCCCACAACAGCTTTTCTCCCACTCGCCAAGGGCTGGTTCCCGGCTGCCATCTTGTTGGGGGCCCACGGAAAGCAAACTGGCTCCCCAATTAGTGGATTGCGGTAGAGTCCCGTGAAGACTCACAAAGTGAAGAAGTGTGTGTGATGTGTATTGAATGAGTGGTCGTTTCTCTGAGTGAGTTGTCACTTCTTGCTGCTATATCGGGGTGTTCCGTTCAGCTGCTCATCAGATGAGCCTTTAGATTACACACAGTTATTCTGGGGGAGGGCCTGGCTCTGCTTGTAATAAAATGCATGGGCTTTGTGGCAGCTGCTTGCTACTCAGAGGTCATTCTGGTTCACTTCAGTGGGTGCCGTTCGATTGCAAACGAAAACTCTTAAAATCCAGCCCCATACCTCCTGCCCCCCCACCCCCAGGCCCTCTCTGCTCCTGTGCCTGGCTGGTGCCAGAGGAGGGGTCCACGCACCCTCCAGCATCCTGTTCCCACTAACTCCTCTGCTCTCTGGCTCTGCACTGCCCCAGGCCAGGCCCCAGCTCTCGCTCCTCCTCTAACACCCTCAGCTTGTCTACTCCACCCAGCCTGTTAGCATCCCGGCTGCTGTTGAGAACACGGCTGAAAGGCTGAAACATGCTCCTCCCAGGCCTCTGCTTGCACTTCGCCTCCTCCAGGAGAGCAGCCAGGCTTGCTTCCTGCCTTCTCCCAGGCTCTGCCTAAACGACCTCTCCTCAGAGAAGCCTTTACCAACCTCCCTGACCAGAATGCATCCCCCCGCCGCCCCTGTCATTCTGCCTCTTGGTTTTGTGCCACTTTTTTTCACAGTCCAGCGCTGGAAACCCTAGTGTAGACTTCGTGTATTTGTTTTTTTAATGTTTACTTATTTTTGAGAGAGAGAGAGAGAGAGAGAGAGAGAGAGTGCGAGTTGGGGGAGGGTCAGAGAGAGAGAGAGAGAGAGAGGGAGACACAGAATCTGAAGCAGGCTCCAGCCTCTGAGCTGTCAGCACAGAGCCTGACGCGGGGCTCGAACTCACGGACCGCGAGATCATGACCTGAGCGGAAGTCAGATGCTTAGCCGACTGAGCCACCCAGGTGCCCCCTTGTCTGTGTATTTGTTGGCCGTCTCCTCCACTCAACTGCAGGGTCCATGCAGGCAGCATTTCTGTCTTTGCCCCTTCACCACTGCATCTCCGGCACCCGGGACAGGGCCTGGCCCGTGGTAAGCGTTCAGTAAATATTTGTTGAAAGAATGAATGAATGCATGCATGAGTGGATGAATACCTGGTAGGACCATTGAAGTCCTTTGCAACCCTGTAATTGTGGGCCACGGCCCAGCAGTATAACTTCCCAGACTAGGTGAGATCCCTTTGTATGTGCTTCACAAACCTCATCGCAATGGTGATTATGTAGTTATTTTTGTTTGATTATCTGTTTGAGTGAGTCTGCCTCTGCAGAGAAGACTTCCTGCAGAATCCCCAGCACCCGCTGGGGGCCTGCCCCCCTGGTGACAGAAAGAAGGAGGAAGGAGGAAAAGGGAAGGAGGGAGAAAGAGATGGAAGAATCAGGGCTGGACTCAAGGGAGGGTGGCACTAATGACCTCTAGGGTCCCTGCCAGTCAGAGACTCCGTAGTTCTGTAAGGACCCAGCATTTGGGAGAGTTGCGCCTTTTGGAGGTCTGTGGAGGGTCTGATGCTCAGGGACAATTGCCTTCTCTCTTGCAGCCTGCCTGCAGCATCGGACCTGTGATGCCTGCGTGTCCTCGGACCTGACCTTCAACTGCAGCTGGTGCCACGTCCTCCAGAGGTTTGTGCTGGGCTGACCCTCTGGTTCCCCAGGAGGCCTTGGAGGAGGGGCAGAGGGTGGCATGGCCCCCTCCCTGCCTCGGGCCTCATTGCCAACATGAGAGCATCTCTAGCCAGCCCATTGTGCCCCGTAGCACAAGAATGTCACAGAAGTGAGTTTCTCCCCGAGGCCCGATCAAGGTGACTGTGTGGCAGGGTCCCCGTGGTGACACTAGGTTTCTGGGAGATTATTCAGAGATTCTATCTACTGTAGCGCCTTCTTAAACCCGGAAGGGTTGGTTCATCCTAGCGCAGGGCTTCCCAGAGAACGGTCCACAGATGTGAGGATCCCAGAATCAGCTAGGTCTTGTGTTGAACATGCAGGTTCCTGGAACCTGCCCCAGGCCCCCTGCATCAGGATCTCTGGGAAAGAAGCCCAGAAACCTGCATATTAACACAGTGCCTCATCTGCAAACAAATGTGAGACCCGCCAGCTCCAAAGACCCATTGCCGTTGGATGAGGGTCCCGTGACCCCCCAAACACCGCCTTAAGATCTTTCTCGGGCCGTAATGGGGTTTCCTGAAAATCAGGGGTGTGGAAGTTGCGGGCATCCGTGGAAAGCTGGGGCAAGCTACAAAGCTGTGTTTGCTTGGTGTTGGAAACAGGGAAAATTCTGGGTGAGATTCAGGCTGAGGGATAAAGAGGGATAAGTTTCTTAAATCCCCACTCATCTTCCACTCCTTGTTCTGAAATCATTTCCTCACAGATTAGACTCAGAATTCGAGCCCTGTTCTCCTGTCCAAGATAAATAAATAGCAGGAAGGGAAAACAAAACAAAACAAAACGATTTCTTTGGGGACCAGGGCTCTCATGAGAGTGGGAAGCCCTATGAAGCAATCTTGAAAGTTGCAAATTACAGTGTCTCTGAGTTCCAGGCAGCTGGCAAGCATCTGTCAGTGTTTCCTTTGCTCCTTTCAAATAGCCCAGGGCAGAAATAGGAGCTAAAAGGTGGCCTGCCCGGCACAGGACACAGCCCCGGGGGCCAAGGGGAGAGGGATTTCTGGGTGTCCTTCCTACCTGGAGGTTGGGGCCCTCCTGGAGAATAGCTCTGCAGCACCATCCATCTTATGCACTCTCGAGTTTGAGAGCTACTGTCTCAGCGCCGAGAGATAATCCAGATGACCTCGGATGAGCCCCGGAATCCTGGGGCTGGCTGCCACCACATGACTCAGCATCCAGCGAGAGCTGAGCCATAAGAACTTCAAAATGGGTCAGATGAAAGCAAAACCCTCCCATTGACACATCCCCATTTAACACATACGCCCAAACCCAGAGATCGTGACAGTTTAATGAGGGTTGGTCAGGTTAGGGGAGGGCAAGGCCTTGGGTGTGGACACCGCTTTTGCTGTGGTTATGTCAGCTATAGGACACAGAAGTTCCATCAGAGAGCAATCAAGGCTGACGCGGTGCTGAAATCCTGTCCCCCCAGATGCCCATGGGTCTGGGCTCACCCCAGCGTGGGCCCCTCCTTGCCAGCTCTCTGGAGCCTCAGCACCAACTGAGAGCTGACTCCAGGTCTCTACAGAGCCAGAGGGCAGGGCTGGTGCAGAGGGGCCAGCCCCATGGACTCTCCCACCAACAGCTGCTTGCAGTCACCGTGTGGGTTCCCAGCTTCCCCTTCCTCGCCACCCACTCAGCCTTCTGCAGCCTCCCAGAGCTTCCCCTCCTTGCCCTGGGGCTGGATCTGGTTTAGATCATTTCATTTACCAAGGCCAGTGTCTTCCTTTCAGTCCACATTGCCCCTCCCCCGCCCCAAGGGCACACTCTGGAGTCTAAAATGACTTTAACTGCAGGATTTGGCCCGGGGAATGAGCAGTCATAATCCTTGCTTTACAGTGTCCTTGTGAGGGTCCCATGAAATACTACAGGAGCAGCATATGGCCGCGGCGGCACTTGGCATTCAGGAGGTGCCCAATAGTGGCCATGCCTGATGTCCTTCTTCTCTGCATCTGGGTTGGTTGGCTCGGAGCTTAGAACGTGGTGCTCCTAGACCTATGTCAAAGGCTCAGTGCTTGGAAGAATCAATTCGTTTGGCTTAAAAGAAACTTTAGTTGCCAGCCCCCAATAGACCGCCTAGTCCTCAATGTCCCAAAGTAGTGGGCACAGAGGACCTGGGAGGGGTGGGGGGTGGGGGTTAATTCAGCTGTCCCTGCTGCAGGAGGGGCAGCTCGGAGCCCCAGGAGGCATCTTCAGAAGGAAAAACTGACCTCCGCCTCACTGGGCCCCTGGCAGATGGGTGGGCGGTTGCTAGTGGAGAAAATTAACTAGCGATGAATTCTTCCTCAGCACTGGTGGCTCATGATCTGATTCTTCCCGTGCAGATGTTCCAGAGCTTGAGCAGGGCTTGGTGGATTCCCCTGGCACCAGAGTGAAGAATTTCCATTTGAGCACGGTGCCATGGAGAACATTTTCTGGTTCATCCGCATACCCCCATCCCTTCCCTAGGGAAGCACTTGGCACCTTCCAGCCCAGCTGAGCTGCACAGTGTCCTCTCCCGGGACGCTGGTCAGCTGGTTTTCGATCTCTCCTAGCTGCTGGCAGGACCCTCCTTTCTGCCCTTTAGTGATCACACAGGAGGTATTGGCTAAATGTGCTGAAGTCCACCTCCAGCCCAGCTTCTCCTTGCCAAGTTTAGGCCCCTCCCCAAAGAAAAAGGATCGTCTGTGAATGAGTGAAACTCTCCCCAGAAGACGTTGCTGTGAATTCCCTGAACTCTCAGCAATGTCATGGCCGCCTAGAGTCAAGGGGATCTTAGAGCTCATTTGAGGTCATACAGTTCATCTAGCTCCCTGTATGCACACATCTGGGCAGGTGTGACCTTGGCCCTGGGGGGCTGGGTCAGGAGGAGAGTGGAGACGCCAGACACCTTCCCTTCCTTTTGGAGGAGTAGTTGGGGAAGAAGGGTCTGACTCCTGATCCCACAGCTGCCAGGTGCCAAGGAGGGCACCTGCCCGGTGGTCCGGATCACCGCAGCCCTGGGACGTTAGCCCCCTCCGCCCCGTCATCGGAGAGCTGCTACTGAACAGGAGAGAGTGAAGAGGAGGGCTTCTCTGGCAACCCCATCACACTTCTTATCTTCTGGTCCCCCCGCAGGTGCTCCAGTGGTTTTGACCGCTACCGCCAGGAGTGGCTGGCCTACGGCTGTGCCCAGGAGGTGAGAGGCTTAAGTGAGCCAGGTTGTGGGGAGGGGCAGGGCTGCCAGCAGACCCGTGTCCTCCCCCCCCCCCCCCGCCCCCCGTAGCTCTTTGCAAGCCGTCTTGGTTTCTTGGCAAAGAAATTCTCCCTTCCACCTGGGACTTGTCTCTCAGACTGCTCTGAGCCAGTTAGACCAGACTCGGGAGATTTTAGAGGGTTCTGCGGGTCCCTGAGAAAAGCCCTTCTGGAAACTTGGCCTTGAGTGGGCAGCTCTCTGGGAGCTGTTTTGGTGCTTGCAGAGGGTATGCTGGGCATGGTGTGGGCCACAGCTGGATCCTCTGGGAGGCTGGTGACATTCTAGGAGCAGCTGCCCTGCTTCCAGCCCTCAGGCTCTTCAGGGAGTGAAGAGGAGTGTTCTGGGAGTGAGGAGGGGATTTCCTATTTGGGATCCCATACAGGTTCCTTCTCACTGCTCAAGTTTTCCGGAACGCACAACGGCTTTGATTCTGGGCGGGGAGCATCCTGTTCTTACACCTCACACCCACACAGACAGATCCATTCATCCGTGCATCCTTTTCCTCTTCCTTCCTCTCTCCATCCCGTCCTGCAGTATGAGCACACTGTGTGCGCCCAGCACTTCCCTGCAAGTGCCTATACCTGCTCGGATTGAAGCCCCACAGCTCCAGGAGCTGGGGGCCGGTGCCCCCTACTGCTCAGAGCAGAAAACTGAGGCATAGAGAGATGTAATGATTTGACCTGCCTCTCACAACTGGTGGGATAGTGAAAGTGCAAGGCCCCACATTTAGAAAAGAATTTTTTTTAAGTGTTCATTTAGTTTTGAGAGAGACAGAGTGCGAGTGGGGAGGGGCGGAGAGAGAGAGAGAGGGAGAAAGAGACAGAATCCGAAGCTGGCTCCAGGCTCCGAGCTGTCAGCACAGAGCCCAATGCAGAGCTCCAATCCACGGACTGCGAGATCATGACCTGAGCCGAAGTCAGACGCTCAACCGACTGAGCCACCCAGGCACCCCAACAAGGCCCCACATTTAAACATTAAACCCCCCAGAGGCGCCTGGTCATGATCGGCTCAGGTCATGATCTCGCGGTCCGTGAGTTCGAGCCCCGCCTCGGGCTCTGTGCTGACAGCTCGGAGCCTGGAGCCTGCTTCGGATTCCATGTCTCCCTCTCTCTCTCTGCCCCTCCCCCACTCACGCTCTGTCTCTCTCTGTCTCAGAAATAAATAAACATTAAAAAAAATTTTTTTAAATAAACGTAAACCCCCAGACCCCACGGCTGTGTGCTCACCACCACCTATTTTATTAGTAAGCCTGGATGAGCTTTCTGAGGCCTTAAAAAAAAAATCTTGTCGGGGCACCTGGGTGGCTCAGTCGATTAAGCGGCCGACTTCGGCTCAGGTCATGATCTCGCGGTCCATGAGTTTAAGCCCCGCGTGGGGCTCTGTGCTGACAGCTCAGAGCCTGGAGCCTGTTTCAGATTCTGTGTCTCCCTCTCTCTGCCCCTCCCCTGTTCATGCTCTGTCTCTCCCTGTCTCAAAAATAAATAAAACGTTAAAAAAAAATAAAAATAAAAACCTTTCCTTTAAAAAAAAAAAATCTTGTCTAGCAGCCTCCTTCTGACATTGGCCGTGCTGAATGTACAGATTTGCTTTATTTGTTTAAGACTGGCATCTCAGCTTCTTCCTTGAGGAAGGATTCGAAGCAGCGGACAGATAAATTGCCCTGGGAGATAAGACGTTTTCAGGATAAAGTGGGAGGCTTAAATGCACTCAGGGCTCAGCTTTGGTTAGTTTACCATGCTTGAACCAAGCACGGGAATCTTAAGTTTTCTGGCCGCTGAGGGATGAAGGGGCCCCCTCCGTCCTCCCGCTCGAGGGCTCTCTTCTGCATAGCACGCTGGCCGGTGAGGTCCAGGGTGGCGCTGGGTCTTTCTTGCAGGCGGAGGGCAGGACGTGTGAGGACTTCCAGGACGAGGGCCACTACTCGTCCTCCCCCAACGGCTCCTTCAGCCCCTTGGACGGGGACCTCACCACCACCTCCTCCTCCCTCTTCATCGACAGCCTCACCACCGAAGGTAAGGCCTGAGCCCCAGCGGCGAAAGAAGCCATGGGAAAGGGCTACCACCCTGGGATGGGACATCACAACTATTCCTGCCAGGGATTAGCTCAGGGGATAGGAATCGCCTTGACTTTCACAGATGAGGGACCTAAGTCGCAGAGAGCTGGGCTCGCGTGCTGGGCAGAGGCAGAGCCAGGTTTCAAACAAGTGGACTCCGTGCCCGGACTCCAACTGCTGTGCTGGCCCACATCGGGACTGTGGGATGGAAGTCACTGTGGCGAGGGGAAAATTACCGTCCCGGCTCAGGGCCGGGTGTTTTATATATAGTCCACCTCAGTTCATCTCAGTAGCACTCCCCGCAGAAAGCGTGAGGTCTTATCAGCCCCGCAGCAGGTGTGAACTCAGTCCACACACTCAGACGTGAGAGAAAGGTTGCCTCATTTTTCTACCGTGGTGTTTCTGGCTCTGAACCCTTGCTCGGGGGGAGTGGTGGACCTCCGCTGTTCTGGGGCTTGGCTTCCTGCTCCTGTGACCTTGTGTGGACAGAGGGTCAGAGTGGGGGCAGCTGTGTCCCAGAGGATGGCTGGTGATCCGTGCCTGCCTCTTCAGGATCTGGCTGTCCCCGGGGACTTCCGCCATCCTAAGGCCTGAGGGTCTTGCACCTGCCAGAGGTACCACACAGCATCCGGAGAAGCCTTGTGCAAGCCCCTCCGGGATCCTTTGGCTCCCACTGAAACATTCCTGTCCCATCTTTTTTCGGTACATCACCTCTAGGTTTTAGCCCTTTTTCCTTAGGCTCAGAATGAACGATGTGGGCTCTTACCACCTCCACGGAGCCACATAAAGGGACAAATGGAAGAGAGGAAAGGAGGAAAGAAAAAGCCAAATGTTTGAAAGCATTATTCAGCCACAATCCCATTTTGTGTGTGTGGAAAAGGGCCCGTAGGGGGCAAAGTCGGTTACTCGGGGTCGCGTGAAAGGTAAGTGGCAGAACGGTCCTTCCCTGGTGCCCCCTGCCTTTGGAACTGCAGCCTAGACAACTGGAGAGCCAGATCCCATGGATCCGGCCAGAGGGAATCCTAGAGGAAAGGGAAGAAATGACAGGCGGTCTAACATTTTGAGGGGCCCAACCATGTGCCAGGTAGGGTGCTAACGCTGTGCAGACATTAACACTCACTTGGTCCTCCTAACAGTCCTGCGCGTCAATGATGTCAGATCCCCATGTTACAGAAGAAACACAAAGGTTCAGGGAGGTCAGTGACTTGCCCAGGGTCACACGACCAGGAAGAGGTGGTCAGGTCTCATTTGGCTCAAAAGCAGCAATCTTGTCCCTCGACTGCTTTCCTTGGTGCTGGAAAAGAATTTTTTTTTTTTAATTTTTTTTTCAATGTTTTTTATTTATTTTTGGGCCAGAGAGAGACAGAGCATGAATGGGGGAGGGGCAGAGAGAGAGGGAGACACAGAATCGGAAACAGGCTCCAGGCTCCGAGCCATCAGCCCAGAGCCTGACGCAGGGCTCGAACCCACGGACCGCGAGATCGTGACCTGGCTGAAGTCGGACGCTTAACCGACTGTGCCACCCAGGTGCCCCAAGGAAAAGAATTTTTTAAAGGTCTTTGTGGATTCGGGGGACTGGAGAAATAGAGCAAAGGGTGAACAAGCAAGGCACATCAGGTAGCTTCCATTAATCTAAAATTGCCCAGAGGGAGCTGGGTAAGGCTGGGTATTGAGAGCAACTCCTGGCTGCTGCAGGGGAGACAGGGGTTAAGTGTATTCAATGAAAAAAGAAAAGGAAGAGATGGGTTGCCCTCAGGAGTTTGTAATTCAGTCCAGGAGTTGGAGTCTATCTTGGGGTACAAGGAGATGTGAACGAAGGGGATACAGCCAAAGGGGCTCGCCTGGGCAGCACAGAGCCAGAGAGCAGCGGAGTTAGTGGGAGCAGGATGCTGGAGGGTGCGTGGACCCCTCTGGCACCAGCCAGGCACAGGAGCAGAGAGGGCCGGGGGGTGGGGGGCAGGAAGTATGGGGCTGGATTTTAAGAGTTTTCGTTTGCAATCGAACGGCACCCACTGAAGTGAACCAGAATGACCTCTGAGTAGCAAGCAGCTGCCACAAAGCCCATGCATTTTATTACAAGCAGAGCCAGGCCCTCCCCCAGAATAACTGTGTGTAATCTAAAGGCTCATCTGATGAGCAGCTGAACGGAACACCCCGATATAGCAGCAAGAAGTGACAACTCACTCAGAGAAACGACCACTCATTCAATACACATCACACACACTTCTTCACTTTGTGAGTCTTCACGGGACTCTACCGCAATCCACTAATTGGGGAGCCAGTTTGCTTTCCGTGGGCCCCCAACAAGATGGCAGCCGGGAACCAGCCCTTGGCGAGTGGGAGAAAAGCTGTTGTGGGCACAGCGTGGCCACCTGCAGTCACTATGGGAGGGACGGGCTGTAGGTAGCACTGGGTCTTTTTTGTCTGCCAGTGGTAGATGTGGACTGGGCTATAGTGGATTTTCAATGGTTTAGATTAGAAACAAACTGATTTGAATCAAGTTAATTTTCCCAGTGATGTTTAGGGTGATGTTGGTTGGTTCGACTAGACAATTCATCATTTTCCACTTGCAGTAACAAAATAGACTCAGAGTTGTTTTCAAATCCCTTGTTGGGGTGCCTGGGTGGCTCAGTCAGTTAGGTCTCTGACTTTGGCTCAGGTCATGATCTTATGGTTTTGTGTTCAAGCCCCATATCGGGCTCCATGCTGACAAAGTGGACCCTGCTTGGGATTCTCTCTCTCTCCCTCTCTCTCTGCCCCTCCCCCCACTCATGCTTACTCTCTCTCAAAATAAAAAAATGAACTATAAAAGATATTTTTTAAAATCCCTTGTTTATTGAAATCTCTGAAGAAAACATCTATTAATAGGTCTACAATTTTCTATTTGTTTTGTTTTACTTTCACTTTTTAGGGGTGCTTTGTGAATTTAATTTTTATAATTATCTCATAATTAAATGATGACTTACATGGTTCCAAAGTCAAATCTAGAAAATCAGGTATATGCAAATAATTTTACTTTCTAGTTTTCTCCCCTCAACCCAATCTTCTTTTCCCTATAGGGGGAAATTTTTTTTTTTAATGATCTATAGTTTATTCCCCCATTATCCAGTGTGTTTTTTTTTTTTTTTTTTTTTTTGGAGTTCTACTGGGCTTGTACTGGTATGAATTAGCAAAACGCAAGATTTTATCAACCATCTCTTCTGAACCTTATAAACTCATCAGAGACTCTGGTCCATACGTGTGTATATATAAATAACAGCACCTCCCAACGAACACAGAGACTCTTTGGAACATTTGCCAATTAACAGAAAGCCAATTCTCCCCTCTCCCCAAATGCTTGCAAAATTTGGAGCCCCCACTGTTCACTTCTCAGTGGAACTGGCCCTGTGGCTAGGGATGTTGGAATTCTATCCCATGTTTATTGAACAAAAAATACATTTCTTCATGTTTTAGCTTCGTTTCAAAAAAGGAAAAGATTGACTTTGTTTTCTCCAGGTACCCCTCTCCCACCACCACTGGATAAAATGCAGTAGCCTGTATCTTAATACCCCAACCCTACCCACTCCCTTGTCCTCCCTGGTATCAGTATCGTCTACTGGAGAATTTAAACTCACTTCTGCTGGAAGCCGTCAGCTGTGGAGGGGCAGAGTCTAGTTGCCAGGTCAGCTCCCTCTGACCTCATCAGCTGTTATAACCTTGGACACTTAACTCTTCCCCCCAAAGATGAGTTTTCAGACCGGAGTGATTTTCTTTGGGAGTTTTGTTTTGTTTTGTTTTTTTTTAAACTATCTTTCAGGATATAAAGTAGAATTACAAGCTCACCAGAGTCCTGTTAACTTCATCAAAAACTTGTCTGACTTCAGCTCCCATGAGGCCAAAAATTTTGCTTGACAAAGGGATTTCGCCAGAAAATGATTCCACAACAAGAATTTTTAAGATCAATGTGATTTTTTTTTTTTGAGATTTCAAGATTTATTGGAAATGCATAGCACAGCAGGAAGCCACATCCAGGCACTGGGAGTGTAAATATGCTGCATGTTGAGGGATTTGCAGTGCAGGGAAAAACTGGGACCTGAGATGTAGAAACAGATACCAAAATGCAGTAAGACACAGAGGAGGACACACCCACCTGTCCTCTGGAAGTGACAGGGCCAGGATTGGGGTGAGGCAAATGAGGCTCTCCACTCAGGTATAAAATTCAAGGAGTCACCAAAAAGAAAGCAATAATCAATATAAATAATATTTTAATGCAATATTTATAAAAACAAAAATAGGGGAGTTTGGGTGGCTCAGTCGGTTAAGCGTCCAACTTTGGCTCAGGTCATGATCTCACGGTTCATGAGTTCGAGCCCCGTGTCGGGATCTTTGCTAATAGCTCAGAGCCTGGAGCCTGCTTCAGATTCTGTGTCTCCTTCTCTCTCTGCCCCTCCCCCATTCACACTCTGTCTTTCTCTCTCTCAAAAATAAAAAAACATTAAATAAATATTTAAAAAAATTTTTTTTTCAACGTTTATTTATTTTTGGGACAGAGAGAGACAGAGCATGAACGGGCGAGGGGCAGAGAGAGAGGGAGACACAGAATCGGAAACAGGCTCCAGGCTCTGAGCCATCAGCCCAGAGCCCGACGCGGGGCTCGAACTCACGGACCGCGAGATCGTGACCTGGCTGAAGTCGGATGCTTAACCGACTGCCCCACCCAGGCGCCCCTAAATAAATATTTTTAATAAAAATTTAAAAGTTAAAAAACAACAACAAAATTGATGCCAAAAATTCCACAATGAACAACACATCAAAACTTCAAAAAAAGACAGAATGGGACCCTGCTTCACTGTGTGAGCTAATCCCAGGCCTACAGAGGGCATTTCGGGGGTGGGACTTTTCAAAGAGGAATAGTGAAGGGGAGGAAGTCTATTCCCTGCAGGAGGAACAGTTTATGCAGTGACACAGAGGTCTGAGAGGTCTCCAAGGTCTCGGGAGTCTTGGGCAGCTTGTTACGGCCACTGCCGTGGTGTTGAGTTGTGGTGAAGAGGAAATCTTGTGTGACAAGAGGAAAGAAGAGAGGGGACAGATTGTGAAGAGCCTTGAACATCTGTGAGCAAAGGGGAATCAGTAAAAATTTTATTTTATTTTATTTTATTTTATGTTTTTAAGTTTATTTATTTTCAGAAAGAGACAGAGTGAGAGCAGGGGAGGGGCAGAGAGAGAGGGAGAGAGAGAATCCCAAGCAGGCTCTACACTGTCAGCACAGAGCCTGATGCAGGGCTCGAACTCACGAACCTCAAGATCATGACCTGAGCCAAAATTAAGAGTCAGATGCTTCACCCACAGAGCCCCCCAGAAGCCCCCCACCTGTAAAAGTCTTTAAAATGACATGGGCAATGGAGGTGCAGGAGGGAAAAAGGAATGAAATGTACCTTATAGGCGACACACTCCGGGTTGTTCAATTTGTTTCACGTTTCGGTGCTTCAAGCAGTAACCCTCTGTCCTCTAGAGCATTCTCCTGACATGGAACTCTTGCTTGCCTTTCCCCGGAGAATCTTTGGGGAAGAATGGTCAATCATCGGAACTTATGTAGGAAACCACAAGACACACACCTGGCGCTGTAGAAAGGGTGTTGGCATGAAATCTGTCCTTCGAGTTGTGCGTGGGGAGGGGGTGGTCTTCCAGCAGATCTGAACTGGTGACACACCCTTTCCTCAGCTTCCCGGGGGCCCGTAGGGGAAGGAGAACAGGAAAAGTCCTCACCCAGGCTTTGCAGGCAGCCATCCCCCACCCCCAGCCTTATCTCTTACCCTCTCCACCCTCCAGCGGCACTGCACTGCCTTTTATTTCTCTGACTCTGGGCCTTTGCTCGTGCTTTTTCCTCTGCCTGGAACCCTTTTTCCCCAGCCCCACATCTCACCCCTCCATCTTGACACCCTTTGTCTGGATGAGGCCCCCAGTCAGAGCTCCATTTTGCTGGGTTTTGTCACTCTATCTCTCCTGCTTGTTAAATCCCTGAGGGCAGAGACCGTGTCTACCCCCAGTACCCTCTCCCAGTGCTCAACTCAGTAGTTGGCGTCCAATAAATCCTGCTTGGATGAATGAACACAAGACTAGGAAAAGTTGGTTTGCGGACTTCTGTCATTACACTGCTGTGTGACTTTAAGCAAGTCACCTCCCCACTCTGTGCTTCAGTTTCTCTGCCTCTAAAATGAAGGCGGAGGGGCGCCTGGCTGGCTCAGTCAGTAGAGCATGCGACTCTTCATCTCAGGGTTGTGGGTTTGAGCCCCACCTTGGGTGCAGAGAGGACTTAAAAATTAAATGAAAAAAAAAATTAAATTGAGGGTGGGACTAAACCTCCTTAAAGTCCCATCTGGACCTAAATGATTCCACTAATCTTATGCCTTCTCTCCTCTTTAAAGACGACACCAAGTTGAATCCCTATGCAGGAGGAGATGGTGAGTACTGAGCTGCCTGCCCTGCACCTTGGACCACCCCTTACCCCTGCTACCCCCCAGAAGAGGGTGCATCAGTCACCTGGCCTCTTTGCTTCCGTTCTGAGGTGGGGAGGAGGGGAGCAACGGCAGCCTGAGCTTCCCAGACCTCCTGCTGGGCTCCTGGGCAGGGGCCCACTAGATGGAAGGAATGTGTCTAGACACTTGTCATCAGCCAGGAACCTCCTGTAGATCTGTCTTGAATCCTCACTGCCCTGAAAGCATCGAGAGGAGAGAAAGGCTGAGCTAGAGCAGGCACGGCAGCGCGGGGCCCCTCACCCTTGGTCTCTTGTCCCCACTGGCCTCATGGTCCATGAAGGGTGGAGAGTAGCTTTTCCCACATCAGGTTTCCTTTGATTCCCAGCCTGGGTTGGCAGAGAGTACACAAAAGTTGTCCACCCCAATTTTTGTAGGCGCCGGAAGTTGGGGTCCTTTGCTCCCAAGATTACCTGGGAGGATAATCTCTCCGGTGATGTGATGCGGCCCACCTCCCCTGCCCTTTGCCCAGAGCCAGCTCTGGCCCTTGCTGCAACCACTGCACGGGGGAGATGAAAATACCTTCCAGCTCTAGGGACTGGGAGGTTGTTGTCCTGGGTTCCCGCAGGAGAGGAGAGGCTGTTAAAGCAGCATAGTTTGATCCAGTCTCCCACCAGAGGTGAAGCCATTACTGCTCTGCTCTGCAGCTGGTTTGAGTGTGTGTTGTGTGTCTGGGGCGGGGGCTGGGCCACATTCCCCTTGCTCTGCACCACACGCTCATCAGCCCCAAACCCTGACCATCAGATCACCAGGGTCACTTTGGGCTGTGGGCTGACTGCCAGGTCAGGGGAAGCTAGCTTGGGGTGTGTCACCTCAACTGTCCCACCTGTTGGCAGATAGTGGCACTGACCATGCATCGGAGTGCCCCGGGGACAATTTCCCTACTTGGGTTTCCTCTGCTTACAGAGAAGAGGGGTTGGGGAGGACAAGGATTGGAATGTATGCAACATCCCATTAAAAACCCCCACCTCCTGTTGATTCTCATTCCACCCACTAGCTCTGTGAAAAGGATTTGAGGGGCGCCTGGGTGACTTAGTCGGTTAAGCATCCAACCCTTGATCTCAGGTCAGGTCTTGATCTCAGGGTCGTGAATTCGAGCCCCGTGTTGGACTCCACAATGGGCATGGAGCCTGCTTTAAAAAAGAAAAATGATTTCTTTTGCTTATGTGCTCATCTGTCTTTTTCTACTTCATTCTCTCCACATCCCTTTAGGGTAGGGAGCAGAAACAAATAGCCACCACAGGCAATAAGGGAACATGGGCTTCTTAGTGGTCGGCGTGACTGTGTCCTTGAGCAAATCACTTTACTTCTCTGTATTTCCATTATCCCAGCCGTACAAGAAAGGGGTTGGACTAGATGACATTCCAGCTTGATAGTCTACAGCAATACTCAGTCTCCTCCTTGGGATGTATCTCAAATGCTCAGGGTGTTCTCAGAGATTGCCTACTGGTATATGAGCCTTCAGAGGACCTGATTCATTCTTTTATTGAGATCCTACCATGAGGCCCGCCATTTTTCCTAAGAGCTAAGGACACAGAGATGAATAAGACACCGTCCTTGCCCTCCAGGAGGCCACAGTCTGGTAGTGGACAGTGATAAGTGAAAATATGGTCATTTTGTTATCATAATGGCTAACACTGAGGTCATCCAAGACACCAGCCCTGGTCCTCAGCAGTTGACGTGAATTATCTAGTTTTGACCCTTACAATAGCTCTATTAGGTAGTCATTATTATCCTTCATCTACAGAAGTGATAAGTGAGACACAGAGAGGTTATATAATTTGCCCAAAGTCATGCAGCTAGTAAGTTAGCACACCCTGGATTTGAACATGCCGCCATACTCCAGATCCGAAACTCCTCACCATCTCATACCCTTTGAGGATTCCTTAAAGGCACTTGTGGCGCGAGTATTGGAAAAAACTTCTCTTGCGATCCGTTTTAGGAATTTGGGCAACTTTTAAGTGATTTTGGAAAACCACCTGAACCATGCCAAGGGCAACATAAATGCTATGCTCATGACTCCACCCACTCCTTCCCCACCTTTTTACATATTTCATAAGCAGACCCTGAGGTTCTTCTAGATTTCATCTCTGAGATTTTGTCAGAACCTGGGGCTTCATGGCCCCACCTTCCCTGCTCCCCTGTGGCCACTCCCTACCCTAAATGGTCTCTCCACAGGCCTTCAGAACAACCTGTCCCCCAAGACAAAGGGCCCCCCCGTGCACCTGGGCACCATCGTGGGCATCGTGCTGGCCGTCCTCCTGGTAGCAGCCATCATCCTGGCTGGGATTTACATCAACGGCCACCCCACCTCCAACGCTGCGCTTTTCTTCATCGAGGTCAGTGTTGAATTTGGCCACAGCTCTGCTGCCTGTCTGCCTCTGCGTCAGCATGTCCCCAGCCACTGGGTGCCTGCCTCTCCCCACCTCACGCCTCACACCCACATGTCCGACTCCTCTTCCTATCTGGGGAGACTTCATTGACTCCATCCTGCACACTGTGCACTGGCTGGTGCCCCTTTAGTCCCTAACCCCGAGGGCTCCCCCGGGAGTGCGGCACCCCTCCTGTCCTGTTGAGCAGCCCGTCTGCCTTTGCTCCCCCATTTGTGAAATCAGAAGAGCCTCCAGAGGAAAGAAGGCGAAATCACTAGGGGTTGTGCAGCCCCTCCTTAATGATTTGCGGTCTCTCACCCCCATATTCCAGGCCTGGTGTTTATTCAAAGCCATAATGGAACCGGGATCTCTGCCTCTTTGCCTGCTCTGGGGGTTTTTAGGTTAGAATTGACAAGGCATGATGATCCCAAGAGTTGCTCTCTCTGGGAGCTTTCGTTGAGGATGCTATGATTTGGAATGTCTCAGAATTCTGAGGAAGCAGCTCAAAGTGCAGCTTGGGAAGTAAAAGCCAGCCCTCTTCTCTCTGGGCCACGGGGGCTCAGCAGCTCCCTCCCCTGTCCTCCGCTCTCAGTCCCTCCCAGCTCTGCCTGTGGTCCATTAGTGCTGCCTCTGTGCCCACAGTCTTCCCCACAAAGGTCACAGGCCCATTGACCTCATCAATCAGAGGCTCAGGTGGTGCTTGCGAGGGGCTTTCCTCTTTGTTTAGAAGCCCCTGTTTCTTGTAAGCCCTAACCAGTCCTAAGTATCACCCAGCCCCAGGGATGTTGACGGAGTAGGTCTGAAGTAGGTCCAGGAATCTGCATGTTTACAAACTCCCCAGCTGACTCTGCTGCAGGACCTGTCCTGCCATGACTTCTTCAGAACCTCCCAGATCATTCCATCTCTCACCTACTGCCTCACTTTTCAGTCTCTGGGCTCCATGTACGTTGCTCAGGCTCTTACAGTCTTGCAGTCAATGCCACGAGCGGCGAAATGACCTCCTCTCAAACTCCTCGGGCTCCCAGGAAGGTTCCCAGCAGTTGATGGATCACAGTGGGGAGGCTTCTGGGGAGGAGGGCCCTGAACTCCACCTGGCTCACAGTAGGCCCCCAGCACCCTTGTAAACAGAGTCTCGGTGCTCAGCACTGTCCTCGGGGGTGTGGAGGAGTCCCAGGTGGGTGAGGCCGTGCCCGCTGACTCTGCGTCTGTGCCCCCGACAGCGGAGACCTCACCACTGGCCAGCTGTGAAATTCCGCAACCACCCCAACCACGCCACCTACACGGAGGTCGAGCCCTCGGGCCACGAGAAGGAGGGCTTCGTGGAGGCTGAACAGTGCTGAGAGCACCCGGTCTCCCCTTGGAAGGACAGGAAAGAAGACCCCGGGACCCCAGAAAAGACCAGTCAAAAGCAAAGCGGAGAAGTGACTTTCCTTGGCTTCCTCTGAACATGTCCTGGCTGGGAAGATGAAGATGAGTCCATGGCTTGTGTCGCCAGAGCCACAGTTTGGCCATCACACCCCATATCCTGAAGCAGGGGGCAGAAAAGCAACCACGTGAGGTTTTTAAGGGATGACAACCTGATTTCATCCTGTTTTGATGTAAGGGGTCTCTGTCCCCTTCTGGGTCTCTCAGTGGTCTCCTCGGTGGTACTGCCCCAGGGGCCCCTCCCACCTGGAGATGGCCAGACACCCTGCTCCGGTCACCTAACGCCCCTCCGTGTGACACAGAGGCCAAAACTCTAGATTGGGGCGGCCCCATCCCAGGTCCATAGACTCCAGAGCTGGTCCTCATGGCTATGGATTCAGTGTATTTTCCCCAGCCTCTGTGGTTCTGGAAGTCTGAAGAAGTTCTATCCATCTGTTAAGCACAGGTATGGCTTTGTATGGCAGGTTGTCATCAGAGGAAAGCCAAATGGGAGGACACAAAACAACTGGGGTGGGGGGAGTTGCATTTACCCTCTCTCGACTGACTTATCCTTTCTGCTGGCAACCAGTCCTTCACAACGAACGTGCGTGCAGCCCACATCATGGGCTTTACCGCAACTGCGGCCCAGCCTTGACCTGGTGAGTCGTGCTGTGTGTGGCCGCATCCACGGTGTGGGGCTCTTGATTCCAATGGCACGTTCGACGGCCATTGAATTCACTGGCCTGGCCTGTCAGTGTCAGCAGGTACCTTCAAAGGCAGGGCCTGCCAGACTAATTCTTTTCTTCCTCTGAGCTGAATGTTTCTAGCCACTAAAGAGAAGAAACAGGCTGGCAGGAGGGCTTCTGGAGACCTACTCGGCAGGGAACTTCAGTTGGATTCTGTTGAGGAGCAAAGCGGCCGGAATGGATAGGCCAGAGGAAGCCGGCACGGGCAGGAAGGACTTTCCACGCGACCTTGACCTGGAAAGTGGCTTCCATCTTTTTCCAGCTCCGGTGGAAGCTTTTGGAGCAAAGAGCTAGGCTCGCAAACTTCACCTGGTTTTAAGGGAATTCTGTCCCAGGGATGAATTGTGGCTGCTTCCTGAAGAGCCTTTACACTTAAAATCCATAGCTCAACCTCATTCAAAGTAAAGAAGAGCAGCAGCAAATAAATGTTAAATCAACCTCTACTTTGTCACGCCCCTTTATGCGTATCGCCGTGTCAGTGTCACCCGGGACACTGCAGAAGAAAGAAGTTAAAGTACAAGGCCTCCTGAGGTGGGGGTAGGGAGTCTGCCAATAACCAGACACATGGGAACACTTGACCCAATGTTTTCCAGACGCTTCGTGATTTAGCCTCAGTGAGGCCACTATTGACAACCCACGTGGGGAAAATGCTGGATATATATATAATATACATATTATATTTATAATATATGCATATAATATATAACCATAATATATAATATATATTATATACGATATATGCACATAAATATTTTCCCATAAACCAGACAAGGAAGAGCTATGGAGAGGGTCAGAATCTGAGAAAGAAAAAAGTGTAACCAAGAGAATAGGGGTCCTTTCCAAGCTTCTGAAGGACAGAAAGGTCTATAACTGAGCTTTCTTAATGAGAGAAGAGCAGCCAGGCGCTAAAATGAGCTGGGCTCCCAGCACTCCCGGCTGGCAGGAGGGTGATTTTTGCCCTTGCCTGTCTAGCAAAACATCTATGACCTTTATGTGTCTAAAAAAGCCAGTGGGGCAGTTCCTGTTGTGGCCCAATGCAGGGCACAGCACCATTCGCCCCCCCCTCCCCAACTCCAGCAAGCTTCTTCCCAAGTGGGAGCTCTGCCCACTGTTCAGGATTCCTGAAGGGAAAGAACATGGAGAATGAAGAAAGGCGTAGGGATTCGGTGAGGCCTGTGCCGTAGCCCCCGCAGGTGGAGAAAGCTCGGGATGCCTCTGCCAGGTCAGAGCAGGCCTGGCTGACCCCTGTGTTGACAGTGGTGACGGCAGTGGAGCCGTTTGGCAGCAGGTGGCCTTGTTTGTTTACAGCAAAAAGAGCTAAAAATGTGTCACTAGGAGAGGCCCCTGGACATGAAGAGTCTTTAGATTTCTCGAGCCAAAACACATAGCCAACGCTCCTGAGTTATAGAGGCAGGCATCTCACAGAGTTAACACCAGTTCCCGGCTACCCTTAGGATCTGTGACAAGATAAGCATTTCTTAGACTCGGGAGTTTTACACCAAGGTTTAGAGCAGGTTAGCGGGGGTGCTCGAGAGAGCCTCACTCGGAGAATGAGTGGCCAGAAGGAGACACAGGGGTCTGGCGGTCAACCCTCCACGTTTGGCTGACAGTCCAGCAAAGCCAGTAGCACCTCACATAAGTGCGCGATCAACCACACAGGGCTTGCAGACTTCCAGGACCTTCTGCCCCACCGGCAGATAGTCTACTAGGAAAGCAGGTCGTTGGCAGGTACCTTTCCCACGTGGTGCCTTTGGGTGTCCTCACCATGATCTCACTGCGGGGCGGGAGGGCAGGATCCGTGGGAGTTCGCCGCGGCGACAGGAAGCTCCAACCCTATGAAACAGGGCTCTGGGAAGCTGTGTCGTACCCAGAAATCGGAAGTTCTCAGGGAAGCTCTGTTTTATATCAGAGCTCTTTTTTTTTAATTTTTTTTTTTTAACGTTTATTTATTTTTGAGACAGAGAGAGACAGAGCATGAACGGGGGAGGGTCAGAGAGAGGGAGACACAGAATCCGAAACAGGCTCCAGGCTCCGAGCTGTCAGCACAAAGCCCGACGCGGGGCTCGAACTCACAGACCGCGAGATCATGACCTGAGCCGAAGTCGGCCACTTCACCGACTGAGCCACCCAGGCGCCCCTATACCAGAACTCTTAAGAGAGCCCATGTGAGGGGGAGAAGAGGAATGCAGAGGCCGGGTGTGAGAGGGGCCCTGGGTCAGGCTGACAGCACCAACCATACTCCTTCAGTCTGCTGCCTCCAGATGTGCGGGCTTGTCCGGGAAGGTCCTGGGGTTTCGGATTCTAGAACATGAGCACATATGAGCCGAGCCATCAACCCCAGCACCAGGAGTGCCCCAGGTATTGCAGACGAGGTTTCCAAACTCGAATGACTGGCCATCTCCCTCCCGCCAGAATCAAGTGCCACCCGCTCACGCCAGCAGGCCTGCGATGACACTAGAGGCCACTTTTTCATGTCTCAGCCTGCAGCCCGAGGTTGAGAATGTTCTTTTGTCACCATCAGAGGTCCTCTATGGACCACTAGAAGTGAGTTTTTCAATTTGTGTGTCTTAGCAGGGCTCCCCTGTGTGTGTATATATTTAGGCATGCATACACATATGTGCATACACATGTACATTTTGTTGCTGAAAACACTGGATGGAGCTGTAGCTGTGCTCAGGCTTAAGACACTAGCAAAAGCTGGGGCCCCTGGGTGGCTCAGTCAGTAGAGCTTCCGACTTTGGCTCAGGTCATGATCTCATGGTTCGTGAGTTTGAGCCCCTCATCTGGGCCCTGTGCTGACAGCTCAGAGCCTGGAGCCTGCTTGGGATTCTGTGTCTCCCCCTCTCTCTGCCCTTTCCCCACTTGCACTCTGTCTCTCAAAAATAAATAAACATTAAAAAACTTTTTTTTTTTTTAAAAAGGCGGTGGCAAAGGCCACCAGCCCACCACACTATTTGAAAAGCAGAGTGTTCAACACTTGAACTGATCACTCATCTGGTTGTGGGCAAGGCTAAGACTCTCTTCTCCCAGTCCTGGAAAAGATAACAGATTTGCACAGAGCACTGATCAGTCAGGGGCTGCACTCAGGCTCCCTGGCCTTGGGAACCCACACCCGGGAGCGTCACAGATCAAATGCAGCCAACCTCCCTCTCTTTCTTTCTCTCTCTCTCCTTCTCTCTCTCCCCCTACTTTTTCCCCTGCCCCACCTCCCAACAAAAAAACTACCAGAACTTACACTCAGTGTTAATAATAAAAAAGCAACTTTCTTCTATGACTTCTGCTGTGTGCAAAATAAAGTGCCAAGAACTTTGAGTACCTCCTGTTCATCGCTGCTCCCGGCAAAGTTCCTGCACTAAGGAGCATGGGTGCAGCCCTCCAGCAACCTGCCCATCGGGGGTCCTCCCCCAGCCTCCCATCCTACCTCCGGGAGAAACAGTCTGGAAAGAGATCCCAGCTATTTGTTTGGGGTATGTAAATCCCTGGAAGTAACCCTTGCGCGTTTCTAATCTACTATCTAGAGATGTAAAATCAATCTGCAGAAGATGAGGCTACCACATTTCTGGATGTCTTCCGGTCAGACCACGTGAGCGGCCTCTTTGTGTTATCACTCTGCGTTTTTTTGTTCACAAAACACCGTTAGGCAGACCAAAACAGAGAGAGGAAAAATTTGAACTCCTCACGGCCAAAATCAGCTCTGCCAAATTTCAGGCTCCAAACAAGCTGATTTATAAATACACATGCCACGTCGCCAAGTAAGGAGGAATGAGTTGGAGAAGGCAACAAAGGCTGGTGAGGGAAAGCACTAAGCTATGTAGCCGGTCAGAAGGTGGGAGCTATAGCCCCAGCCTTGTCCCTGAGAAGCTGTGTGATGTGGGCCAAGTCGCCCAACTTCTCTGGGTGGGAATATGCTCGTCTTCTTAGCAAACAGCCTCACCTCCTTCCACCTCCCACCCCACAACCCTCGCCCTTTCACACAGCACCTCAGACCCAAGCGACCCTTCCTTTTCCATTATCCTGATAAGGTTACCAACTTGTTCTACTCTGCCTGGGACCTTCTTGTTTCTAACACTGACAGTCCTATGTCTCAGGAAACCTCTCAAGGACTAGCACCAGTTGGTTAGTCTAGCCTTAGGGTCTATCCAGACTCCACAGGCTGAAAAGATAAGATTAATAATTTCAAGCACTGTAGGCAGGGGCGGGGCTGGCTGGCTCAGTTAGTAGAGCAGGCAACGCTTGACCTCAGGGTCCCGAGTTCAAGCCCCACACTGGGTGTGAAGTCTACTTTAAAAAAAAAAAAAAAGGTACAAAAATTTTCAAGGACTTTAGAGTCTCGGACGTACTCAAAGTGTGGTCTCTATAGGCAACCCCTAAGGATTAGCCGGAAATGCAGAAGTCAGGCCCACCCAACCCAGACTTCCTGAGTCAGAATCTGCGCCTGAGTAGCTCCCCAAGGTGACTCATGTGAAACCCAAGAAAGTTTAGGAAGCACTTCCAGGAAGCAATTTACCTACATGATACCAGCCCATTGGGGAGGCATTATTCCCCCGTTTCCTAGATGAGGAAACTGACGTTCAGACAGGGGGTTTATACTTGTTTATTTATTAATTTGACCCATACTCATTAAGCACCTACCGTGTGGCATGTGCTGGGTACCATTAAGTGACTTGCCCCAGGTCACATAGCTAGTTAAGTAGCCGGGACAATCTCCACACCCAGGACTTGGGGTTCCCATCAGAGGTTATTGCCTGTGTACCACAGGGCGGCACCAGAACCACACAGCCACGGTTCAGTTGTAGAAGCCGACTGCAGAGTAAACGGAGTCCTCCCAGGCCTGTAGGGAGCCTCAAAAAGATGCATAACAATGACTTCAGATACTCATTCTTGGCTCCTGGAACTGTGAGCTTATCAGGTATTTATCTCCACAGTCCCAAGAGCTTGAAAATGTCCTCATTGTTGCTGCCTCCACCCCGTCCCCCACTGGGAGACCCTCTCGCAAGATTTGGAAGCACTTTCCATAAGGCTTTACAGAACAAGGACCATGCCTCTGTGCTATTTTTCTTCTTGAATGGAGGATAATTGATTACTTCATTTGCCACAATGGGGCTGGAGAGAAGGGAGGGGGGAAGGGGGAGTCCTCACTTGAACTGCTAAAACCAAAGAGAAAGTCTCTGGGGGACGATTTTTCTGACGTTCATGAGGCATTTTTACATTTGGTCCCTCGAGATAGCTAAATCATGCCCACAGTTTTCCATAAAGTTAAAAGCACTGAAAAAGAAATATCTGAATATAGGCCAATAACATTTCATCATTCATTCCCCGTCGTACAATCCAACCTTCCCTTCCAGCTTCAGTCTTTCCTTTTCAATTCAGAAATTGACTGTCACCACCATGGGATCCGATGGAGGGTCCAAAAGGTATAATCTAAGGCTCACCAGGTCCAGCTGAGGAAAGTCTGAAAATCCTCAAGAAATAACAAATCCCATCTCTCTTCCAAGGACCCACAGGTCTCAAGAAACTCAGATGTGGTAAATCAAGTGCCTAATGGTGAGCCTTTTGCCCGGACTCTCTCTCCCAAGGAACAGTAACTAATTCAAAGAGCCTCTCCTCAAGGCCAAGAGGGCAGCCGGTCCCAGGGCCCACCCTGTCCCCTCTCTAGAGGGTCCATACTCCTCTCTGTTCCTTGGGACTCTTCTCCCCCAAGACCTCTATGGACTGAGCAAAATTTTCCCAGCTGCCTCTGCTCTTTCTTCTGCCTCCAAAGACAAGCACTCAGCCCTCTTCCTTGCAAGGGAGGAACCAAAACAAACAAAATCCGGGCATTGGCAAAACTTACTTACAAAAGCCCTGATCCCCTTTACTTTTGTCCTCTGAGATGACGATGGGGGCGGGTGGCAGACAGCTCACATTTGCTAAGCGCTGACTATATTCCAGGCAATGTGGTAGGAGATTTATTTGTATTATCACCTAGGAGGCAGGTGTTATTGTTAGCTCTACCTTACAAGGAGGCCACTGAGGTGCAAAGCACAGGAGGAAATTTGCTCCAGATCACCAGCTAAGTCACTCAGGCAAAGTAACTAAACCTTGGCAAAGGTAACTAGAAGTCAGTTGGCCTATTGTTCTATGTCTCTGCTTTGGTTCCTGGGGTCAGGCCTGCCCTCCGTCAAAGGCCCTGTGAACTCTGTCCTCCATGGAAGCCAGGGAATGGAATTAGATCGAAAGAGGCAATATTGCCTCAGGTTTTAAATCTCTGAGGCCGCCCAGATGGGGCGCCCAGTTCGGCAGGTGTTAAGCTCTCTAGAAATGAACCCCCTTGTGGTGCTCCTCCTATCCTTTGGGTCACACATCTTTTTTTTTTTTTTAATTTTTTTTTCAACGTTTTTTATTTATTTTTGGGCCAGAGAGAGACAGAGCATGAATGGGGGAGGGGCAGAGAGAGAGGGAGACACAGAATCGGAAACAGGCTCCAGGCTCTGAGCCATCAGCCCAGAGCCTGACGCGGGGCTCGGACCCACGGACCGCGAGATCGTGACCTGGCTGAAGTCGGACGCTTAACCGACTCCGCCACCCAGGCGCCCCGGGTCACACATCTTAAAGACTGTTACCTGATGTTTTCTTGTCCATAAGAGCCCAGATTACAAGAATGGCTTTGTCCAGTTCCCCAACCCCTTAGTTTTACAGAGGGAAAGCAGAGGCCCGTGAAGGCCAAGAATGACTCTCCCACAGCCACAGAGAAAGCAGGAGGGCCCAGGCTTGCTGGTTCTCAGAGCTAGCATGTGCGGTGGGTAAAGCACAGGGGCTCTGGTGCCCCTGGGCCTGGGTTGAATGCTGGCGATGCCACATGCCCCCTCTGTCACCTTACACAATCGCTCCATATCCCTGCTCACTTATAGCATCAGCAAAACGGAAGCGATGAAAATAGTAGCACCTGCCTCATCAGGCTGTGTAAGGATTAAATATTCCAGCATTTGCAGAGCACTCAGAAAGTGCTCTCCAGGTCTCCATTTCTCCTCCTCCTCCTCCTTCTTTTTAACGTTTATTTATTTTTGAGAGACAGAGACAGAGCACAAGCAGGGGAGGGGGCAGAGAGAGAGGGAGACACAGAATCCTAAGCAGGCTCCAGGCTCTGAGCTGTCAGCACAGAGCCCGAGGCGGGGCTTGAACCCATGAACCGTGAGACCATGACCCGAGCCGAAGCTGTACGCTCAACCGACTGAGCCACCCAAGGGCCCCTCTTTGCCTCTTTTTCACTTGTTAATTACTAACTGCAGCATGATGTATTCTCACTGGGGGCGAATGGATTTTCTGGCACCTTCTACCGCCTTTATGTTTGGGTGTCGTTTCCACCAGAAGATGGTGCTCTGCTGGGCGACCTGTTCAGCAGGCAGCATCTCTCTCTCAGAAAGCCTCCCACTTACCCCAGGGTGGGGACAGACGTCGAGAGACATCCTTGCAAAGGGGTGGCTCTTGTGACTCTAAAGGAAACAGGCACTGAAATGTCTCCTCACTCTTCACTCTTAGCTTTCTATATTTATCTTCAAAACACTAAGTTATTTTCGTGTTCTTTAGAGGGAAAAAAAAGAGGAATATGAGAAAGGGATATTGCAGAATTTCCGCAGAAATCAACCCCTGAAAACTGCCCTCAGCGATTAATTTTGAAGGAGGGTCTCAGTACCCAAGGCTGACTGTTTTGTAAGTAGTCTAGATGAGGCATGGGTTTTCTTTTCTAGTTCCTTTTAAACCTAAATTAAAAACAGATTGAACTAAACAAAACTGGATGCATCACAATCCCAGATATCAAGATCTACTACAAAGCTGTAGTAATGAAAACAGTATGGTACTGGCACAAAAATAGAGACACAGATCAATGGAACAGAACAGAGAAGTCCAGAAATAAACCCACGATGATATGGTCAATTCATCTTTGACAAAGGAGGCAGGAATATGTAATGGGGAAAAGACAGTTTTTTCAACAAATGGTGCTGGGAAAACTGGACAGCCGCGTGCAAAAGACTGGACCAGATTCTTACACCATACACAAAAATAAACTCAAAATGGATTAAAGACCTAAATGTGAGGCTTGAAACCCTAAAAATCCTTCAAGAGGGCATAGGCAGTAATACCTCTGACATTGGCCATAGCAACATTTTTCTAGATGGCTCCTAAGGCAAGAGAAACAAAAGCAAAAATAAACTGTTGGGACAACACCAAAATAAAAATCTTCTGCATAGCAAAGGAAACAACAAAACAAAAGACAACCTACTTAATGAGAGAAGATATTTACAAATGACATATCCGATAAAGGGGTTACTCTCCAAAATATAAACAGAACTTATACAACTCATCACCAAAAAAACAAATAATCCAATTTCCAAATGGGCAGATGGGGCGCCTGGGTGGCTCAGTCAGTTAAGCATCCAACTCGACTCTTGGTTTCAGCTCAGGTCCATGATCTCACAGTTGGTGAATTTAAGCCCCGCTTAGGGCTCTGTGCTGACAGCTCAGAGCCTGCTTGGGATTCTCTCTCTCTCTCTCTCTCTCTCTCTCTCTCTCTCTCTCTTCTCTCTCTGCCCCTCCCCTGTTTGTGCTCGCTCTCTCTCTCTCTCAAAAAATAAATAAATAAACTTTTTAAAAAATGGGCAGAAGACATAAAGAGACATTACTCCAAAGAAGATATACAGAGAGCAAACAGACACATGAAAAAATGCTCAACATCACTGTCATCATCAGAGAAATGCAAATCAAAATCACAATGAAGTATCCACTTCACACCCGTCAGAATGGCTAAAATCAAAAACAAGAAACAACAGTGTTGGTGAGGATGTAGAGGAAAAGGAACCCTCATGCACTGTTGGTGGGAGTGCAAATTGGTGCAGTCAGTATGGAAAAGAGTATGGAGGTTCCCCCCAAAATTAAAAATAGAGCTACCCTACGACCCAGCAATTGCACTACTGGCTATTTGCCTAAAGAGTATGAAAACACTAATCTGAAAAGATATATGTACCCCTATGTTTATTGCAGCATTATTTACAATAGCCCAAATATGGAAGCAGTCTAAGTATCCATCTATATATGAATGGATAAAGAAGATAGGATACACACACACACACACACACACACACACACACACACAGTAGAATATTACTCAGCCATAAAAGAATGAAATCTGGGAGGGGCGCCTGGGTGGCTCAGTTGGTTAAGCGTCTGACTCTTGATTTTGGCTCAGGTCATGATCTCATGGTCTGGGCATGGAGCCTGCTTAAGATTCTCTCTCTCCCTCTTCCTGTTTTTCCCCTGCTTGTGCACACATGCACACCGCACACTCTTTCAAAAAAAAAAAAGATGAATGCAATCTTGCCATTTGCAATGACATGGATGGATCTAGAGGGTCTAATGCTAAGTGAAATAAGTCAGAGAAAGACAAATACCGTGATTTCACTCACATGTGGAATTTGAGAAACGAAATAAATGACTAGAGAAAAAAAGAGACAAACCAAAAAACAGACTCTTAACTATAGAGAACAAACTGATGGTTATTGGAAGGGAAATGGGTGAAATGAGTGATGGGGATTAGAGTGTGATGAGAAGCCATAAGGAAGCTGAGGGCCAAGCACAAGCTAGCACAGCGCCCCGCCACTCCCCCCACCAGGTGGGGTAAGTGTGACATTCCTCAGGCACTCCAGGCTGCCCAAGAACAAAGGAAAGGACAGGAAACAAAGGTTAAAGTGATAGAGTCTCCATCAGTTTACAAATATCTCATCAATGGCCTAATCTCCAGGAACTCCCTACTATCTTAATAATGCTTCCCTAGAGGGAAAAACAACTTTAGCTTGGCAATACCTATGTCTCCAGTAATCTGTAAACCCTCTTTAGCATATGGAAATCCTTTTTAAAAACTTCCTCTTGACTTTACCTTCCCCAACTCTACAGTAGATAAGCAGTCACTCTGCAGAGCCCCAGTGCAGCCCTTCCTGCCCACGGTCCTGTCTCTGTGCTTTAATAAAATCACCTTGTTACACCAAAGACGACTTCAAGAATTGTTTCTTAGCTGTCAGCTCAGAACCCCCACCAATACCCCCAAAACCCCATCAGAGTATACTTATCATGAGGAGTGCTGAGTAATGTATAGAATTGTGGAATCACTATATTGTATGCCTGAGACCAATAGAATACTGTTAACTATATTGGAATGGAAAAAAAAACCAGATTAAACTAATAAAGCACCTATAGGGTGCCTGGGTGGCTCAGCTGGTTAAGCGTCTGACTTTGGCTCAGGTCACGATCTCAAGGTTTGCGAGTTTGAGCCCTGCGTTGGGCTCTGTTCTGACAGTTCAGAACAGAACCTCCCCTGCTCGCTCTCTCTCTCTCTTTCTCTCTCTCTCAAAAATAAACATTAAAAAAAGAAAGAAAGGTGAAAAGCCTTCATTTTCTTTCAAAGGCACATAAGGCCAAGACAAGTCCAGATGTGGCTCTCTTATAGGGTATGTGTTCAGGTGGGCTGCAGGCTCACAGACCCCAGGGAGAGCAGGAGGAGGGGACCTCTAATCCCTAGGCCCACAAGATAACCAGAAAACCCAAATTTAGAACCCTCAATTCTCCCTTTGGAGGCTTCCCCTCCTTCAGGAGAGGAGGTCGCTGTCCCAGCAGCTTCCAGAAACAGCACAGGCTGGGTCTGCTGGTTTCTGGTTATTTGGCAAAAAAGCATAAATTAACTCTCAGTCCTCAGCACCCAAATAGATGACTCATAGTCAGCCCTGCTGCATAAAGAAAGGACACAAAATGAAGAAATGCAGAGCAAGCTGCCAGAGGCGCCGGGTGCCTTTCTGGAGCATTTCTGGAACGAATTGCTTCCTGGCCTGGTATTCGCAATTCAGATTCTCAGTTTCTGGGGAAAATCACTTACTGCTATATAAACACCCTGGGAGAGTGGGTGGTGTGGGATCATGGCCCAGGGCGGGTTAGAATCAAGCACCCAAAGGCTACAAAGGAATTTCTCTTTTCCTTTGTTAGTGAAGATTTACCAAAAAGGCCCTTTGAGGAAGTAACTGCCTTTGAGATCTCAGAGACGCAGAACAGACCCCACAGGGTCTCCTCCAGGCTTTCTCTCTGTTCCTTGACTTGGATCTGATGGTTAAAGAAATAATTCACCGCTGTGGCGGTTTCTGTTACTTCCGTCTGAGTTCCTTCCTTTCAGGCAACTGTACAGATTTGACAACTAGCAATTATAGGAGCCTAAATGAGCTCGCGTCTCCCGCACCACCTGTATTTCCTACACTCCGGAAAACAAAGCGCCTCAGCAGTTTGGCATATACAGGGCTCCTCTCCCACCTCCACACTCACTCAGAATAAAAGGATCACTCCTAGGGGGCTTTACAGCTTTCAAAACACTTTCACACACTCAGGTCTCAAAGGCAGGGCAAGCAGAGCTCACACCATCCAGCCTTGGGGACACTCGACTGCCTGTCCCTTCTCCAGCCCCAGCCCCAGCCGAGCACGATGCTGAGTTCAGTATAAGCATAACTATACGTCTTAGCGATTAATCTTCTTAGTGGTCAAGAACATTTTCTCAATATCTCGGTTATGGTCTGAGCTCCCTAGTTCTTCCAGGTTGGCAGGGTAGAAACTAGATCTCATTGTAAGGATAAAGGAAACCAGGGGCGCCTGGGTGGCGCAGTCGGTTGAGCGTCCGACTTCAGCCAGGTCACGAGCTCGCGGTCCGGGAGTTCGAGCCCCACGTCAGGCTCTGGGCTGATGGCTCGGAGCCTGGAACCTGTTTCCGATTCTGTGTCTCCCTCAATCTCTGCCCCACCCCCGTTCATGCTCTGTCTCTCTCTGTCCCAAAAATAAATAAAAAACGTTGAAAAATAAAATAAAATTAAAAAAAAAAAAGGATAAAGGAAACTGAAGCTCAGAGCATGAATGGTTTTCCCAGGCCCCACTGCCCCGGACCGGAACACTGCATGGGAACTTCACCTTAGCCCGCCACCAATAATATGGCAAGGAGGACAGCTAAGGTTATGGAGTGTCTTTTGTGGTCCTGCAGTGCTAAGCATTGCTAAGCATTTCGGTGGCATTTCAACAGAAGATAAGAAGGGAGGCCATGATCTTTACTCATGGTTGGATTCCCACTGATGTCAATGAAAACATGCCTCTTGGGCACCTGACCTTGGACCCTGCAAAGCAAGAGATGTGGGCATATAGAAAATAAGAGCTAGTCGCATAGTCACAGTTACGGTACTTAGGTAGAGTCTGTGAGAAAGATGAGGTCGCCTGAAACAGAGAACCATAGAACCGAATCCACATTTATGGCCTAAACTGGTAACTCTCAGACGGAGGTACGGTAGCTCCAAGGAAAACCAAGATGGAAGATCTCCAGCCGCTCCCTTCAGTAGAGTAGCCACTAGCTACACATGACTACTTAGCACTTAAAAGACATGAGCTGCTGGGGTGGTTCAGTCAGTTAAGTGCCGGACTTCAGGTCATGGTCTTACAGTTTGTGGGTTCAAGCCCCGCGTCAGGCTCTGTGCTGACAGCTCAGAGCCTGGAACCTGCTTTGGATTCTGTCTCCGTCTCTCTCTGCCCTTCCCCCACTTGTGTCCTGTCTCTCTCAGAAATAAGTAACCATTAAAAAAAACTTTTTTTTAAAAAAAATTTTTTTTTTTCAACATTTATTTATTTTTGGGACAGAGAGAGACAGAGCATGAATGGGGGAGGGGCAGAGAGAGAGGGAGACACAGAATTGGAAACAGGCTCCAGGCTCTGAGCCATCAGCCCAGAGCCCGACGCGGGGCTCGAACTCACGGACCGCGAGATCGTGACCTGGCTGAAGTTGGACGCTTAACCAACTGCGCCACCCAGGCGCCCCCAAAAAAACTTTTTAATTAATAAACAAAAAAAGAAACACAGCTGGTCCCAGTTGAGATGTGCCATAAGTGTAACATACACTCTGGATTTAAAAAAATTTAATACCAGAGAAAAGATTGTAAACATATGTCTTTAATAATTTTGATATTGGTTACCTATTGAAATTATGTTTTGGATATGTTGAGTTATATAAGTTATTAAAATTAATTTCACTCCCTTAATGTGCGATTAAAAAACTAAATAAAATTAAAATTTTGATTAAATCAAAATTTGATTAAAAAATAAAATAAGAGGGTAAATTAAAACTATGTGTACTGTGATGGAAAGAATCCATCTAAATTGTTTTTTTTTTTTAATGTTCATTAATTTATCTTGAGAGAGGGAGAAAGAGAGGAAAAGAGAAAAAGGGAGAGAGAAAATCCCAAGTAGGCTCTGTGCTGTGCAGGGCTTGAACTCATGAACCATGAGATCATGACCTGAGCCAAAATCAAGAGTTGAATGCTTAACTGACTGAACCACTCAGGTTTTTTAACCATTAAGTTGGTTTTTTAACCATGATCATCCTTTATCAGGAAAATAAACTATGCCCGTGTAATTTACTTTAAATAAAGACATTAAGTGACTTGCCCGTATCCATTCAACAAGTGCAGAGCCAGGACTGGAACCTGGATCTATGACAACTCCTAATTCCTGTTCTCGTCCCCATGAGAAACTACAGAGGTAAGAAGGCTTTGGAGGTGTTAAAATCAAGGAGAGAGAGAGAGAGAGACCGGCCTTGAAAGGTTCCCTGAGGAGACAGAACCAGTTTAGTCATGCAGGCAAAGCTTAATTTAGCTTATTTTGCAAGGCTAACCTGACCTGGATTATTTCTTGCTTGTGCCTCTGCAAACGATAAGCAAAACTTGAACTGTTTCCCAGCTTGCTAGGAGGGAACCACTGAAAATTGTCATGTTGTAACCAATCACTGTGAAGAATAAACAATCACTGCTTTCTCATTATCTAAGCTGCTTGACAGCAATATACTCCTGAGCCTCATTCCATGTTCTGGTCTGAGTGCTCCCGGTTTGCAAACTGCCTTTTTGGTGTGTGCACAATAAATTTCTCCTATTTACTGCTTCAGTGATTCATTGGCTTTGCTTTGGCTATTTGGAACCTTTGACAGAGGGCAGAGGAGCTGAACTCCCACCCATGTCAGGTCATCTCTCTGCAGCATTCCTGGAAGACAGACGGCTAGCATCTGCTTGAATACCTATGGTAATGGGGAGGTCATTACCTTTCCTGGCAGCATGCCCTATTGTTGGCCACCTGCTTGTTAGATTTTCCTCCACTAAATGAGGAGACATCAGTCCATCCTAAGTTCTGTCCTTGAGTTTCGTATACTCAGAGAGGAGGCAGCCAACTTGAGCTTAGGCCGAAAGGACAGGCTGGCTTGCACTGGCCTCTAAGGAGAGGTCTCAGATACAGGTCCAGCAGTTTCATCACTGCTTTGTGGGGAAGGGCGCCCTAATTTGCCCTACACCCCACTCGGGCCACCTCACTGCCCAGCACGTCCTACAGACTTGACCTAGGTAAATCTCACTTGCTTCATGTGCACAGACAGCCTCCCTGATTGGCTGTGGGGCCACAGCTGCAGCAAACATCTGAATTTCCATTCATGCTAAGGCTTCCCACCACTGAAAGGATAATTATCTGCCCGCTGTGCTGACAGGTTCCCATCTGGTGAGGGCTGAGTGCTGTGTCTTTAGAAAAGGCAAGCTTCTGGCCTGGCTTTGACAGGTTCCCTCAGCTACTCTAAGGGGAAAAAAGACATTGCTGGGGGTAGGGACTGGGACTCAGGGTTGGGAGAGGCATAGAGAGGAGAAGAGGAAGGATCTGGGATGCTAATGAATTCCTTGTGATCTCACTCTCCTTCCAGCACACCCTCCTCTGCAAAACTCAACAGGGCTGCTTTGCCAGCTGGAGCTTGCAGTGTGCCCAGGTAGATGGAACCCCGAGTCCCAGTGCAGCCTGTGAATTGTTGGCTGCTTGCTAACAGATGAAAGTTGAGGACATGGGGTGCCTGGGTGGCTCAGTCGGTTGAGCATCTGACTCTTGATTTTGGCTCAGGTCATGATCCTAGGGTCCTGGGATCGAGCCCCGTGTTGGACTCTGAGCTAAGTGTAGACCCTGCTTAAGATTCTTTGCCCCGGGGTGCCTTGGGCGGCTCAGTCGGTTGAGCGTCCGACTTCGGCTTGGGTCATGATCCTGCAGTTCGTGAGTTCAAGCCCTGCATCGGGCTCTGTGCTGACAGCTCAGAGCCTGGAGTCTGCGTCAGATTCTGTGTCTCCCTCTCTCTGCCCCTCCCCTGCTCATGTTCTGTCTCTCTCTGTCTCTGTCCCTCTCCCCAACATTAAAAAAAAAAAAAAAAGATTCTTTGCCCCTCTCCCTCTCTCTTTCCAATTAAATAAATAAATAAAGTCGAGGACAGAATACAAGAGGAGGGATCTGCAAAAGGGATTCCCCCCACCCACCCAGCTCCCGTGACATCATACTCCAGGGGTCTGCTTTCCTGGTCTGTCCCCCTCACAGTGACAACAGAGCTGTGAACCCAGAACACTCACAGCCATGAGAATTGGCATCGCTAAACCTTACCACTGCCTCTTTCCTCCTTTCCCTGCCACTTTCTTTTAAAAAAATTTTTTTAATGTTTATTTATTTTTGAGACAGAGAGAGACAGAGCATGAATGGGGGAGGGTCAGAACGAGAGGGAGACACAGAATCTGAAGCAGGCTCCAGGCTCTGAGTCGTCAGCACAGAGCCCGACGCGGGGCTCGAACTCACGGACCGCAAGATCGTGACCTGAGCCGAAGTCGGACGCTTAACCGACTGAGCCACCCAGGCGCCCCTCCCTGCCACTTTCAAAATAAAAAGAAAATAATAATAAAAGAAATGCTCTTTACGGGTTTTAGTAAAGGGTCTGAAGCCTATAATTTGATCCCCAGTTGCAATTCATCTAGAGAAGCTGTGGGAGGCCCCGTGTGGTCAAGACCTCAGGTCAACCATCTGCCAGCAGCCACGGTTTGCGGTCCTAACCACGACCGTTTCTAAGAGTTGGTGTAACTAGCATAGTTAGGCTCACGTAAACCCCTAGTAGCATTATTGATTCCAGCCATGTGCTTTGCCCTAAGTCTCCATCTACATAGTTGCCACAAATGTGTGAGCCAGGAATTATTCTTATTAACATTTTGGAAATGTGGAAACCGGACTCGGAAGAATTAAACGACAAGATCACCCAGACAAAAAGTAGCAGAGAAGGGATTTGAAGCCAGTTCTGCCGTGCTCTAAAATCTGTGCTTTAAAAAACAAAATAAGGGGCACCAGGGTGGCTCAGTCAATTAAGCGTCTCTCAGTTTTGGCTCAGGTCATGATCTCACGGTTCGTGAGTTTGAGCCCTGTGTTGAGCCCTGTGCTGACAGTGCGGAGCCTGCTTGAGATTCTCTCTCTCCCTCCTCTGCCCCTCCCCTGCTCATGCACACATACTCTCTTTCTCTCTCTCTCTCTCTCTCAAAAATAAACAAACTTAAAAAAAAATAAAGAGGTCTTTATAAAAAGTTTTTTAAATTTTATTATGGGAAATTTCTAACATACAGAAAAGCACCACAAATAGCCATATACCCAACACCAAGTCGTAACAATCACCAACACAGAGCCTTTGTTGCCATTCTAGGCTTGCCCCTTCTCTTTTTTTAGGTTACTTCGAAGTAAACATGAGACATCATGCCATTTTATCCATTAACAATTCAGTTTGTATCTCTAAAAGAGAAAGATCCTCTAAATCTGTGCTCTTGACTCCCTCAAAATCATGACCTGGGTGAGAGATTACCAGAATGTCCAGAAAAAGTGTAAGATTTACATCACCCCCAGGGGGGACTGAAGCATTCCCTGGCCGCCTGTGGCATTTCAGCATAATGTGGGGAGGCTGCAGTCATGATCTGCTAAGTCCAAAGATGCCCCTCTGGCAGCCCAACGCCACGAAGACCCGCCCACCTGGCCATATGGACAAACCTTCCTGCCTGTTACCCCCAGTAGCATCTCTCTAAAGAAAAAACGTAGGGTGGCTCAGCCGGTTGAGCGTCCCACTTCAGCTCAGGTTGTGATCTCATGGCTTGTGGGTTCAAGCCCCACGTGGGGCTCTGTGCTGACAGCTCAGAGCCTGGAGCCTGCTTCGGATTCTGTGTCTCCCCCTTTCCCTGCCCCTCCCTTGCTCATGCTCTGTCTCTCTCTGTCAAAAATAAACATTAAAAAAAATAAATAAAAAAGAAAAGAAAAGGTAAAAAAATAAAAATAAAGAAAATAAAGAAAATGTTACCGAACCAGTTTCTTCCAGCTGTGCTATCTCAGGACACATTACTGAGTTGGCTGTCCAGTGCTCATGGAGTAACATTAACATTTATTCAACACATCCATACGTCAGACGCTGACCTAGGAATTTTTATGTGGCGGGAACCCAATGCTTGATTTTTTTTTTTTAATTTTTTTTTCAACGTTTATTTATTTTTGGGACAGAGAGAGACAGAGCATGAACGGGGGAGGGGCAGAGAGAGAGGGAGACACAGAATCGGAAACAGGCTCCAGGCTCTGAGCCATCAGCCCAGAGCCTGACGCGGGGCTCGAACTCACGGACCGCGAGATCGTGACCTGGCTGAAGTCGGACGCTTAACCGACTGCGCCACCCAGGCACCCCTTGATTTTTTTTTAAACATTTAGATTTGATTTTTGTGCTTCGCATTTCCGTTTGGTTTGGGGTTTCATCATAATGTTTCAACTGAAATACTATGGAAGGGACCCTTCAAGGGTTGGATCCATCAATCAAGCAGTATTTCTTGAGAACACGTGTGTGTGAGTCACCCTGGAAGCACCAAGAATAGAATACAGCTCCTGCTTTATACTGCAGTGGAAGAAGTTTCTCTGTATTGAAATCCGCAAATACTTTGCGAGTCCCCGTCTCTCATGCCACAGGGCTCGCGGTCCCCATCCTAGGGAGCTTACGAGTCTAGCAGGGGGGATAAGACAAAGTACACAAATGAGCAGAACTCCAAGGCAGAACATCCCAACTGTCGCGGTTGCAACTGGGTGTCTGGTCTGAAAAACAACGCGTCATGGGAGTTGAAAGGTGAGAGCAGTAAAGCGTGAGCTGGAGAACTCAGGAAAGCGTGGGTGGCACCTGAGATGTAGAATGTCCCCCAGGACTCTGTGACATGCTCTACACCCCCGTGTAAAACAGACTCAAGAGACCACCCGCTGGGTCTACTCTCAGGGTCGCCTCACCATGACAGTGGTGCTGGTGCTCACCGAGTGTACCTAGCTCTGGTCCCATCTGCGTTCTTCCTCCATGAGCCCGAGGTGCCCCCTAACAGCTCTGGGCTGTCTACACTTACTATGGAAGCCTGGCTGCTGCTGGTGATGGCTCTTGAGGGGTTGCTTGCTGACCCCAGACAGTTGGGTGATGCTGCAGCTCTCTGTCTCTCCAGCGGCGGGTTTGCTCACCGAATCAGTGGTTTCCTGCACACTGGAGGGATGATGAAATGGTCTGAAGCACCAACGGAGGAAAGAGTTATACCTCCCGGAAATAGGGCTGAAAATAGACCCGTGGTTGGGATTTTTACAGGCAGGGGTGACGGGGGGATGGAACTATTAGCAGAAGGCACAGATGCATGGGGCACCTGGGTGGCTCAGTCTGTTAAATGTCCGACTTGATTTCGGCTCAGGTCATGATCTCACTTGAACCCCACATCTGTACTCACATCGCAGAGCCTGCTTAGGATTCTCTTTCTCCCTCTCTGTCTCTACACGACCCCCCCCCCACCGCCCACATCAAAATAAATAAACATTTACAAAAAAAAAAAAAAAAAAGGCACAGAAGCCGGAACAGAGCATGTTCAGGGAACCCCATCTAGAGGGTGGGCCATGGGGGAAGACAGAGAGGGAAAACCATGGAGGTGCACCTGAACAAGCAGGCTGGGCACTTGATGAAAACCCATTAAAACATGCTAAGGACATGGGGCGCCTGGGTGGCTCAGGTGGTTGAGCATCCGACTTCTGCTCAGGTCATGATCTTGTGGTTCGTGAGTTTGAGCCCGGTCCTGCACTGCATTAATTCGTTGTTTCCCCAGAGCTTGGCACATAGTAGGTGCTCATTAAATATTTATTGAAAGAAAGAAATAGAAAGGTGGGAGGAAGGAAGGAAAAAAAAAAAAAAGCCAAACCTGTGGTATGCTATGAAGATGGTTTGGGGAGAGGCACCAGAGACCTTTCTGCAGTGACGGAGGAGTTAGAAATGGTCAGGTGGGCGATCCACAGTACTTCAGTAAGAGCATCTCGGGCATGGCCAGTGGGGGAGGAAAGCAAAAACAAGGATCCTAGGATGACTGGGAAAAAATGATGGGGTCGTTAATAGAAAGAAGACAACCAGGAGGAGAAGCATGTAGGTGGGGGAAGGCAGTCAAAGGATGATTTTCATTTTGGACACTTTGAGTTCCAGGTCGTGCCCAAAGTCAGCTAGCCAAGAGGCAACGCAGCGGGAGCTCCGGAGCCCGGGGGCATCCGCAGAGAGGTTCCAGCGGCAATCTTGGGAGCGGGTGAGGTCACGGGGGAGACCCAAGCCTTGAGCCTCGGAGGCGGAGCCTTGAGGAATGCCCACACCAAGGGAAGAGAATAAGCAGGAGCTGGAGAGACAAAAGGGAAACCAGGAAAGTGCAGCACGGCATCGCGGAGGGGGCTGGTTTCGAGGGGGAGGTGATCAGCAGGACCAGATGCTTCAGAGGTCCAGTGGGACGAGGTCTAAAAAAGCCCGCAGGATTTGGCAACAGGAGGTCACAAGAGCCCACAGAGGGCGCAGTGACTGTGACGCTGCTGAGAGATCCAGATGGTGTCTGGTAGGGAAGGAGTGGGCAGTGAAAGCCCGGAGGCGGCCAGCTAAAGCGCTCTTTGAAGGGCCCTGGCAGCCACGGGGAGAAGAAAGGAAGGACCAGGGCGGTGTGGTGGGAGGTAGGGTTGGAGGAAGATGGGATTTCTGGAATGGGTGAGATGATACCAGATTTGCAGGCAGACGAGAAAGAAGCAGAGAGGTGGAAAGGAAGGGGACAGAGGCCATTTGGGGGAGCAGAGCAAATCCCCGAGAAGGAAGGGAAAACCGAGACAGCATGTATTTTGAAAAAGCCTACCAATCAGAGCAGCACATTGTGATAACAGTAAGTCCTTGTATCTGAAAAGCAACGATGGGGCCCCTGGGTGTCTCAGTCGGTTGAGCATCTGACTTCGGCTCAGGTCATGATCTCACATTCACGGGCGTCGGGCTCTGTGCTGACCGCTCAGAGCCTGGAGGCTGCTTCTGATTCTGTGTGTGCGTGTCTCTCTCTTGCCCCTCCCCTGCTTGTGCTCTGTCTCTCTCTGTCTCTCGAAAAATAAAATAAAAAACGTTGAGTAGCAGTGAAATGCAATCTACAGAGCACTTTAATGTGCTTTATCTCATTTGATCCTTGTGAGGGGTCGTATTATTATCTCTACTAAAACATAAGGAGGTTAAGTGATTCACTCAAGATCACACACCTAATAAACAGAACTCAGGATCAAAAAGTCCCTCATGAGACGCTTATTGACCAAATGCCTGCTGTGCCAGCACTGTGTTAGGTGCCAAAGGTCCCAAAGAGAACAGAAATGGCTCCCGCGCTCAAGGAGCTCACGACCCCGGAGACTGACCTCCACGCTACTGACCAATATGCTCCAAGACACAATTGCGCTCGGACCGAGGAAGGGAGAGGGCTAGGATCCAAGGGAGGCTTTCCAGAATTGGTGATATTGAGCTGAATCTGGAAGGATAAACAAGAATGAGCTGGCGACAAGCAGGCTGACAAGGGGAAAGGCATTTCCAGCAAAGGAGAGTGGTGCAAGAGCCTGGAGCCTTTGGAAGCTAAGAGCAGTTCACTCTGCTGGAACAGAGGGTAGGTGTGGCAAGGTCCAGGAGAGGCATGTGCCAAGTCCGGGGTGGGGGGGCGTGGCATGCGTCCCTGAGGACCTCTAATCAGGTCCTTAAGGTGAAGGCACCAGCAAAGGGTTTTAAGCGAGGGAAAGATATCAGATTTGCGTTCTGGAAACATCACTCTGGAGGATCCCTGGAGGAAGCATGGAGGATGGGTGAGAGCAAGATATTATGGGAAGCGGGGAGACCAGTTAAGATGCAAATTCAGTGGCCTAGGCAAGAAAGGATGAAGCCAGCCCTGATGGGACAGTGGCATTTGTAATGGAATAGAGAACAAATATTTACATGTAGGAAAAAACTGGCCAGCCTTAGAGGAAAAAGAAGAGGAGGAAATAAGGAAATGGAAGGGTCTAGGACGACTCCCAGCTTCTGGCTGGAAGCAGGAAGAGAAGCAGCTATTGGTAGAGAAATGAGTTCAGAACACATTGGGTTGAGAAGCCCATGGACATCCAGGTGGAGGTGCTCAGTGGGTAGTTAGATATGGGATCTGGGGCTCCTGGGGAGACTGACCTGAAGATATATCTTTGCGAGTCACAACATAAGGCAGTGGATGGAGCCTCAGATGGGGGTGAGTATTTGGCTGGGGAAGAGAAAAGAGTCTCTCGCACAGCCTTACGGAGCATTGGCATTTAAGGAGTAGGTGGATGAGAAGGGGCTCTTGAGAAGGAGGTCAGGAGGAGAGGCCAGAGAGGTAGGAGAGAAAAAAAAGGAGAACGGGATGTTCCAGAAGACACTGAGATGTAGTGGGTCCCCGGGGAGACGCTACTGAGAACAAGAGTACCTTCCTCCTTCCCCTTCAGGAGGAGAGGACTTCCCCCAGGCTGGTCAGAGAAGGTTTTAGAAAATAGAAGGAAAGTGAGAAAAAGAAAAGAGCTTCCCAGCTGAGAACAGGAAGGAGAGAAGGTTAAGTGCATCTCGTCTCGTCTTGGCCGTGTTTTCTTGACTCTGGCTGCAATAATCAGTGCATTCATAGAAAATAACGCGTGTTACTTAATGAAATGAGGAAAATCAGATGTTCAAAATGTTTCAATGACATGCTTCAAAACCAGACACGCTAAAAATGGAGACCATCCAATGTGATCATGCTGTCCTTAAAAATATTCCTTTGATAAACATCAAACTGTTCTGTTTACCAGAAATGTTAACAAGGAAAATAAACAATAGGGCTATTTAGGAGTATTTCAAAATTGAAGTTTAAACCATAAAAGAAAACAAGAGGCAAACAAACAAACAAAAAAATCCAAAACTGCATGAACATTGCAGACTTCAGCTGCCCTTGAAATCTTTTTCTCGGCCTAACATTACATAATTCTTCATTGGCCCAAGCTATCAGGTTCACATGCTAAAAATTTGGTCAGTATGTGTCATACTTAAAAGACAAGGTACTGAGACAGAAGAATGGGATAAAGAGAAGGGAAAAGGTTTGACACATAAAAGCCTGAGGATTTTCTAGAGGAACTTTAAGAATATTAATGAGGGGCGCCTGGGAGGCTCAGTCGGTTAAGCGGCCGACTTCGGCTCAGGTCATGATCTCAGGGTCCCTGACTTTGAGCCCCGCGTCAGGCTCTGTGCTGACAGCTCAGAGCCTGGAGCCTGTTTCCGATTCTGTGTCTCCCTCTCTCTGACCCTCCCCCATTCATGCTCTGTCTCTCCCTGTCTCAAAAAATAAATAAAACATTAAAAAAAAAAAGAATATTAATGAAAAATAAGTGATGCAGTCTTCAATTTCACATGACATAATGAACCCAGGCACCCTGACTGTCCTGCTGTAAACAATTTAAAGTTCTAGGGGTGCCTGGGTGGCTTAGTCGGTTAAGCGGCCGACTTCCGCTCAAGTCATGGTCTCCCGGTCCCTGAGTTCGAGCCTCGATCAGGCTCTGTGCTGACAGGTCGGAGCCTGGAGCCTGCTTCAGATTCTGTGTCTCCGTCTCTCTCTGCCCCTCCCCCACTTGCACACTCTCTCTCAAAAATAAATAAACACTAAAAAAATTTTTTTAAGTTCTAGATAAAATACTAAAAGTATCTTGTTCTAATACATGAATACAAATAAGACATATTCAGCCCAAACCACGGGATGATAGGAGCCCAGAGGGATCATGGGAGCAATTGCCAAACCAGTTAACTCTCAGTTTTCAACACCTTAAGGAGCTCCAGGGTCAGAAGACAGAGCCTCAGGTCTGCCTGAAGTGGAGATTCAGATTGGATGCCCTCTCCTACAGGTGAGGCCATACGGACTATATCTTCACTGTTAGACTAAGCTAGATAAACAGATGGTCCCCAACTTGCTATGGTTTGACTTACAACTTTTCGACTTTATGATGGTGCAAAAGTGATACATGTACAATAAAAACCATACTTCGAATTTTGAATTTTGGTCTTTTCCCCGGCCAGCAATATGCTGTCAGATACTTTCCCATGATGCTGGACAGGGTAATCATGCAGGTAAACAATCGATACACTTACAGGCATTCTGCACCCAGAAAACCATTCTGTTTCACACTTTCAGTACAGTTTTCAGTAAATTACATGAGCTATTCAACACTTTATCATAAAACATAGACCTTGTGTTTTGCCCAATTGCAGGCTAATGTAAGTGTTCCGAGTACATTTAAGGTAGGCTAGGCTAAGCTATGATGTTCCATAGGTTAGATGTATTAAATGCATGTTTGCCTTAAGATATTTCCAATTTAGGGGCGCCTGGGTGGCTCAGTCGGTTAAGTGTCCGACTTCAGCTCAGGTCACGATCTCGCGGTCCGTGGGTTCGAGCCCCGCGTCGGGCTCTGGGCTGATGGCTCAGAGCCTGGAGCCTGCTTCCGATTCTGTGTCTCCCTCTCTCTCTGCCCCTCCCCTATTCATGCTCTGTCTCTCTCTGTCTCAAAAATAAATAAAACGTTAAAAAAATGTTTTTAAAAAAAAAGATATTTCCAATTTACCATGGCTTTATCGAAGGTAACCCCACTATAAATCAAGGAAGATCTGTAAATCTCATCTTTCCACCTGGAGGGTCTGCAACCAAAATGGGCTATCTTGGTTCTTGGTACCGCATGAAAGTGAAACGAATTCCCAAGAATGTATACCCAGAGCTGGCTTGCACACATCCACGTTAGTGGTTTGGTCTGAAAAGCCTTCACCAGAGAATTTAATGCAAAGTGGTCCTAAGTGCCTGTAGTGCTAGAAGAAACAAGTGCAAATCGTCTCTAGATGAACCCACCTTTATCTCAGAGTCCCCCCAAATTCCCACAAAATTAAAAAAAAATTTTTTTAACATGCATTCATTTTTGAGAGAGACAGAGACAGAGCATGAGTGGGGGAGGGGCAGAGAGAGAGGGAGACACAGAATCCGAAGCAGGCTCCAGGCTCTGAGATGTCAGCACACAGCCCGACGCGGGGTTCGAACCAGTGAGATCATGACCTGAGCTGAAGTCGGACACTTAACCAACTGAACCACCCAGGCGCCCCCTCCCACAGATAAAGTTTTAAGAAATGTAAGCTCATAGTCAAAAATCATAAAACCCAAGGAAACCAGGCACCATGAACAAGAGAAGCTGAAACACAGACAGCAGAACCAGATTTACAGACTTTAGATAAAGGAATTATCAGAGACATGACATAAAATAACTATTTTAGAGCTTTTAAGAAATAAAAAGGGCATTAATATGCTTTTTATGTATTACTAATATAATACGAGTAAATAATAAGACTACAAAAATGATCAAGCAGTTTGTAAAAAGTAAATAAGATACTGGAAATGAAAAGTGTAATAAATAAAATGTAAAACTCAGTGGACAGATTTAATAGCAGACAGACACAGTGAAGAAAGAATTCATGAGCTAGAAGACATCTAAGGAAATGATTCATCTGAGCACGGCAGGACAAACAATGGGAAACAAAAGCATACTCAGATTCAAGAATCCCAATGAATTCCTACTACAGATAAAAGGAAATTTGCATTCCAACATATCATAACAAAATTGCAGAACACCAAAGACAGAATCTAGATCATAAAAGCAGAAAGAAAGGTCAGATAACATCAAAGCTGCAGCAATTAGACTGGGAGCTGATTTCTCAAGAACAACAGCAAAAGTAAAAAGATAATGGAATTCACTGTGCTAAGAAGAAATTACAATCAACCTGGAATTCAATACCTACTGATATTTATAAAAAGCAAAGGTCAAGGGCACCTGGCTGGCTCACTAAGTAGAGTGTGGTACTTTTGATTTCAGAGTCATGAGTTCAAGCTCCACGTTGGGTATAGAGCCTACTTTATTTTTTTTTTGCAAGTTTTTATTTAAATTCCAGTTAGCCAAATACAACATAATATTAGTTTCAGGTGTAGAACTTAGTGATTCGAACCTACTTTAAAAAAAGAAGAAGTACAGGGGGCGCCTAGGTGGCTCAGTTGGTTAAGCATCCGACTTCGGCTCAGGTCATGATCTTGCAATTCGTGAGTTCAAGCCCCGCGTCGGGCTCCGTGCTGATGGCTCAGGGCCTGGAACCTGCTTCAGATTCTGTGTCTCTCTCTGCCCCTCCCCACTCATTCTCTGGCTCTCTCTCGAAAATGGAGAAACATTAAAAAACTAAAAAAATATATTAAAAAAAAGAACAAAGGTGAACAGAAGGAATGGCACACAAATAAAAACTAAATGCATTTGCTACCAAAGATCAACACCTAAGCAAATTTCAAAGTATGTATTTCAAGCAGAAGAAATCTCAGATGGAAGGAATGAGATGGAGGAGTGAAGAGAGATAAAAGTGGTAAAATAATGAATCAAACATAAACAACCTATTTTACTGGCCTACTACTGACTATATAAAACTATGATAATGTCCTATAGCATTGAAAAACTAACAAGAGGCTATCTGCTGTCACCTAGCCCCCAGGGATGCAGTATAGGTCCAGACATGGTTCTGTACTGTCTCACAGCCATGGATGTCAACAAGGGGCCAAGGTAACCAAGAACATGAGCAGGCCAAGACATAGCTGTAGCCTTAGGTTCCTCATCAAGCACACCACGTTTCTGTGGAACATACTCCAAGAGGTGTGCAATTGTGCTCTAAATGGTACATGAACTGCACACCATGGAACTGCTCAAGGTCTCCAAGGGCAAGCAGGCCCTCAAGTTCATCAAGAAAACAGTGGAGACCTGGGTGGCACCTGGGTGGGTCAGTTGGTTACATGTCTGACTTCGGTTCAGGTCATGATCTCACAGTTCGTGGGTTCGAGCCCCACTTTGGGCTCTGTGCTGACAGCTTAGAGCCTGGAGCCTGCTTTGGATTCTGTGTCTCCCTCTCTCTCTGCCCCTCTCCGGCTTGCACTCTGTCTCTGTCTGTCTGTCTGTCTGTCTGTCTCTCTCTCTCTCAAAAATAAATAAACATTTTTAAAATTAAAAGAAAAGAAAAGAAAACATTGGAGACACATATCTGCACCAAGAAGAAATAAGAGAACTGAGCGGCATCCTGGCCACCATGAGGAAAGCAGCTGCCAAGTGGCCCGAGCCCCCTCCGCCTTCTGTGCATAGGAAAAGCTCCGCCTTCTGTGCATAAGAAAAGCATAAGAAAAAAAATAAACTGGCAAGAAAGAACTAAAAACACACAACCCAGGGGCGCCTGGGTGGCTCAGTCGGTTAAGCGTCAGACTTTGGCTCATGATCTTGAGGTGTGTGGGTTTGACCCCTGTATCAGGCTCTGTGCTGACAGTTCAGAGCCTGGAGCCTGCTTCAGATTCTGTGTCTCCCTCTCTCTCTGCCCCTCCCCTGCTTACACTTGGTCTCTTTCTCAAAATTAAATAAAAACATTAAATAAATAAATAAATAACATAACACACAACCCAGTAATACATAAGTCAGAAGATGGGTGATTGGAATTGTAGTGTTTTAAGGTCCTTACAGTGTTTGGAAAAAGGCAAAAGAATAAGGATTTACTTTAGACTTTAATGAGTTAAATCTACAAAATAAATGTTTAGATCAACTACTGAAAGTCTAAGAATAGAATATTTAGCTTCCACAGTAATAGAGGAGGAAAATTGAAGTGATAAAAAGTTAGAAAAGGGAAAAATAAGCATAAAAAGGGAGAACTGGGTGGCTCGGTTGGTTGAGTTGATTTCAACTCAGGTCATGATCCCAGGGTCATGAAATCATCCCTTGCATTGGGCTCCATGCTGAGTATGGAGCCTGCTTAAGATTCTCTCTCTCTCTCTCTCTCTCTCTCTCTCTCTCTCTCTCTCTCTCCCCCTCTCTCTCACTCTCTCTCTCTCTCTCTCTCTCAAAAAAAAAAAAAAAAAGGGTGGGGGAGACCCAATACAGTTCACTCTTGAACAAAACGAGGCTTAGGGGCACTGACACCCACATAATAAAAAATCTACATATAATGTTTGATTCCCCCCAAAACTCAACTACTATTAGCCTACTGTTGACTGAAAGCCTTACCAATAACATAAACAGTCAATTAACACATATTTTGTATATTACATGTATTATATACTGTATTCTTATAATAAAGTAAACTAGAGAAAACAAAGGATTATCAAGAAAATAATAAGGAAGAGAAAATACATTTATAGGACTCTACTGAAAAAAAAAATGCCTATAAGTGGAATCACACAGTTCAAATCCATGTTCTTCAATGGTTAACTGAAGACAACAACAGTTTAAAAAAGAAAAATAAGGGCATGTGGTTGGCTCAGTCAGAAGAGCATGCAAGCCTTGTTGTTGGGGTTGTGAGTTCGAGCCCCACGTCGGGTGTAGAGACTAAATAAATAAATAAATAAATAAATAAATAAAACTTTTCAAAATGATAAAATAAGAAAAAATAAAAATAATACATCAGCAATTGCAATGTGTAATGCAATAAATGCTGTAGTTAAGAGATTGTCAGAGTAGAGGAAAAACCCAGCTCTATACAGTTTATTAAAAAACCCACCTAGAACGTAAAGATACAGAAAGACTGAAATCAAAAGAATGTAAAAGACACACTAGGCAAATGTTAAGTAAAAGAAAGCTGATATAACTCTGAATGTATCAGACCAAATGTACTTGAAAGCAAAAAGATATCTATTATTTGATAAGAGATCACTATATGTATAATGATAAAAAAAATTGCAAAAACTGACAGACTCAAAGTGGAGACTGAAAATCTATCATGATAATGGGAGACACTAATACCACCCTCCAGTGATCAATAAACTAAACAGGCAAAAAAAAAAATCGGTAAGGATTTATGAAATTTGAATAGCATAATTACCTAGATTAATTTAATGGACACACATAGAACAAAGCCAAAGTAACATTCTAAGTAACATCATACAAGGACAATATAGGGAAAGAATACTATTTACCAAGTTCACTCATGCATATAGATGCAAATATCATAAGTAAACTATTGACAAACTGAATTCAGCAACGTTTAAAAAGATAATAGATTATTACCAAGTTGGATTTTCCCCAAGAATGCCTAAGAGATTTATTATTAATAAATCAATTAACTATTCTTTTTTTTTAGGTGTGATGATATATTGTGTTTTTGGAGGAAAATGTCCTTATATTTAGGATCTGCATGCTGAAGTATTTTATGGGTGCTGTGTAATGATATCTGCAGGTTAACTTCAAATGGTTAAGAAAAAAAAAAATATATATATATATATATATATATATATGTGATGTATACATGTTGTCTATATAGAGAGCTATATAAGCTACATAGATAAAGCAAAAATAATAAAATGTTAACAATGCTTGTACCTAAGCCATAGGTACCTGTGTGTTCATTGTACTGTTCTTTCAACTTTTACGTACCCTGGAAATTTTTCATAATGAAAAATGATGAAAAAAATAAACCAGGTAATGAAATTTACCACATTAACTGAGTAAGGGAAAAGTCTTTGACAAAATTGAACAACCATTCATGATTTTAAAAAAGAAAACTGGGGCGCCTGGGTGGCGCAGTCGGTTAAGCGTCTGACTTCAGCCAGGTCACGATCTTGCGGTCCGTGAGTTCGAGCCCCGCATCAGGCTCTGGGCTGATGGCTCAGAGCCTGGAACCTGTTTCCGATTCTATGTCTCCCTCTCTCTGCCCCTCCCCCGTTCATGCTTTGTGTCTCTCTCTGTCCCAAAAATAAATAAACGTTGAAAAAAATTTTTTTAAAAAGAAAAACTATTAACAAACATAATGGTAGTATGTAAAAATTATTTTCTTAAGACTGAAAACAAGACAAAAATGACTGATTTTCTATATTGTACCAGAGACCACACACAGCAAGTATAAAAATTGGAATGAAAGAAACAAAATTGTTCTAGGTAATAGGGTTACTTACTTGAAAATCTCAAAGAATCTACAGACATATTACAAGAATTAATAAGAAAATTTAGCAAGCGTGTTAGATACATTTAGCAAGCAAGTATTAGATAAATGAAAATCAAGTGCATTTCTATAACCATCTACTAGCAGAAATTGTACTTTTAGAAGAGATATTATTTATAATAAAATAAATAATATGAAATTCCTAGGAATAAATCTAACAGAAGATGGGCCACACCTCTATGGAGGAATATTATAAAACTTTATTAAGAGATATTAAAGAATGCTAAAATAAATACAGGGCTATACTATGTTCAGAGACTGCAAGACTCTCATGAATAAAAATATCACCTCCTCAAATTGATCTATAAATCCAATGCAATCCCATTCAACAGATTAATTATTAAGTCTTTAAAACGGGGGGTGCCTAGGTGGCTCAGTCAGTTAAGCATCCCACTCTTGATTTCGGCTTAGGTCATGATCTCATGGTTGTGAGATGGAGCCCCGCTTGAGTTCTGCGCTGAGGGTGGAGCCTGTTTAAGATTCCCCCTCTCTCTCTCTCACTCTCTCTCTCTCTGCCCTCCTTTGCTCACACGCACTCTCTATCTCTCTCATACATTCGTACATACATAAATACATGGAAAGAAGTTCTGACACATACATGGATGAACCTTGAAGACTTTCGAGATGAAAATGAAGATGAAACTTGAATGCTAAATTAAGTCAGTCGGTCACAAAAGGACAAATACCGTATGATTCCACTGACATGGGGAACCTACAGTAGTCAAATTCCTAGAGAAAGAATGATGGCTCCCAGGAGCTGAGGGGAGAGGGGACTGGGGAATGGATTTGTGTTTAATGGGTACAGAGTTTCACCGGGAAGATGGAAAGTTCCGCAGATGGATGATGGTCAGTGATGGTTGCACAACAGTGTGAATGTACCTAATGCAACTGAAGTGTACACTTACAAATGGCTAAAATGGTGAGTGTTCTGTAGATTTTACCCCAATAAAACATGGTTAACACAAAATTCCAGAGAATACTCATCTCTGGGATGAAAATAGGAGATGCAATTGGAGAGGTACACACATGAGTCTTCTGGGACGTGATAATGTCCTTCCTCAGCCTGCTAATAGATTCACAAGTGTTGATTTTATTGTTGTTGTGGTGGTCTTTAATTTTTTTTAATGTTTATTTCTGAGAGAGAGAGAGAGGGAGTGCAAGTGGGGGCGGGAACAGAAAGAGAGGGAGACACAGAATCTGAAGCAGGCTCCGGGCTCCGAGCTGTCAGCACAGAGCCCAACATGGGACTCAAACTCACGAACAGCGAGATTATGACCTGAGCCGAAGTTAGACACTCAACCGACTGAACCACCCAGGTGCCCCTTATTTTTGTTTTTTTTTTTTAAGTAAACATAGATTTTCATGCATGATTTTGTATGCATGCCATATTTCTCTTAAAATTTTTTTTTCAACATTTATTTATTTTTGGGACAGAGAGAGACAGAGCATGAACAGGGGAGGGGCAGAGAGAGGGAGACACAGAATCGGAAACAGGCTCCAGGCTCTGAGCCATCAGCCCAGAGCCCGACGCGGGGCTCGAACTCACGGACTGCGAGATCGTGACCTGGCTGAAGTCGGACGCTTAACCGACTGCGCCACCCAGGCGCCCCTCTCTTAAAATTTTAAACACATATTGGGGCGCCTGAGTGGCTCAGTCAGTTAAGCATCTGACTTCGGCTCAGGTCATGATCTCGTGATTCGTGAGTTCGAGCCCCGTGTCGGGCTCTGGGCTGACAGCTCAGAGCCTGGAGCTGCTTCAGATTCTGTGTCTCCCTCTCTCTGCCCCTCCGCTGCTCGCACTCTGTCTCTCACATTGTCTCAAAAGTAAATAAACATTTAAAAAAAAAAACTTAAACACCTATAAACACAGGTAGCAAAACAATAATGAAAAGCAAGGGAAGTTATAGACACAAATGCAGGATAATGGTTACCTCTGGGGGGAGAGGGAAGGAAGGCGATCTGGAAGGGGACCCCAGGGAACTTCAGAGGTCATGCTGATTTTTGTTTTCTACAACTGGGGAGTGGGATACGCATGGGTGTCCCTCCCATCATGATTATTTACTCCTTACATATATTTTGCAAATATTCATTTTTATTTATTCAAATAGTTAATAAGTGTAATTTGTAAAGAAAACCCTAATATATGTGTATATTTGTTTAACTTGTGGCTTTATTTGTAAATCTGGCTTGTGTCAAACACGGAGGCCAGCTACTTGATCGAACTACTTGTCCCGGCTACTTCTTTCCTAATACCTTAGTGGTGCCCCGGGATGACCACAGTGGTCTGAAAAAGTGCTTGTGATGTAATAAACAGACAACCTCAGTACATAATAAACTATCACTCTCCTGTATGCTGGTCGTTAAAAGGAGAGCGTGCCCTCCTTTGGGGCATATTAAAGGCTTACTGAAGATCCTCCCGTTCCTTACAGGGTAGAAATTGGGCCACCATGTCCCTTGGCTGCATTCAGCCCATTAGCTCTCTCTGCCTTTTCCCCCAACATCAACAACAACAAAAAAACAACACATAAAATACAAGCACGTTAAAGATCTTGTCACAGTTGACAAAGGAAACATCTTTCTAGGATGAAGTGCTAACAATCTCTATTATAACAGAAAGTGAGTAGGGTTGGAGTGCCTGGGTGGCTCAGTCGGTTGGGTGTCCGACTTCGGCTCAGGTCATGATCTCAAGGTTCGTGAGTTCGAGCCCCGCGTCGGGCTCTGTGCTGACAGCTCAGAGCCTGGAGCCTGCTTCAGATTCTGTGTCTCCTCTCTCTGCCCCTCCCCTGCTCATGCTCTCTCTCTCTCTCTCTCTCTCTCTCTCTCTCTCAAAAATAGAGCCTGCTTCAGACTCTGTGTCTCCTCTCTCTGCCCCTCCCCTGCTCAATGCTCTTTCTCTCTCTCTTTCTCTCTCTCTCAAAAATAAATAAGCATTAAAAAATTTAAAAAAAAAGTGAGTAGGGCTTATGGTTGGTAGGAGGGGGGCAGAGGGCCATCTGGCTGGGCCCTCACAGTCACAAAAGACCTCAAACTTAGATCTTTGACCTCATCTATAATGAGACTGCAATACAGTCACAAAGACACACACACACACACACACACACACAAACTGAGGGTTGATGGAGTAAGGTGGGTGGGAGATGGGTTAGATGGGTGATGGGAATCAAGGAGGGCACTTGTGATGAGCACTGGGTGTTTTATGTAAGTGATGAGCCACTAAATTCTGCTCCTGAAACCAATATTGCTCTGTATGTCAACTAACTAGAATTTAAATTAAAAAAATTTTTAAAAGACACACAAAAAAGATGAAAACATTTGTTACGCAGTTTTAAGTATCTGTCTCAATACCAGACCACACTTCCCTAAGAGTGGATGGTTGTTGTAAGTTCTATTGTTATCTCGTGGCCAGCAGTTATACTGCACGGGAGTTTTGGGTTTGTTTGTTTGTTTTATTTTTTTTAACATTTATTCCTTTTTTGAGACACAGAGAGAGACAGTGTGAGCGGGGGAAAGACAGAGAGAGAGGGAGCCACAGAATCCAAAGCAGGCTCCAGGTTCTGAGCTGTCAGCACAGAGCACAACACGGGGCTTGAACTCACGAACTGTGAGATCATGACCTGAACCAAAGTCGGACGCTTAACCGACTGAGCCACCCAGGCACCCCAACCCTACTCACTTTCTTAACCGACTGAGCCACCCAGGCGTCCCCTGCACTGTAGTTTTTGTTTGGAATTCTAATTTATTAAATGTAAATACTTAAAAATTTTAGCATAAATTTTATAACACTGCTTTGGCATTTCTTCATTTTGTAATAAACTAGCAGCCTTTAAAACTTAGGGTCGCCAAACTGAAAGGCAATCAACGGAATGGGAGAAGATATTTGCAAACGACATATCAGATAAAGGGTTAGCATCCAACATCTATAAAGAACTTATCAAACTCAACACCCAAAAAACAATCCAGTGAAGAAATGGGCAAAATACATAAATAGACATTTCTCTAAAGAAGACATCCAGATGGCCAACCAATACATGAAAAAATGCTCAACATCACTCATCAACAGGGAAATACAAATCAAAACCACAATGAGAGATCACCTCACACCTGTCAAAATGGCTAACATTAACAACTCAGGCAACAACAGATGTTGGCAAGGATGTGGAGAAAGAGGGTCTCTTTTGCACTGTTGGTGGGAATGCAAACTGGTGCAGCCACTCTGAAAAACAGTATGGAGGTTCCTCAAAAAATTAAAAACAGAACTACCCTACGACCCAGCAATTCCACTACTAGGTATTTATCCAAGGGATACAGGTATGATGTTTTGAAGGGGCACGTGCACCCCAATGTTTATAGCAGCACTATTAACAATAGCCAAAGTATGGAAAGAGCCCAAATGTCCATCGATGGATGAATGGATAAAGAAGATGTGGTGTATATATACAATGGAGTATTACTCGGCAATCAAAAAGAATGAAATCTTGCCATTTGCAACTACGTGGATGGAGCTGGAGGGTATTATGCTAAGTGAAATTAGTCAGAGAAAGACAAAAATCATATGACTTCACTCATATGAGGACTTTAAGAGACAAAACAGATGAACATAAGGGAAGGGAAACAAAAATAATATAAAAACAGGGAGGGGGACAAAACAGAAGAGACTCATAAATACGGAGAACAAACTGGGTTCCAGTAACAAGGGTTCCTGGAGGGGTTGTGGGAGGGGGGATGGGCTAAGTGGGTAAGGGGCGTTAAGGAATCTACAGTCCTGAAATCATTGTCACACTATATGCTAACTAACTTGGATGTAAATTTAAAAATAAATACATTATTAAAACAAATAAACAAAAGCCACCTTAGGGTTGCCAGATTTAGCAAGGAAAAATACAGAACACCCAGCTAAATTTTAACTTCAGATAAATACCAAGTAATTTTTTAGTATGTAGCATGCAAAATCAGGGACATATTTACACTAAAAGAGTGTTTATTATTTATCTGAAATTGAAATGTTACTGGGCGCCCTGTATTTTATCTGGCAGCTCTGGGAATGAAGTGCCCAGGCTTTCCATCTCTGTGTACCCTGGAGTGGATGGGAAAAGGAAGTAACATTCATTCATTGAGTGTCAGCTATGTATAAGCCAAGTGCATTATAAGTGTGATCTCATTTAAACCTTGCCACAGTCTATGGGGGTATATATTACTCCATTTTACAAGTAAACACAGAGCTTGAGTAATTTTTTCCAGGTGAGACAGCAGACATGAGATGGGTGAAGAATGAAATTCAGGTTTGCTTCTCCAGTCTGTACCTTTTCCCTCTCGGGGCACTTTCTACCAGAAAGCTTTTAGTTGTCTTGCATGCTCTGTCGGTTAAGCGTCCGACTCTTGATTTCCACTCAGGTCATGATCTCACAGTTGGTGAATTTCAGCCCCACATCGGGCTCTGTACTGACAGTGTGGAACCTGCTTGGGATTCTCTCTCTCTCTCTCTCTCTCTCTCTCTCTCTCTCTCTCCCTCTCTCTCTCTCTCTCTGTCTCAAAAATAAATAAATAAATAAATAAACTAAAAAAAAGAGAGAGAGTTCTCTGGCCATTTGTAATGATACGGATGGAGCTAGACAGTATAAGGCTAAATAAAGTAAGTCAGACAGAGAAAGACAAATACCATATGCTTTCACTCATATGTGGAATTTAAGAAACAAAACAAACAAGCAAAGGAACGAAATGAGAGAGTCAAAGCAAGAAACAGACTTTTAATTATAGAGAACAATCTAATGGTTACCAGAGGAGAAGTGGGTGATGGAAATTAAGCAGTGCACTTGTGATGAGCACAGGGTGATGTATGGAACTGTTGAATTACTATATTATACACCCAAAACTAAAATAACACTGTAGATTAACTGACTGCGATTAAAATAAAAACTAAAATAAAAACTAAAACACACACACACACGAAAGAGAGAGAGAGAGAGAGAGTTCTGGAAATACCCCCAAAGCTTTTTAAATTATAACTTAAATTTCATGTGAAATATAATATTTTGTCATATCTAATTAAATTTGTTTGCATGGGGTGGAGTATAATTATAAATGAAATCTGCACAGCCTGACATGTTTCAAGGAAGTATAATGCAGAGTTTTGCCTTCTGAAGGTCAGATAATCACTCTGGAGCTCAGTTTCCTCGTCTGTGAGAAGAAGGTGTTTTGTGACTAAAGTGTTTTCCAGTCCTCTACCTTTGGGATTTCCAGGCCTCGGTCCAGAAAACATATTAAAATCTTATACAGCTCTCTGCTGCCACCTGCCGGAAAAATTACAGCATCCATTTCGGCTTGAAATGAGCTCTGTCTAGTATCCAGCCAGTACCCTTGATACTGAGGCTTGTTTACTTAGTAATTTCAGTCAATTAATGAGAATTATGGTTTTCTGAGTTTTCCCAGTTTCAGTGTTTTTAATTTGTAAAACATTCCAAATGAGTCAAGCCTGAACTTTGACCATCTGGAAATTCATTTTTTAGCAGGTTTTCCCACAGGAACGTTTTCTTTTTTATACTTGTCCAGTGTTTTGCAATGACTGCCCTGCCAAATCTACTCATGGAATTTTTTTCTAATAATTGCTGTTAGTTGAAAAAAAAAATAGTGCCATTAGTCTTGCATTCATGAGGTCTGATGAAAAGTATTTAATAGAACAGAAAACTATTTTTCTTAAAATATCTTTTAATGATTTTTGAAAGATTTAAGAAGACAAAGATACAGTGTTCATCTACTTTCCCATAAGCACACACAGCCTGGAATACTGTACATATTTTTAAAAATCTGACTGCTTAATATCTACGGTCTAGTTTTTCTTTTAAAAATTTTTTTAATGTTTATTTATTTTTGAGAGAGAGAGAAAGAGAGACAGCACAAGTGGGGAAGGGGCAAAGAGAATCCGAAGCAGGCTCCAGGCTCCGAGCTGTCAGCACAGAGCCCGACATGGGGCTTGAACCCACGAACCATGAGATCATGACCTGAGCCGAAGTCAGATGTTTAACTGGCTGAGCCACCCAGGCGCCCCATATAGTCCAGTTTTTTTAACTAGAAAAAATTTTTCTAAATTAAAGGCTAAGTTGTATGTGAACTATCCTGGAATTAAAATTTAAAAACTTTAAAAAAAAAAATAAAGGTTCAGTGCCGTCCTTAAAATTTTTTTACATATAGACGTTATTTTTTAGAGCAGTTTAGGGTTCCCAGCAAAATTGAGTGAAGTTACAGAAGTTTTCCATATGGCCGTGCACACCCCCGACAACACATACAGCCTCCCCCCACATCAACATCCCGTACCAGAGTGGTACATTTGTTAAAACTGATGAGCTGTATAGATATATCATTGTCACCCAAAGTCCACAGTTTACCTGAGGGTTTACTCTTGTTGTACATTCCATAGGTTTTAACAAATGCATAATGATATGTATCTACCATTATGGTATCATACGTACAAAATATTTTCAGTACCCTAAAAACCCCCCACATTATGGCTATTCAGTCCTCCCTCCTCTCCAGCCCCTGGCAATCCCTGGTCTCTCTTTTTTTTTTTTTTTTTCCAACGTTTTTTATTTATTTTTGGGACAGAGAGAGACAGAGCATGAACGGGGGAGGGGCAGAGAGAGAGGGAGACACAGAATCGGAAACAGGCTCCAGGCTCTGAGCCATCAGCCCAGAGCCTGACGCGGGGCTCGAACTCACGGACCGTGAGATCATGACCTGGCTGAAGTCGGACGCTTAACCGACTGCGCCACCCAGGTGCCCCATTCCCTGGTCTTTTTACTGACTCCATAGTTTTGCCTTTTCCACGTCATGTATTTGGAATCATATGCTATGCTGCTTTTCCAGACCAGCTTCTTTTATTTAGTAATATGCATTTAGGGTTTCTCCGTGTCTTTTCGTGTTTTGATAGCTCATTTCTTTTTAGCACTGAATAATATTCCATTGACTGGATGTACCACAGTTTGTTTATCTGTTCACCTACTAAAAGACATCTGGATTGCTTGCAAGTTTTGGCAGCTATGAACAAAGCTGCTATAAACATCCGTGTGCAGGTTTTTGTGTGACATAAGCTTTCAACTCCTTTGGGTAAATACCAAGGAGCATGATTCCTGGATCATATGGTAAGAATATGCTCAGTTTTGTAGAAATCACCAAACTGCTTTCCAAAGTGGCTATACCATTTTGCATTCCCACCAGCAATAAATCACAGTTCCCGTAGCTCCACGTACTCACCAGAGTTGGTGAGAATTTTGGTGTTGTCAGAATTTTGGATTTTGGCCATTCTAATAGGTGTGGACTGGGATTGTTGTTTAAATTTGCAATTCCTTGATGACAATATGATGATGTGGAGCATCTTTTCATATGCTTATTTGTGACTTGTCTATCTTCTTTGGTGAGGTATCTGTTCGGGTCTTTTGCCCATTGTTTAATTGGGTTGCTAATTTTCTTTTTTTTTTTTAAATGTTTATTTATTGGGGCGCCTGGGTGGCTCAGTCGGTTAAGCGGCCGACTTTGGCTCAGGTCATGATCTCACGGTCTGTGAGTTCGAGCCCCGTGTCGGGCTCTGTGCTGCCAGCTCAGAGCCTGGAACCTGTTTCAGATTCTGTGTCTCCCTCTCTCTGACCCTCCCCTGTTCATGCTCTGTCTCTCCCTGTCTCAAAAATAAATCAAATGTTAAAAAAAAATTTAAAAAAAATGTTTATTTTTGAGACAGAGAGACACAGAGCATGAACGGCGGAGGGTCAGAGAAACAGACACAGAATCTGACACAGGCTCCAGGCTCCAGGCTCCAGGCTCCGAGCTGTCAGCTCAGAGCCCGACGTGGGGCTCGAACTCACGGACCGCGAGATCATGACCGACTGAGCCACCCAGGCGCCCCGGGTTGCTCATTTTCTTACAGTTGAGTTTTAAGAGTTCTTTGTATATTTTGGATGATGGCCCTTTATAAGCTATGTCTTTCACGCCCAGTCTGTGGCTCATCGGGCTTCATTTTTAAGACAGTTAAAATCACTTTCCAGAGTTCCCATCATAACGCTACAAGTGCAATCCAAATAATTCAATCATAAAATATAAAATATAGGACTAAATTTATTGCCAGATGGGGTTGAGTCAGCTTCAGAGGGTGGGAGCCAACAGCCAATCCCTTCATATCTGAATCCACATTATCACAGGATTTTGTTGTACAGCTTCCAGGAGCTTGATGTCATATGAAGGGCAATAAAATCAGAGTCCCACTCCTTTCTAAAAACTAACCTTGGGGTAGGGCTTCTTTTGAAAGGAGAACAGGAAGAGATTTGGGGAAAAAGAGGTAATGCCCACTCACTTCTGCTTCCTGACAGAACTATTGGCAGGCCTAGATATTTGAATACATTTATTTATCACCCATCTTTCACCTTATGATGATACTCATTAAAACACATCCAAAATTACTTTCCAACCCACCTCCACCTCTTTTCATTTATGATGCAGTAATATACAGCAGTGTATCCTATTACTATTTTTTCTAATAATACAAATAACACAGGCTCGATACAGAAAGCTTGGAAAACCCAGAAATGCACAAAAGAAACAGAAGTTACTCAAATCTTCCTTAATATTGCCACGCAAAAGTAACTACTGCCAACATGTTAATGGTGCCATTCCTTCCAATATTTTATATACGTATATATATATTTCCCTTCAAAACTACTATAACACTGTGTGTATTACTTCATAGTTGATTTGTTAACATACACTTTTCCAGGCAAAATGTGACATGGCCCAAATGTGATTACTCAAACTGGGTTCATGCCAGGATGCTGGAGTTGAAAACCTTGGGAAAGACGCTTAATTCCTTGGACCTTGGTGTCCTTGTCTGAAAAGTGAAGAATTTCTTGCCATTCTCCTGCCAAAGCCTATTTGGGGATGAAATTTTATCACTATGCTACATCCTGAGGACTCTATGTAACAGCCCCTCCTTTCACAAACCCTTAGTTTATACAGAGTTTTATTTTTTGTTAGTATATATTTTTAACTGCCTTATGCAAATCGTTTGAATCTGTCTTATTATTTCTGCTGGCAATTTTTGTGAGCCGGCTGACTAGTCTTTAAAGATAAAGAGTAAAAATAAAATACCCATCTTTTGAATAAAAAAAAGGAGAACAAAAGAGAAGCTAAAAAAAAATCCATCATTGGGCTTTACTCTTAGTATGTAAAGAAATAAATGCACAAAAGTACAGGATGAACATCACTACATTTCAATTCAATGCAATTCAGACAATTATGACTTAGTAAGAAAAAAAAGTAAGAAACTTAGGAACCAAAATAAAGGAACATCAGTAGAATGCAACAACTATCTCAGAAAGATGGAATAGGGTTTTGGAAACTCTAAGGAAATCCAACTAGAAAGGAAATTACTTTGTCTAAAGAAGTGAAGTTAGAGGTGGCTTTAATTACATTCAATTTCATAAAAGACATAAGCCAATTGTGTGTCTTCTTTATCAAGAACCAACAGGAAATTGGTTTAAGCTGTTGGTAGATTAATTAACACATTAAAAACTGTCGATAAAGGGCTGGAAAAGACGGTAAAATATACCAAAAATGGAAAACGTGCTAACCTTTTGTACAGAGACTGCTGTTTACAACCTGATATCTATCCTTCCCTTCTTATATATTTTATTTTTCAGTGGGGCACAAGGCCCTATGAAATATTTTCTAGTTCAGAGTGACCATGTTACTAACTTCTGGTCAAATCCATGTCAAGGAAAGTGTCTTTAAAGGGCCAGAGAGAAGTCTCTTCTTCCTCCTCCTTTCTCCCTGCAGGCTGAAATGTGAATATGATGCTTTGAGTTCAAGCCACTATCTTGGGCCATGAGATGGAATCCACAGGGTGAGCACGTAAAGCAAGAAGGTAGAAGGAGCCTGGATTCCAGATGATGGTGAAGCTGCCTCATCAGCCCTGATTGCTTATCTCTAGACTTTATTTATGTGAGAAAAACAAATTCCTATCTTGTTTAAGCTGCAATAGTTGAGAGTGCTCTATCGGTTGCAGCC